>NC_092644.1:10796956-11396956 GCF_039555335.1 Amphiura filiformis
ACTACTACGACTAGCAGCATGACGACGGTCATCGAAACAGAGTCGATGATGCAACAGACGCAGGTCAAGAAAAGCCTAGACAAGATATTTGAAGATGCGGAATTGTCCAACACCAGAGATGTGGAAATGCTACCGCCGTATAACATTGCCATGGAGCGGTCGATCACATCGTCAACGGTGAATGATCTTGTTGATTTGATCCACCCAGAATCGCCGTCACCATCGGAGGCGAGCACCATCAAGATGGACTCTATTGAGAGAACAAGACAAATGGAGACAAGTACAGAAAGGACATTACACATTGATGAACGTGATATAGCCGATTACAATGGCGGTAGTCTGAGAATAAACAGAACTGCAGGAAAGTTGAATACTTATTCAAGCTTACAACGGAATGTAGGCAGACATACTGTGACGACGACGACCGCCATGATCAAACCAAAGTCTGCCGAGAACCTTGTGAGCATGGGCGGGGAAGGACAGACTTCTGTGACACGGGTGCTCCCGTTGTCATTTTCAAATCCCGCGTATCAGTTATCAAAACGAAAACTGCATAGAAACGATGGTAGCAATAGTGCTAGCTCTGTGAGCAGTAGTAGCCCAAGCAATGCGGACTCTGATGCTTTGTCGTTTAATCACGATGGGGATATATCCCATAATACTTCATCAAGTGGAGGCGTGTCGCCTATGTCAGACAGACGGATGTCACCTGTGACTCCGGATGTGATGTCGCATACATTACCTAAAGCTTCTTCTCGTACGCAGCATCACGCTGCAATTGAGGACATATTCCCGAATGTGGATAAAAGTCAAACGGAAAGTCAGAGTAGTGGTGCCATTCACACTCACTTGAAAAGACCGACGTTGGGTGCGATATACACCGGTCCGCCTGATCAACAACATAGGACTTCTGAAAAGGTGCAGTCGCCAACAGAGGCACTGCGAACTATTAACAATAATAAACGTGCAGCGTTCTTTTCTGCTGCACCAAATGAGTCAACTTCAAACCCAGCTATTAGTTCGCCAAGGTCGCCAACGGCTAAACAGTTATCGCAAGCTAATATCCATATAGCCAATGGTACAAAGCAGTTGCCATCGTTTGCCTTCACGATTCCCCACCCTCATGGAACAGTTTTATCCCCATCCAGCAATAAAGCCAACTACTCTGCCTCCATATCTTTACCCACAACTTCCTCCCCCGGTACTTACGACAACCTTCCCCAGAAGAAATCTGTGTCTGAATCTGCTATTTGCATGACAACGGCTTCAATGCAGCTTGCCGAGAACACTAGGTTCATGCAAACGGCTGCCTCGCCTGGGAGTACGAGACATCAGATTAGTCAAGAAACTCTGCTAATGAGCCCTACTAGCCCAGTTACACCCACCCCAAGAATGGGTACGTCTTCTCTTGAAAATGTGTCGGTAACATCGTGGATGCCGACACGTCAGAGTTCTGTTTCTACTGCTACCTCAAGTAACCCAACTAGTCCTACTGGTCTCACAAGAACTGCATCTCACAGTCCTAATCCTTCTACCAGACATGGGAGAAGGCAAATCAGAACACAGTATTCCTCGAAACCGACGAGGCATTCCTCGTTGTCTGAATCAACGGACACGAGTAGCGGTCAACTGTCTAATCAAGGTGGTGTGATCACGCCCCCACCCCCTCCTGTCAGGTCAAGCAGGGTGCAGACGTCACAGTATAATCATTCACATAATCATTCGGTGCAGGAGCAGACGACTCAGGCTCCGATATGGACAAGAAGGGCGAGAGATCCGTCTGCCATCGACCAGACGACACAAACAAAAAAAGATGCGGAAGGTGCTAAAACTGTGAAGGTAAGAGCTAGAAATGTTACAAATGCTAGGATTGCTAACATCCTCATCTGTCATGGCACAGTTCGTTAACCCCAATAGGTTTGTACACTCATAGAATGACCTTTGCATTTGTTGGGTACTATATAAAACTCATACTTCACAAATGGAGGTCAACTTACGAGCAGTGGTTGTTGAATGGAGATCATTGAACTATGGGATAGGACCATTTCTGCTCACGGCGAAACCTCATTTTCCTTATATGTAGGAGAGTGCCAGAAATTAATAGACTCCGTACACTGGACAATCTTACCGTTTCTGATGTTGATTAAGATACTTCTTGTATCATTCCCCGAGATGCGAAAAATCCAGTAAGGATAAGAAGTATCTTAATCAACATCGGAAAGGTAAGATCGCTTCGGTTAGGAGTCTATAAAACATTTCTGTTTTGGACTATTATAAAGTGCTGCAGTTAAGAAGACTTGAGTTCTGTTATGTTAATTGTTATGTATTTAAAGTACAGTGTGATGTGCAGCATAATTATGAAAATAATTGATGCTAGTTTTATGAGAAACTTAAACAATTGCTTTTAAGAAGAGAATTAGTTGCAAAGCCTGTTATCATGGTATGGTCATTACCATACTGACAAGCATATATAGTACCAAATTCTATGCCTAAAATGAAATAAAACATTGTTATTTGCAGGCCCGTAGCCAGGATTTTTTGTGGGGGTGCCAGTTTGACAAAGTGGACCTTCTTCCCCAAATTTGGACCTTTTTTGACCCAAAAAGCTTAAAAAAATGTTTTTTGGCTCGCTACGTTTGTAAATTCTTAAATTTTGGGACTTTTAGTATACTTTTGCAAATTTGGGGGATGCACACCCCCATGGCTATGGCTCTGGTTATTTGTCATCAAAATTGACAAGTTGAATCTTACAAAGTATCATAATTGATTCTCAATCTTGCATTGACTTTTCCCCTAGTATGAAGTGGAAATAGGTAATCTGAAGAAAGAACTTGATGCCCTGACAGCCCAGCTGCTAGAGACGCAAAAGAAGCTGGATGAAGAAGAGCATCGAGCTGACCAAGCTATCCATGCCATGGAGAAGAAAGTACAGGAAAGTGAACTGGCTCTTCAGGCATCACAAGAAGACAAGGACAAGCAGATTAAAGACATCATTACAAGGTGAGGCATTTACTTTGTTTTTGTCTTGATTTTATGTTGTTTTTGTAATTTTTTTTTTCAAAGGCCTTGTCTCCTCCAAACAGGTGCTGATTATTCAATCCACATAGCAGTTCAGTGCAATTAGCATGAAAAATAACTTTTGAATTACGAGTGGTAATGGGCCTGCAGAAAACCACTATCTATTTTGGAAATTTGATCAAGATTGTTAGTATGATCTCATCAGCCATCTTAAAATAGCTCAGAACTTTTGAGGTTGAAGCATATGGCTGGCACACAGAATATTAATGATTTGATGGTATAATGGATCGCGACTGGCAGCTGTAGAGTGCTATCATGTTATCTGATGTCAGACACAGAACATTGCCTCGCCAATCTACATGGCTATGTGAATTGTATCAGTGCATCTATAGACTCCGATTGAAGACCAATGCCATTGGTTGCATGATTTTGTAGTGCCTTGGGAGAGACAAGGGTTCCTTTTGAATGCCTGTATAATATCAACTTATAATAACTTAGTTAGAAAGTTCACACACTTTGCCACCAACAGCATATAATAAAAGGTAGGATCAGTATAGATTTGTATTGTCTGTTGACATTCGGCACCACTTCTTAGAAGGATATTCCTAGCTCCTGTGCAATTTAAAAAAATGTATTTGTTATCTTAGCATTCTACCACCAAATGCTGCTCTCTGGTTAATGCCACTTTAGCACAGCCAATTTTGGTTTTCTTTGGTTTGTTTCCGCAACCTTTCCTACAAAATTCCAAAACCATCCACTAGAGCTTTCTACATGGACTGTGGAGATGTAGATCTGATCTGGTTCTGACCCATTTTCATTTATCTCCTTTCAAGTCGTTCACTCTCAATATATTTGGGACTGATTAGAGCTTTCTACAGGGAATTTACAGATTTAGATTTGATCTGATTCTGACCCATTTGGATATGCATCTCCTTATTCAAGTATGGCATTGATCAAATTAGATCTAGATCTGAACTAGATTGATGCAAATCCAATCATGTGTAGAAATCAAGTATTATAAATTTCATGTAGCCAGATATGTCATACTGAAAGCTCTAAAAATGTTCTTATAAAACCAATTTTAGTAGAAAAAGTGTGTGATAAATTCTATATAATCAGAAATAATCGATTGTTTATAGTTGTCATACCTAATCTGGTAAATGCATTATAGATTTTTGCAGTGAGTTATGATCAATTTTAATTAGTTTTAAAATGCATCAGTTGCATCATGAATTGTGTATCCCTAAAATATTTTAATAGTAGATAGATTTTCATTACAAATCACTTATTCTTACCCCTCCAATAATTGGAGTAGTTTTCCCTTGACAAATTCCACCCAATCCTAGTTCATACTAATCTCTGTTTTACAATACCATGTTCTTGTGACCGACACTAATTCTGTGTCTTCGTGTACTATTTCTGATATATGTTCAGTCAATATGTATTGTCCGCCATTTATTATTAGTCTCGTTGTTTTTAGATCAGATTTTATAGTCCTGTTGCTAGTGATGGGCGCATATGAATCTTTTTGCCAATAATAAAGTTTAAATTGAAGCGATTAAAGAAGAAAAAAACATGACAAATACAAAGAATAAAGACTGTTACTAGGGAAGATATAATTGTCCCAATTGAACACTTGATTAAGTGTTTGTTTGTAGAATGTTTCCTCCACATCCAAACTGACGTAGAATAACGGCTTCTCTTTTATGTCTGGCTGCTGTCTGCTGCCCTCGCCTGTTCGTTATGCTGCTGCATCAGTGTTTAACATGCAACACTGTGTTTTGGTATGTAGCCCCTTGACTATTAGTATATCCATCACAGCGTAACTTCATGTCACTATTGGCAACCAACCCCTGTTTCACCTTTGACCTTTGTGTTTTTATTTTAAGGCCAGTATAGTAGTTCTGCTACATCAGTGTATATGCTTGCGACACTGTGTTTGGTATGTAGTCCCCGACTATCAGAATCTCACTCTTGTCCAACTATATTTGGACACAGTTCCATTTCGCCACCTATACAACACATAGACAGCAGATGTGAAACTGCTCATAATAACTTATAGTTTCACTCCAACAGGTCTATATGTTGTATAGGTGGCGAAAGGGAAAATCCAGGCTGTATTAGTTGGACTAGCTCACCGCATAACTCCATTACATCATTATGGCTTCCGATATTTAGCTTTTTTACTTTTCTTTTGATGACTATGTGTATTATTTTGACTTTCTTTTGCTCGGGAAATAAGCTTTGCTTTCACTGCTGCAGTGAAATATTGTGCATTGACCTCAACACTTACTGGAGCAAACATGTTGTCAATACAACAAACAAACCAGCACTAAGCTATCACTGCATTAGATAGCTACAAGAGGATCATGGGAGCATATCATATTATTTAAGTACTTGCCCAATATTTTGTTATAGCAATTGAAATGAAAAATTGAAATCATAGACGAAAGCAAATATTTTATGCTGTTAGACGTGAACAAAAAATGGTATCAAAAATTGAATAATTTTGAAATAGAAGGCATAGTACAGCTTATTCACTTATTTATACTTAGGCCCCTATAGTAAACTAAAAAAACCATTTATATGTTTATATGATTTTAGCCTTAATTGCAGCCATTGAATTCTAAAGTATAACATGCTTGATTAATGGAAAATTGTACTGGAATGGGTATTTGGTGTAATATATACATTAGTAATTATACACCATGGTATATCATAGTTACGACTAATTTTTTCAAGTAAATTGAAACTTGTATGAAGGATATTAAATCAATGCTTGCATTAATTACAAACAAATGGTGCTGAAAGTGATGAAGAGGGTTTTCCTTGAGCAAATGATATATATATCTGTATTTCTATTAGTCCATTGGCTTCATCAATACAGTATCGTCCGCATGTGATACATGCATGAAAAAAAGGTGGTGTATCTGTAGCGTGCGATGCCACACGAACTACTGCGTGCTACAGATACGCTGCCTTTGATTGCTAGTGTATCACATGGGGGCGCTCCTTTCTCAAGGAAGCCAAATGGACTATAGTTGTTCTTAACCCTCTAACCCCTCCCTCCCCTCCCCCTTCCCTTCCCTCCCCCTTTCCTGGTAGTGCAAGTTGATAGGTTAATACTGTATGACAGGTGCATTGATATTTTTGAGGTGGTATGTATGGGAGTGGTGCATGCTTTATGTATTGGTTTTGGATGGTTGTTTCAAGGCATGCTTTTGGTTCAGTAGGCACACAGCTCTTCGATGTACATTTGAGAGATGTAATTTGCAGTTACAGTCAATGATTAAATCAGGCAAAGTATTGAAAATTAACCCCATGATAACTACCTGCCGATTGGCCAAAAAGAAGTTTTCATTATCAATTGGCCCAATCAGCAACATTGTTAGAATAATTTCACCACGCGAAAACAATTGGGGTGAATTATTTGCAAAGCTCCATTCTGATTGGTGATTAAAGTGAAGATATCATGTAATTGACCAATCAGAGGCAATGTTAGATCGGCAGGTAGCGCTCAGGGGGTTAATATCCAAGATCAGTTTTAAACGGATTTGCCAGATGGCAGTAACAACTGGCTTAACAGCAAAGTACACTTTTCTCAAAAAATATGTCTAATATCTGTATCAAATATTTCTTATCTATTTTGTACACAAATTACAAATGCAATCAAGGTGTCTTGTTAATATACGTACTTCAAACTGGAAGATTATTTGTTTTTGTTTTTCTGTGAACTTCTATGTTTGATGTACACATGAGTGGTTTTTGTGTTTGTGGATATAACAATTTGCATGTTGATTGTATGTAGAGTGATGAATAGTGTGGAAAGTGTGGTGTTCTTACTCGTGTGCATTTTATTTTAACCCAGAATTTTATATAAGTTATAGAATTTATATTATTTATTACATATAATATATTGAACATCATTTATCCAAATTGCTTATTTATTGCTTTTAATTATAGCCAATGCTCGTAACAGTGAAAACATTAATGCCAATTGGTGTTTATCTAATTTTAAAGTGATTAAGTATGTTATGCAAAACAAATAACAACTGCAATTTGGTAAAACTAATCATATTTTAATCAATTATGAATGCTTTTGAAACATAAGTTTGGAGTAATTTAAAAGTAACAATTTAAAGGTTATTACAACTCATATTTTCTTATTTTAAAAGGTTTCAAGTTGTGAATCCAAGAAAAATCCAAACCTTAATTTCTGGTATCTGCCGATCTGTTTGCATGTGCTTTCAAGTTTTTAGTTTCATTTGTCAAACTTTTCCCTTTCTTTTCTTTTTGTGTTTATCCCTCTCGTATCTGTTTTTCACCCCTGTTTTCTGTGTTCTTTTGGTTGTCCCACATGCGCTGTCCAATCCTGTGTCTGTATTTTGGACTCAACCATTTTACTGCAGGTGTGAGATCATAGTGCCACCCAGACCTGTCTATGTCAAGCCTACATGGTACAAGTGTGAAGATAGAAAGTTCTACATAGTCATGAAATAAGATTTGACCAACTGCTATCAAAGTGCTTCATTTGTGCTTTTCTCAAATGAATATCATCATCAACCAATGATTTTAAAGACTCTTAACTGAAATCTAAGTGGGTTATCAAAAATTCTGTAATCGACAAATGAGCACTGCAAGTTTTGGATGTTCTACCTATGGATTCTGGAATTTACACTACACTACATGGCACAGTGTTCCTTTTAAAGGGAATTTCTTTTATATTCTGCGATTTATTAGTGACTACTTCACTTGCTTTATGAAGGATGTTCTGTCATTGGATGCTGAAAGTGACTTCATAAACAATAGGCTATTCCAGTTGTTACCCATACACCTGCTTTGGAAGACATGACCTTACATCATCCACACAGGGGGTATAGATTTCAAATGGAGTCACCCATTCAGGTTACCCCTTTTGAAATTCACACTCCTTGTATGGGAGATTAACATCATGTCTTCCATAGGGGGTATGTATTTCAATTGTAGCAGCTGAGTTTTCCCTGTCAGAAACAAAACTTGGGAATGCACAAGAAAGCATAACTTGTTTAACAACTTGTTGAATTTGTTCACCAAAACTTTGAAACTTGCAATGATTATAACCACACCCAAATGTTGCATTGGTTATAAATATGATGCTAAAATCTTTGCATAGTTTGGATATTTGGTATGATTTTATACGATGAGCTATGACAGTAAGTAGAATTGTTAAAATACACAAATTGCGGTTTGGAATGATTGGAGCAGCTTGTTTGATCATTTAATGATTTGAAACATAACATCTTAAAGATGATGTAAGTGGTGATCATTTGAAGTCTCTGACCATATGGCATGTCTGTCTGTAAGCACTTTGATCACTGTGTGTCCCAATTTCAACGGCACAATAATAGTTATACTGCAGTTAGATTAGAATGTTAGGGGAAGTCCCATCTGTAATGGGGTATGATACAATAAATTATGCTATTCCAGTTGAATCCTTAATCTTCCACACAGGGAGTGAGAATTTCAAATGGGGTTACCTGAATGGGTGACTTCATTTGAAATCTATACCCTGTGTGGGAGATTAAGGTCATGGCTTCCATAGGGGATGTATGGATTTCAACAGGTATAGCCCAGTGTGAGAAGTATGCATGTCACTTGTGTTTTGGTGATTGAGTGATGCCGCTATTTAGTTTAACCTCATGAGAACTACCTGCCAATTGGCCAAAACAAGTTTTCATTATCAATTGGCCCAATCAGCAACATTGTTAGAATAATTTCAACACGCAAACAAATTGGGATGAATTATTTGCAAATCTCCATTCTGATTGGTGTTTAAAGTAAAGATATCATGTAATTGACCAATCAGAGGCAGTGTTAGATCGGCAGGTAGTGCTCAGGGGGCTAATTAGTGGTGATCTTACTCTAAAAATCATCACACAATTTGAAGGTGATGAACTGACACTACTAGATTCCTATTGCAGCTGCCTGCACGGGTACACCATCGCCAGGGTACTTGGCTGGTACTGTGCAGTACCAGTGGAGGTACCACTGTTGGTGGGGCCTCTGCAGTAGCAGTATTGGTACTGTGTAGGTACCCTTTGTGTACCAGTCTGGTACCTTGGTGACAGTATACCTGTGTAGGTGGTCGCAATGGGAATCTTGTGTAAGAATAGCAATGTTGCACAACTTGTGGACGTAGGGGGTCGAAAACTCATTTGAATGACATAATCTTGCATGCTAGCACATTAAGGTTCCCAAGGATATGTTTGGACTTCACTAAAGGAAGGAATGGTACAGAATAGACTATAAACTCAACCAGCCCAAAGTAAGAAAATTATACCCTCACTACCCTCCAAACCTTTGCACAGGCCATTACCCTATGTCCCTACTGTCAATGTCAAATCCCTCTACAATCCAAATAGCTTGCATGAATTATACCCCTATTGTATATTTTTTTATAACATATGATCTTTCTGTGATATAACAATACCAGCATTTTGTAAAATGTACATAATATTACAGCTGAAGTTTATAACCAAGTAGGCCTAATGTTAATGGTTTGCCTCTTAGGGGAGCATGTAGTTATTTTCACTGCTGTAGAATTCCATATACAAGCATGAATGTTTTTTGATGAGAGAGATGAAAGGCAGAGCGCCCTCCACAAAAACATTATTTGGAGTTTCAGCTACTATATTACTATACCGATACAGGTGGCTGTACAAACCCTTTATTACTAATATTGTAAGACCAACATATTGTAATGTTTGGTGGAGGGTGTCTGCCTCATTTAGACGCATATGCTTATAGATGAAATTCTATGGTATTTAATCTGTGAAAAAGTGAAAATGTAAATAAAATAAAATATTTAAAAAATTTTGATGCATTTGTAATACACTCAAGAACTTGCCATATTATTTTATAAACCAATATTGTTCAAGTACTCTATAGGTTTAGATGAAAAGAATTTTGCAGTGATTTTTTTCATATAATTTTTGTCAAGTGAGTGAAGCTGGTCTTTATCAATAATGACAATGTAAAAAGCTTATTTATTATTACTATTATAGTTTGATCAGCGCGTAATTGGCGGGCCTTATAACAAAGCGGATTAATAGCAATAAATTTTATTTCGAGAAATATCTTGTACAACTCGCCAGAAGTATCACAAATTATCATTTAAGTCCTGTACTTCGTCTGTACTTTATTTAACACGCACAATAAAGATGACAGGTCCGAAATATTACTCTTAGCGTGGGTCTACTTTTCGGCATAGTGGAAAAGCCTAACAATTCCCACAGATTATGATCTGATTAAAGTATAATGTTTTTACGTGTGGCACTATTTAATAAGAAGTATCTGCTGCAGAATCATAGTATCATACTATTTACTACATCTATGAGTTCCTCTTGGTGGAGAAGCACCATTATACTGGTAAAACTTATTTTATGTCCATATACAACTGAGTTATGTATTCATAGTATCATGACGTATACAGTGAATGTAAATTTAATTTAATTAGATATCATGTATCCTATAGATATCACATATTCTTTTGAATCAAGGCAATGGGCAGTTAAGAAGTAGGGGTTCCCAAAACATGTTTCTGAGGACAGTATTTTTCATTTAAAACTTTGGTACGGGAAAAGACATCTACAGAAAACATAACCGTTCATAGATGTATTGTATAAGTGTTAATTTCCACGATGGTTATATTTTTGTGGAATTTGCAAATGGTGTTCCATCCATGAAATTAACAACTCGTGAATATATGTAATAATGTATTGTGAGTAAAGGGCAAAATTGGGCATCTTCAAAAATAACAATCGGAAAAATGCCACTCTTATTCCAAATTGTGAAAATAACTGTACACGAAACTTACCACTTATACAGTACTTATCTCAAAGGTTAAGCTGTGAGAATATGCAATGTTTGCATGTCACTTTTGGAATTGGAAATTTAAGAGGTATCGGTACACTGTTTAAGCCCCATAAGTGACATTCCAACATGGCGTAGTCTGCTTTCTTGGGTTTAATCATGGTTCAATTCATTATTATAGATGCACAATTGTTTTGGACAATTGCAATGCATTGTCATACAGCTATTATGAAATTATAGACAGATTTTTAATGGCATTATACTGAGTATTTTCATTTGTATTATAAATTTGTTGAATAAAAAGTAATAATCTCATTACCAACTAGTAATTTTCTGTTCTCTCTATATTTCTTTCTGTTTCTCTTTCTCTTCTTTGCAGTGTAGAACTTTCAGTCGTAGAACTAACACAATAGCTTTGATTTTCAGCATCACTAACAACTTACCGTAATTGTTATCTTAAGCTTTCTTTAAAAATTCACTTCTTTATTTCAATAATTTTGATACAGAATGGATGTTGAAACTTCATTTCTTGATAATAATTCTGCAAACTGGTGAACATGTCTACTTTACAACGGGGTATGATGATGATGTTGTGCTTAAATAGTTGCAGTGTCACCATTACATCCATTGATCAATATGTGATATTTATTATTTATTGATCAGTTATCAATAAGTGATTAATAGGAGTGTATTGATCAAATGACAGTTGTGTAACATCCATCCCTGTAATCAAAAAGCTAACATAACATTAAGCATTTCTGCTCATACCTTTGAAATATATAGTTGCATACAAGGATTCAGACATTGAGAGCTGCCATCTTGTTGTGATGGCTGATATAAAATTCATTCATAAATAGTAAAATAAGCAAATATCAATTTTCTAAATAGGAAGCACACAGCATATCAAATAGCATGTTCACCGGGGATATCACTACCATATCTCAAAGTTCTGCATCATAAAACACACAATACATGTGGAAGGGAATTACACCTTCATTCCATATCATAATGCATTACACATCATATGACAAACATACTAAATGACAGTACTGTGGACTGTGGTGCTGTGTAGGGCCATAGGAAAGTTGATAAAGGGGAGGGTATGGATGGTTCCGGATAGCTGTCGAGATCTTGGATGACTAAACCAATGTTGTGTATCAGATTGTCATCGCACTCCGCTTTCTATGGTCCTGGTGCTATGTATAGTTTGCTTGGTGTACATTTGTGTACATTTTGTATTCTATTATAACATTAGCAGTCATATTTTAGGAGGACCTTCCTCACAGTGTAGGGGTGGGGTGTGTGGGGGTATATATCCAGACTTTCACAAAGTAATAATTTATAGGCCTACATCTGAACTAGTTGCCTGGTTTTCATCTGCTGTGCTGTGTTCATCAAACTTAACTGGCAGGTACCATGGTGAATATGTGCCACTGGTTGTGCACAGGCCAACTCTGTGTGTGCAGGCGTGATCAACACAGCGTGGTAGATGTAAAAGGGAGTTTTTATAATTCTGTCATTTGGTATAAGTTTAAAGTTTGGAGTCCATTCTCGGCCATTTTTGCATTGTTTAGTTATGCTTGTTCACGATTATGCATTGTACCAATTAAATGTATAACCATTTATATCTGCACACACCTTAGGAATCGGATAGCAACGTCTGCACATCATTTTTGTAGGACATGAGAGCACATCAGACATATCAAATTGCATTCTGAATACGAGGAATGTCCTTCTGGTATCAAATAATTTAGATATTTTATGGCAAATTATTAAAATTTGATATTTTTCATATTTAACAGTCCTCAAAGTAAACTTTATAAATTTAATGATATGCACTTAAAGTGTATGTAGTTAGGATGAAAAGCCGACCATCAATTGAAAATTTTGACTTTTAATATTGAAGATATACATTTTTTCCCCCAAAAGACCTACATTAGTTGGTGTGGTGTTTTTTTTTGGGAGAATCTACATCTTCAATACATCAAAGGTCACAATGTTTATATGATGGACAGCATTTCATCCCAGCTACATACACTTTAAGTACATTAGATTTATACAATTTACTTTGAGGACTGTTAAATTTCAAAATGATCAATATTTATTAATCATTTGCCATAAAATGTGTATTATTTTAAACAATCAAAATTATGTGATATCAGAAGGACATTCCTTGTATTCAAAATGCAATTCGGTATGTTTGATGTGCTCTCAGGTCCCACAAAAAATATGTGAAAACATCGCTATCTGAGCCCTTACCCCATAAGAACTACCTGCCTATTGGTCCAAAAGAAATTTTTATTATTAATTGGACCAATCAGCATTGTTAGAATAATTGCACCACAGCAAAAAAATTGGGGTGAATTTATTTGCAAAGCTCCATTCTGATTGGTGATTAAAATGAAGATATATCATGTAATTGACCAATCAGAGAGAATGTTAGATTGGCAGGTAGTGCTCAGGGGTTAATAACACTATTATTAAGATGCCAATTATCCTTTGATTTCACTCCACCAAAAATGGGGCAGGCGGACACTATTTTTTACCCATGTGTGGCCACCAAATAATAGTGGATTTCTCATAGTATAACACAGACTAAACTGAGTCCAGACTCTCTTTAAAATCTAACCTCTTTGCAGTGGCAGTACCAAGAATATTTTACAGGGTGTTGAAGTGAAATGGGAGGGGGCCAAAAATCTGAAATTTTTTATGGGTGTTATATCGTACAGCAGATCTTCTCTTGGCATTCGCTGTGCAGATGCATTACTGGAGTTCTACTTGGATCTATCCAGCTTCAAAAAAACACACCATACAGATGGTTCCAATATTCTATATTTAAGTTGAATAATAGTTGGGAAAAAGTAGTTAACAAGCATCAGCACTTATGATTTCTTTGCCTTATTTATGTGTGAAATTATCATTTCTGTACATTTCTGTTCAATTTCATTGTTATTATTTTACCATGCTTTTTGGCAGCATCGATCAGTTGCTAAGTACAGAAATGGGTGCTTAATACTATGGACTATAAGTAATGCTCCTATGAAAACAGACAGAAAGTTTTGAACCTTTCGCAGAGTTCTCCGCACTTTTTGTTGTCAGTGTATTGTGTTTAGTGGGCAAATAAGAAATAGGGATGATTGGCTAAATTGAGACAATGTTTGCACCTCACTGAACAAGCTGCTTAGCATCACACAACCTGCTTCTTTTCACATTCATATGCAAGTGTGAAGAGACTTGGCTGAGAAGATGGCTAGTTTTAATGAAATCAACTCAAATTTCTGCTAGTATCTTAGACATAAATCACATGTTTTCATGGGAAAATTACAAGTGAAAATAACAACCGTATCTATTAAACATTTAAGTGATGTGTGAATGTTGTTGTCATTTTGAGTAAATGTGATGTTGCTTTGTAATATTGTATTCAAAACCTCAATAATTATTATGTTTGTGTGAATATGTGTTGTTTGTGTGGAATGTTGTGGCTTGTTAGTGGCATGCATGCTCATCAATGTTGTTTTTTCCTACTGAAAATTTTTTAACTTCCAAACTATCTATTCTATGTAATTATTTATTAATGATCACATATTTTCTTTCACTTCAGATTGGTCGGTGTTGAAGAAGAGCTGAAACGGGAGCGGGAGGAAATGCAAGCTGTTGTTGGCGCCAAGCAGAAAATCATTGATGCACAAGAGAGACGAATCGAAGCGCTAGATGCCGCTAATGCTCGCCTAATGAACGCCCTGGATCAGCTCAAAGAGCGCTACCAGTTGACGAGAAGAAGTAAATCCTCATCGGACGTAAGAGCGGGATCTCAGAAGTTGACACCATATAATGGAAACTTGAAGAGCAGTAATTGTTAATAACATCAGTTATTTCAAGGCTTAAAATTGTATGTGCTCTTGCTGGCAGAAAAAATGGCATTTATTTACATCTTGAGAGCGTAAACATTGAAATTGGGTTAAGATTGGCTAATTTAATCGTCCGACAATCAAAGAAGCGATTGGCACAGAGCAGTGCTCATCAAAGCGTATGCTGCTCATTAACAGCGTGCGTCGTCAGTCAGAGCAAGAGAGTGTTTGTAAGAATTCTGAGAGTGATTGTAGATTTTGCGAGAATGGTTTTGATTTGTACTGATGCTTGCATTGGCAAACCAGGTGATGATTTCAGTAACTCCATGCAGTATATTGATTTTGCTAAATCCATAACGTAGCAAAAGTGGTACTCATTTAGCAGTGTATACATACTCATATTTGAAATATGGTCTGTTCTTGCGAAGCTTGAAAACATCAACACCAGCTTTTTGTTTATGCATTGTCAATGTTATGTATCCAAATATGTAAAATGTGTGGCACAAAATCATGTCAATGTTATTTATTGGAAGGCTGCAGTATGTGATGAGTTCAGGTGTAAGACCCAATATATCAAAAAGGCTGCCGTGTGTTACTTCTGTAATAAGCATTGAGATTATTTGTTTGGTTTTGTCGGAATATTTTGTATACTTAGTTCTGTTTTAGTGGATATTCTCTTTTAATGAATAAATTATTCATTTTTTATTTGGGAAATCATTTATTATGATATTTCTTCATATTAAATTATTAAATAATAAAAAAAAATACTAAACACAACGTTGCCATGGAATATATAGCTTTTTACATCTGATCTCTTCATATGAATGTGGCCCTTGTACATGTAATGCCCCTTTGATGTTATTCAACTGAGCTCATTGGGCAATTCCAGTTGAAATCCATACACCCCTATGGAAGACATGACCTTAATCTTCCACACAGGGAGTGTGAATTTCAAGGTTACCTGAATGGTGGCTCAATTTGAAAAAATTATGACTATACACTTTCTTTGTGTGAGATTTAAGGTCATATCTTCCACAGGGGGTGTGTGGATTTCAATTGGAATAGCCCGTTGGTGAGACACAGTTAACTGACATCAAAGCGCCATTGACATGCCCAAAACCAAATCCTTGTTTACGTAAATATTGCAGTCATATTGTGTCAGTTATGTAACATAATGTTCCTTAGTTGCTGCTGTCATGTTTGATATAACAGATATAAGAAATGGTCTCTTGTCTAATGGTAGGTCAGTAGGTCCAAGGCTTGATGTTAGCAACAAGAGGTAACAAATGGCTATTCCAGGTGAAACCCATACACCTCCCTATGGAAGGTGTAACCTTATTCTCCTACACAGGGGGTGTAGATTTCAATCGGAGCCACTCATTTAGGTAGCCATATTTGAAATTCACACTCAGTGTGTGGGAGATTAATGTTATATCTTCGATCTAGGAGGTATGGATTTTAACCTGAACGGCCCAATACATAATAATTATTGAACTCATTTCAAAATTTCACCAGAAAAATGAAAGAATTCAAACAAAGTACAATTGCATTATAGAATGGATCAAAATCAAGAGGATTTCATTTCATTCTATGCTAAGCTTTAAGTTAAAATTTACAGAGAGAGTGTACCAAGCAGTGTGCGAATTAAGGAAAAATAAATGGTTGTCCCACGGACAACCAGATTACAATTTCTGGTTGTCCGTCTAAGTTTTTGGTTGTCCGTAGGCCTACAAAGGTGAGTTTTGGCTACATATTTATGGTTGTCCGGCGGACAACCGAATCAGTATTTTTGGTTGTCCTGCGACTTTTTTAGTTGTCCCGGGCGAACGGACAACCAAAATTTCGAACGCTGGTACCAAGGTATGTTTCAAATTTTGACTCATCTCAGGCACTTCAGAGACAGCAAAGAAAGTTTTGACACCAGACGTTACTTCTTAAAAATTTAATGGTGAAATTTGAGAAATATGGCTAGAGCTTTTAAGAAAATAAGTGTCGCCTTAGAATGTTCTCAGTGGTAGATATTCGGGATCACCCAATGTCAAGGGTCAAATTCTGATTCAATTCAGAATGACTAGATTAATTAGCAGATGGCATGCATGAACAGATTATGGGCCTAATTTTATGTGGAATTGCAATGCATTATGAATGCCTGAACAAAAAGGACAGTTTCTAAATGATGACACCTAGTACCGTTGTCTGACACACTGACTGTCTTTTCAAGCTGAATAAATTGTAATGGTTACAAATCTTACAATGCAAAACGGAGAATTATAACTTGTCACATTTCAGGAGAAATCTGACTCAGATTTGAGGCCGGTGTACAGCATTGATTCAATCCTAAAGTGACCAAGTCCAGTGATCAGGGACATTGGATGGGTTTGGGTTCTTCATATAAACTGCAATTCTCTGTGAAATCAAGCCTTGATAGTATACTATGATAAATCATTATGGTAATCTGTGGGGATGGACTTTCTATACATGTGGTTCAAATCCAGATCAGAGTTGAATTAAATGGACTAGTGTAGTTTACATAATTGACATCCATGTATAGACGTAAATGGTCCATCAGAGTACACTTTGGTCTGGATTGTAAGTGGATTGAGATGCACACATGTGTAAGTATGCCCTACGCATCACATGTTGGCCATCTTAAACTGGCTGTACCAATCCATATACCCCTATGGAATACATGACTTGAATCACCTACATTGTAGGTATAGGTTTCAAATGGAATCATACATTCACTGCCTGTGTGAAAAGATTAAAGTCGCGTCTTCCATAGGGGGTGTATGGATTTAAAAAGTCCAATGGCAGAAATCATGTAGTGTAGAATGATCAAGAGTCTTGGTAGGGACTTGGAATACTGGTCACCCCCCCACACACACACACCACCACCTCAACTATTTTCTTAATCCTAGCTATAATCTTTGTAATTGATACTGTAATCTCTTGATCCTAATCCAATCCTAATCCTAACCCCAATCCTAATTCCCTGGAGTGGATGCAGTTATTCTTAAGTTTTTGCCAAATTTCACAACTTGGGTAACACGCCTGCAACAATCCCAGCAAACTCAAAATGTTTTACATTTAAATGTCAGGTTATATAAAAGGTATAAAATGTTTTAATAACATTTCAAAAATGTGAAAACTTGATGCAAAACATTCTAACATGATGTTATTTAAGTGTTGACAAAATAGTTAGTAAAATGTTTGCCCAAAAATATTTTACAATAACATTTTGACAACATTTTGTTAATGGTGTTGCGTAGTGCTTTTTTTATAAATTAAACGTTTTGAAAAATATTTTCATGCCTGTTAAGTAACACATAATTTAAATGTTAAAACTTTTTGAATAAAACCAAAACATGTTTATAACCCATTTATAACCTTAAGAACATTTTTGTTTGCTGGGTTACTCTGTTCTGTCAATCAAATTGACTAGCCTAAATAATGCTGATTAGTCGCACATGATAGTTTATGTGTATTAGTTTACATTGCTTAATTTGTTACTGTTTTCATTGTGATATTTGACACATTCTTGACTTAATTTCTTCTGTTTGGTCATGAATTAAAAGTAGTTTTCATTGATTCTTTTGATCTCGTTCACTTAGATGTTGTTCATTTGACCATGTATAATGTTAATGTATAATGTTAGTGTTGTGGTATTTTGACACATGTTTAAGACTCCCAAGATAGTTAAGAAATCAGATCAAATATCTTACACTTCCCACAATGCATTTCTTCCCTGTACTGATTTGCTATTCAGTGCAACATGGGTTGATAGTGAAATTGGCATGAAAGAAATGCATTATGGGAAGTACAAGATACCTTCTCTGGATCACAATGATGTGTAGACATCAAATGTATCACTTAACCCCCTGAGCACTACCTGCCGATCTAACATTGCCTCTGATTGGTCAATTACATGATCACCAATCAGAATGGAGCTTTACAAGTAATTCACCCCAATTTTTTTGCATGGTGAAATTATTCTAACAATGTTGCTGATTGGTCCTTGAAAACTTCTTTTTGACAGGTAGTTCTCATGGGGTTAAAAATAATATATCATATACCATATCTCAACTATACAATGCATGTAATAGCCAGTAGGCAAAACTAGACTGAAGGGCAAGGAGGTCTTCATACAAACAGCTATGTACCGCTAAAATGTGTCTCATTTTTTACCTTCTGGTAGAGGATAGCCCTTTATGGTATATAGATGGGTCAGTGTTTCAACATTTTACTCAAATTTGGTGGGAAATTGGCCCACTTGCATGAATCTTGAGCCAAAATTTTTTTGGCAAAAATTGGTATAAATGTGGGGCCCACTGCCAGATTCTTGAAGGTGCATCCCTACCGAAACCAAACTTGAGTCGGATTTTCACCCACTGGTTATCACTTGTATTGTATGAGCAAGTATCATTGCATATGAAGTTGAACAAATTTTATAATCATGAGAAAGAAACTTTTTTATCCTTAATTACAAAACTAATAGAGCAATTCTCTTGACTATCTATACAATGGTTTTCTACTCTACACTGCATGCAATTTTTTTGTACTGGATTTTGTTATCATGTTCCTCCAAAGAAGATAAATCATGTAATCAATTAAAGAGTAAAATATTCTGCCAAATGATCAACATGAAGATATTATAAAAGTTAAATCTCACACTGTTAGCATATGTGACCAGCTCCAACAAAACCCAGAACAAGTCGCCAGGCTTGTTTTTGAGTTACAGGCCTTTACAAGACGACATTCCATAAAAAAATTTTGGAATTCTTACTGTCATGGTATTTGACCTTGGAACTAAGTGGACTTTCAAATTCTTGAAAGTACTTATTAAAAAGAGGTTTAATTAATCAATAATTGACAGTTGAATTATGATAATCCCTATTCAAGCCTGTGTAAAGCAGGAAACTAATTGGCCCATTACTAAGAAGAGCATTTTTGCAAAAATATCAAGGTATCATTTACAAAATTATTCATATCTTCAAAAGTATTGATGCTATATATATAATTTTGGTATAATTTTGAAGCTTATTGTCCAGTGCTTATGTTTTTATTCAAATCATGAAATGTCAAAATGCGACTTGTTCCTGGTTTTGTCAGAACGGGTCACATATTTCAAGGGTTTAGGACAAGAAATCTCCAATAGCTGCCCCGTGGACATTGTGATAATTTCTGCATTCTGTAGTATACACATTTTAAAATATGACACATGGCAGCTATTACAGATAGGGTTTTCTTGCCCTAAACCCTTCATTTGTATGATTATATTTTTCTGCCGTACCATGGGAAAACCACAGTATTTGCTATGTTATATACTTGGTACATGCTGCATTTTTCCATGTGAGGGCAGGTTTAGCAATGGGCATTAATTACTCTTCCAAGGGCAGATTTTGTTCAAAAACAGTCATTATTTAAAACAATCATGATTCACTTTCTAGCTCTAGCTCACTTTCTAGCTCTTTGGGTGATTTTTGTCTCTGAAAATAATGTTAATTATTGAAATGATCATGTTGGATAATTTGCAGTTTTATAAGTTGTACATCAATGGTGTCTGAATCGGATATTTGATTATGAAATTTGACTGATGATGCATATTTTTTTCATTTGACATCAAATAATTTTGGTAATTGATGCTAGTTGTGTTAATGTTTTGAGACCATGCAATATTGTTGTTATATTGGATTGTTTCTTGTCTGAACTTTAATTATTATTTTCAAACAACTCAATCAATTTTTGAAGCAAATTTGATTTAATATTTGCTGATAAACTAGGCCTATATTTAAGAAGAAATACAAATGAACTTTGTCAATCAGCACCGTAATTATCTAGCTCTTAAAATACATTCATAAATGATGACTATATTTATAATAAAAAACAATACCAGTTTAAACTACCTACAGTTTTGTAAGAATGTACAATAATCAATGCTCAATAGAGGTATAACATATTTATAGAAGTATATTTTGTCTCACATTAAATGTGATACTTTGTAAATAAAAAATACTAGAGTGTTTCTAGTATATCAACAACAGTGATTCTAGTAATATTTCAACACCAGTATTTCTAGAAGAAATATTACATACGATAGCAAGGGATGGATTTGAACTGATGAGAAAGAATGGATTAGGTGACTAATGAATTTCTGTGAAGCTTTTCTCGCTAACAACTCACATGCAAAAGCTTTACTGTGAGGGAATTGTTAACCCCCTGAGCACTACCTGCCGATCTAATGTTGCCTCTGGTCAATTACGTGATATCTTCACTTTAATCACCAATCAGAATGGAGCTTTGCAAATAATTCACCTCAATTTTTTGTGTGGTGAAATTATTCTAACAATGTTGCTGATTGGTCCAATTGATAATGAAAACTTCTTTTTGGCCAATCGACATTCGGCAGGAAGTTCTCATGGGGTTAAAGTCCATCAACCAAGCATTGATTAAGGTAATAGTGGGCGTTTTGTTTCTTCCTGACCTAATCAGTTCATAATACAACAATATATTGATGACCACGTAATTACATAAAATATTGTAGCTCACCCAGAAATTAAGATGACATACTAGCAATATTACCAGTACTTTATCCAGTGCTGGCACTTGGATATAATATAATTTCAGATGGAAGGACCAATAATTCATCATAATTAAGAACAATGCATCACAATGACCATGGCCAGGGGTGTGGTGGTGGGGGGATCCATACCCATAAATCTGCAAAATATCTGCAAAATTGGGCCAAAAATGTCACAAATTTTGATATAAATATACCCCAAATCATGAAATTTGTTTTAAAATGGGATCAATTGCAGAGGGGATTAAAGGTCTACTTTTGCCAGAATGATGATTTCTCTTGAAAAGGTCTGCATTTGGAAAATCTGCACCCCTCCCACAAAAAATAATAATCTGGCTACAGGCCTGACAATGACTAAAGGTTATTTGGGGAGATAAGGCTTAAAAACAATAATGCTATGTCTCAAAGCCCATGGAAGTTTCAGAAATGAATGTGGGAAATGAGCTTTTTTCTAAGAATTTTTTTTTTTTTTAAAGATTTTTTAAAGTGAAATTTTCAATTAAGAGTGTTCAAAAGTACACAGTATGAAATTGTGGTTGATATACACAATTGCAAATATCAATTGTTTTATACCTAAACAATGCGATTGTTGAAATTTTCTTACAATTTGTCTCAGAATTTCATGATTTTACGGCAAAAAAATAATAATAAAAAATGAATTTGCCATTTCAACTGACAAGGACGTGCTAAGAAAAAGCGAAGCGCATTACGTGGGCTTTGAGATATAACATTTTTAAGCCCAAGAGTCGGTTATATTATGATCATTGTGAGCATTCTCACCCTTCCAAAGTCCTATAGGTCAATTAAAACTTGCATATTTATAATTAAGAGCAACTTTACATGGGCTACTTAGTAATGAAGAGGACAACTATACTAGGGGTCGAATTTGAATGGGGCAAGTTAACCAACAGTTCAAATTATGATGGGATACCTTCATAGTTTAATACATACCAAACCATACCTTTAGTATCATCATAATAATAATTATATGTAATTATATGCCTGTACAGTATATTGTATATTTCATATTAATGTATAAACATTCTTTGTAAGTAGATTGAAGAAATTGTATAATCTGATTACCATAGTTTCCAGGTAATCAGATCTTTTTGTATGTTTAACTTATGGGAATATTTAAAAGTGGAAAAAGACAAAAATACTATATTCATGACTGTATTATTTAGATGTTGTATTAATAAATGAGTTGCAATCATGTGGTATTAAAATTAACCACAGCTTATATAGTAAAAAATGTTTGTCTGACTTTTGTCATTTTTTGAGTGACCAATACACACAAATTTCAATTTTAATATTAAAATACTTCACAATCCAGCATTTATTATGCACCCCCTCCCCGATATCCTGCATTACCCACATTTCTGAGGAACTGAAATTAACAAGAAGTTTTGTCCCAAAATTCTCTGTTGTCCTCGCAATGTAGATTACTGAAAAGTCCTTGTGGTCAATACACAGAGGATGCTAGCTATAGAGGGGGTAGTAGGGTGTCAGAGGACTTCATTTCGACGACCTGTAGCTTGTGCATGACGTATGCACAAGATCCTTGCAGTGTTGGTGTATTGTCTTGTAAGTCCTTGGATATAATAATAGGCATGTCCACTAAAAATTGAAGTACTTTTAAATTGATTCAGACCTAACTTATTGGCTGGAAATTGATGAAAGAAACATTTTGGCGTTTAAATAATCTTAATCGGACGTTTCATTCCAGAGATATGGCCTTTTGAGTGTCACGGTTTTATATAGGGCTGCTAGAACATGTTAAAAAGTTCTGAAGTCCAAAAAGGAATACTAACAGAAAGTGCAATCTTAAGGTACTTTTTCTTAATGTATTTATTAACTAGCATTATCTGGAACATTATATTTGCTTATAACAACATGAAATAAGATCATCCTGAAAATTTAAACGATTTTGTTGACATACAACAACAAAATATAAGAGCTCAAAACCCATGGTTTGTTTGGTGGAACCTCAAGCATGATCATAAATGGCCGCCATGGAAAATATCTCCATAGAGGAGATGAACAATAAGTGTATTATTTCAATTGAATAGCGGCAGTCTTAAACATTGTTCAAAATTTTAAGGTCAGCACATTTTATCTTCAAAAATGATTATATTTCATCATGGCATAAGTTTGGTAAAATTATTCACTACCAATTTTGAGAAATTTGCTCCAACTCAAAGGTTATCTTTACTACATTGAGCAATACACTGTGTGTGCATGGAAGCCATGATGAATAGCATATGAAATGGACATGGTAGACAGAAGTGCATAATTTGAGATGGGTTTCGGTAGGCTTAAACATTCTTTAATTTCTTAACATCCTGCACTTTTGTCTTCGAAAATAGTTAAATTTTATGAGTATGTATATAAGTTTGCTTGTCTGAATCAATCCAAATTCGGAGATATTCCATTTCAAGACCTGATGCACATAAATGGTGTCACTTCAACCTGTTGTAGTTCTCATCTCATGAAATTTTTCTGAAAAAAGTTTATCTCTTGATAACGGAAGGTCTTCTATATTTACTGACCAATCAGGAAAGAGTTTGGTTAATGTTTTCTGGTGGAATCAGGAATTTCTTGAAACAACCTGTTTTATGTTTATATCGGGCCAATGCAAGTACTGCATACCATGGGACTTCCTGCATTGATTTTTTATTTGCATTGAAAATACATGTGTGAATGCACACAACAGTAAATGGGAAATTGTTCTAGTGGCACATTATATTGACGTGGACATCCCTAGTAATAGCATTGCACCACCACATAATCATATAATGGGATCTTGTGGGTGTGAGTCACAAATATTCTGATAAAAGACTGAAATAATTGATTATTAAATTACTAGCAGTGACATTGTAAGAAATTGTAAGCACTGCCGAATGGAATCTACCGTTTAAGAAGAAGATGAGTTTGTAAGAAGATACAGGGTGTTTGCGGGACATTAAAATAAAAGGGTTCTTGAGGCCAAGGGGTGGGGGCTTTGGGGGCTGCAGCCCCCCGGGTCTTTAAAAAAAAGGAAATTGAACCCACTTTTTTGGTCAACTTGAATTTCCCGAGAATGGAGCTGAATGGAAAATATTCCTATAAATAGGCAAAGATGCATATAATAGGCCTATGCTCCGAAAATAACCAATAATAATGTCAAAATGTTGCACCAAATGCCTTCATTTGATTGCGAGTTATTGAGCATGCGTGTTCATATAAAACTAAAATTCGCAGCTCAGTTGGAAATCTGTTAAAATATATGCTCCGAAAATAATCAATAAATGTGTAAAACTGTTGCACCAAATGGCTCCATTTGGGGCTTTCTCTTTCAAAAATTTTCTAATTCTGAGGGGGGCACATCCCCCTTAGCCACCCCCTGAGTGTGGAGTGTGCAGTGGTTCTTTGACCATAAATACCTTCATTGAGGCTTTGATTGCGAGTTATTGAGCATGAGTGTTCATATTAAACTTAAATTTGCAGCTCAGTTGGAAATCTGGTAAAATATATGCTCCGAAAATAATCAATAAATGTGTAAAACTGTTGCACCAAATGGCTCCATTTGGGGCTTTCTCTTTCAAAAAATTTCCAATCTGAGGGGGGCACATCCCCCATCAGATACCACTCTGTCACGCAAGCGTGACTGCGGCGCTTACGCGCCGATGTTAAACCATTCAACATTTTGCGCTCAGACTTCAGCCACCCGGGGTCCCGGTTTCTGGGCACGCCCCTGGTGTGAGTCACAAATACTCTTATAAAAGACTGAAATAATTATTAAATTGCTAGCAGTGACATTGTAAGAAATTGTAAGCACTGCCGAATGGAAGCTACCGTTTAAGAAGATGAGTTTGTAAGAAGATACAACGTGTTTGCGGGACATTCAAATAAAAGGGTTCTTGAGGCCACAACATTTGACAAAAATATGGGGTCTTTGGGTGACAGGCCGGGGGTCTAAGATTTTAAGTATTCAAATTTCTGGCAGATCCAAGATGAGGTGAACCGGATCTGTGGGTGATAGGTCCAAGGTAAGATGTAATACAACATGAGTGAATTACAGGGTCTTTGGGTGATGGATCCAACATGAGTGAAAAAGGGTCAGGGTGACAGGTGCAAGGTTAGTACTATTAGTAGATGATATCGATAAGGCGTCTTTGGTGAATCCAAAGTGAGGTGAAATGAGGGGTCTTTGGGTGATAAATCCATGGTGTGGTAAAATAAGGGGTCTTTGGATGATAGATCCATGGTTTGGTGAAATAAAGGGTCTTAGGGTGATCATCCATGGTGTGGTGAAATAAGGGTCTTTGGGTGATAGATCTATGGTGTGGTGAAATAAGGGGACTTTGGGTGATAGATCTATGGTGTGTTGAAATAAGGGGTCTTTGGGTGATAGGCCCATGATGTGGTGAAATAAGGGGTCTCTGGGTGATAGATCCATGGTGTGGTGAAATAAGGGTCTTTGGAGATACATCCATGGTGTGGTGAAATAAGGTGTCTTTGGGTGATAGATCCATGGTGTGGGGAAATAAGGTGTCTTTGGGTGACAGATCTATGGTGTGGTGAAATAAGGGGTATTCATGTGACAGATCCATGGTGTGGGGAAATAAGGTGTCTTTGGGTGACAGATCCATGGTGTGGGGAAATAAGGGGTCTTTGGGTGATATATCCATGGTGTGGTGAAATAAGGTGTCTTTGGGTGATAGATCCATGGTGTGGTGAAATAAGGTGTCTTTGGGTGATAGATCCATGGTGTGGTGAAATAAGGTGTCTTTGGGTGATAGATCCATGGTGTGGTGAAATAAGGTGTCTTTGGGTGATAGATCCATGGTGTGGTGAAATAAGGTGTCTTTGGGTGATAGATCTATGGTGTGGTGAAATAAGGTGTCTTTGGGTGATAGATCCATGGTGTGGTGAAATAAGGTGTCTTTGGGTGATAGATCCATGGTGTGGTGAAATAAGGGGTCTTTTGGTGATAGATCCATGGTGTGGGGAAATAACGGGACTTTGTGTGATAGATCCATGGTGTGGTGAAATAAGGGGTCTTTGGGTGACAGATCTATGGTGTGGGGAAATAACGGGACTTTGTGTGATAGATCCATGGTGTGGTGAAATAAGGTGTCTTTGGGTGATAGATCTATGGTGTGGTGAAATAAGGTGTCTTTGGGTGATAGATCCATGGTGTGGTGAAATAAGGTGTCTTTGGGTGATACATCCATGGTGTGGTGAAATAAGGGGTCTTTGTGTATTAGATCCATGGTGTGGTGAAATAAGGGGTCTTTTGGTGATAGATCCATGGTGTGGGGAAATAAGGGGTCTTTGTGTATTAGATCCATGGTGTGCTGAAATAAGGGGTCTTTGTGTGATGGATCCATGGTGTGGGGAAATAAGGGTCTTTGGAGATAGATCCATGGTGTGCTGAAATAAGGGGTCTTTGTGTGATGGATCCACGGTGTAGTGAAATAAGGAGTCTTTGGGTGATAAGGGTTCTTGAGGCCACAACATTTGACAAAAAATATGGGGTCTTTGGGTGACAGGCCGGGGGTCTAAGATTTTAAGTATTATGGTTATATGAGCAAATTTCTGGCAGATCCAAGATGAGGTGAACCGGATCTGTGGGTGATAGGTCCAAGGTAAGATGTAATACAACATGAGTGAATTACAGGGTCTTTGGGTGATGGATCCAACATGAGTGAAATAGGGTCAGGGTGACAGGTGCAAGGTTAGTACTATTAGTAGATGATATCGATAAGGCGTCTTTGGTGAATCCAAAGTGAGGTGAAATGAGGGGTCTTTGGGTGATAAATCCATGGTGTGGTAAAATAAGGGGTCTTTGGATGATAGATCCATGGTTTGGTGAAATAAAGGGTCTTAGGGTGATCATCCATGGTGTGGTGAAATAAGGAGTCTTTGGGTGATAGATCTATGGTGTGGTGAAATAAGGGGACTTTGGGTGATAGATCTATGGTGTGTTGAAATAAGGGGTCTTTGGGTGATAGGTCCATGGTGTGGTGAAATAAAGGGTCTCTGGGTGATAGATCCATGGTGTGGTGAAATAAGGGGTCTTTGGAGATACATCCATGGTGTGGTGAAATAAGGTGTCTTTGGGTGATAGATGTGATGTGGTGTAATAAGGTGTCTCTGGGTGATACATCCATGGTGTGGTGAAATAAGGGGTCTTTGGAGATACATCCATGGTGTGGTGAAATAAGGGGGTCTTTGGGTGATAGATGGTGGGGTCTTTGGGTGATAGATCCATGGTGTGGTGAAATAAGGGGTCTTTGGGTGATAGATCCATGGTGTGGTGAAATAAGGGGTCTTTGTGTATTAGATCCATGGTGTGGTGAAATAAGGGGTCTTTGTGTGATGGATCCACGGTGTAGTGAAATAAGGAGTCATTGGGTGACAGATCCATGGTATGGTGAACTAAGGGGTCTTTGGGTGATAGATCCATGATGTGGTGAAATAAGGTGTCTTTGTGTGATAGATCCATGGTTTGGTGAACTAAGGGGTCTTTGAGTGATAGGTGTCTTTGGATGATAGATCCATGGTTTGTTGAAAAAAGGGGTCCTTGGGTGATATTGATCCATAGTGTGGTGAAATAAGGGGTCTTTGGGTGATAGATCCATGGTGTGGTGAAATAAGGTGTCTTTGGGTGATATATCCATGGTGTGGGAGAAAGAAGGAGTCATAGGGTGATATATCCATGGTGTGGTGAAATAAGGAGTCTTTGGTGATAGATCCATGGTGTGGTGAACTAAGGGGTCTTTGAGTGATAGATCCATGATGTGGTGAAATAAGGTGTCTTTGGGTGATATATCCATGGTGTGGGGGAAATAACGGGACTTTGTGTGATAGATCCATGGTGTGGTGAAATAAGGGGTCTCTGTGTGATGGATCCACGGTGTAGTGAAATAAGGAGTCGGTGGGTGACAGCTCCATGGTGATGGTGAACTGAGGGGTCTTTGAGTGATAGATCCATGATGTGGTGAAATAAGGTCTCTTTGGGTGATAGATCCATGGTTTGTTGAAGAAAGGGGTCCTTGGGTGATATTGATCCATAGTGTGGTGAAATAAGGGGTCTTTGGGCGATAGATCCATGGTGTGGTGAAATAAGGTGTCTTTGGGTGATATATCCATGGTGTGGGAGAAAGAAGGAGTCATAGGGTGATAGATCCATGGTGTGGTGAAATAAGGAGTCTTTGGTGAAAGATCCATGGTGTGGTGAACTAAGGGGTCTTTGGGTGATAGATCCATGGTGTGGTGAAATAAGGTGTCTTTGGGTGATAGATCCATGGTGTGGGGGAAATAACGGTACTTTGTGTGATAGATCCATGGTGTGGTGAAATAAGGGGTCTTTGGTGATAGATCCATGGTGTGGTGAAATAAGGAGTCTTTGGGTGACAGATCCATGGTGTGGTGAACTAAGGGGTCTTTGGGTGATAGATCCATGGTGTGGTGAAATAAGGTGTCTTTGGTGATAGGCCACAGTGTGGTGAAATAAGGGGTCTTTGGGTGATAGATCCATGGTGTGGGGAAATAAGGGGTCATTGGGTGATAGATCCATGGTGTGGTGAAATAATGGGTCTTTGGTGATAGATCCATGGTGTGGTGAAATAAGGAGTCTTTGGGTGACAGATCCATGGTGTGGTGAACTAAGGGGTCTTTGGGTGATAGATCCATGGTGTGGTGAAATAAGGTGTCTTTGGGTGATAGATCCATGGTGTGGTGAAATAAGGGGTCTTTGAGTGATAGATCCATGATGTTGTGAAATATGGAGTCTTTTGGTGATAAATCCATGGTATAGTGAAATAAGGGATCTTTGGGTGATAGATCCATGGTGTGGGGAAATAACGGGACTTTTGGTGATAGATCCATGGGGTGGTGAAATAAGGGGTCTTTGTGTGATAGATCCATGGTGTGGTGAAATAAGGGGTCTTTGGGTGATAGATCCATGGTGTGGGGGAAATAAGGGGACTCTGGGTGACAGATCCATGGTATAGTAAAATAAGGGGTCTTTGGTGATAGATCCATGGTGTAGTGAAATAGAGGTCTTTGGGTGATAGATCCATGGTGTGGTGAAATAATGGATCTTTGGGTGATAATCCATGGTATAGTGAAATGAGGGGTCATTGGGTGGTAGATCCATGGTGTGGTGAAATAAGGGGTCTTTGGGTGATAGATTCATGGTGTGGTGAAATAAGGGGTCTTAGGGTGATAGATTCATGGTGTGGTGAAATAAGGGGTCTTTGAGTGATAGATCCATGGTGTGGTTAAATAATGGGTCTTTGGGTGATAATCCATGGTACAGAGAAATAAGGGGTCTTTGGGTGAGATCCATGGTATAGCGAAATAAGGGGTCTTTGGGTGATAGATCTATGGTGTGATGAAATAAGGGGTCTTCGGGTGATATATCTATGGTGTGGTAAAATAAGGGGTCTTTAGATGTTAGATCCATGGTGTGGTGAAATAAGAGGTCTTTTGGTGATAAATCCATGGTGTGGTGAAATAAGGGGTCTTTGGGTGATAGATCCATGGTGTAGTAAAATAAGGGTTCTTTCGGTGATAAATCCATGGTGTGGTGAAATAAGGGGTCTTTGGGTGATAGATCCATGGTGTAGTAAAATAAGGGTTCTTTCGGTGATAAATCCATGGTGTGGTGAATTAAGGGGTCTTTGGGTGATAGATCCATATTGTAGTGAAATAAGGGGTCTTTCGGTGATAAATCCACGGTGTGGTGAAATAAGGGGACTTTGGGTGATAGATCCATGTATGGTGTGATGAAATAAGGGGTCTTTCGGTGATAAATCCATGGTGTGGTGAAATAAGGGGACTTTGGGTGATAGATCCATGCATGGTGTGATGAAATAGGCCACGGTGTGGTGAAATAAGCGGTCTTTGGGTGATAGATCCATGGTGTGGTGAAATAAGGGGTCTTTGGGTGATAGATCCATTGTGTAGTGAAATAAGGGGTCTTTCGGTGATAAATCCATGGTGTGGTGAAATAAGGGGACTTTGGGTGATAGAACCATGTATGGTGTGATGAAATAAGGGGTCTTTCGGTGATAAATCCATGGGACTTTGGGTGATAGATCCATGCATGGTGTGATGAAATAGGCCACGGTGTGGTGAAATAAGCGGTCTTTGGGTGATAGATCCATGGTGTGGTGAAATAAGGGGTCTTTGGGTGATAGATCCATGCATGATGTGATGAAATAGGCCACGGTGTGGTGAAATAAGCGGTCTTTGGGTGATAGATCCACGGTGTAGTGAAATAAGCGGTCTTTGGGTGATAGATCCATTGTGTAGTGAAATAAGGGGTATTTCGGTGATAAATCCATGGTGTGGTGAAATAAGGGGACTTTGGGTGATAGATCCATGCATGGTGTGATGAAATAGGCCACGGTGTGGTGAAATAAGCGGTCTTTGGGTGATAGATCCATGGTGTGGTGAAATAAGGGGTCTTTGGGTGATAGATCCATGCATGATGTGATGAAATAAGGGGTCTTTGGTGATAGGCCATGGTGTGGTGGTGATATAAGGGGTCTTTGGGTGATAGATCCATGGTGTGGTGAAATAAGGGGTCTTTCGGTGATAAATCCACGGTGTGGTGAAATAAGGGGTCTTTGGGTGATAGATCCATGCATGGTGTGATGATGTAAGCGGTCTTTGGGTGATAAGCCATGGTGTGGTGAAATAAGGAGTCTTTGGGTGATAGATCCGTGGTGTGGTGAAATAAGGGGTCTTTTGGTGATATATCCATGGTGTGGTAAAATAAGTGGTCTTTGGGCGATATATCCATGGTGTGGTAAAATAAAGGGTCTTTGGGTGAAAATAAAGCAATTTAATCGTTTTCAGAATTAAACCTGTAATGATTCCACAATAGATGTTGGGAACCTATTTAATCAAAATAATTGTGAACCAACAACAACCATAAATCACATTTTAATCAAATAACTTTTAATTATGTTTATTTATATAATTCCCGTCGATCATGCCACTGTTTTTCCGTGTAACTTTTAATTTGTAGCCTAGATTTAAGAGTATAACCATTGGTAATTCCAATATCCTGGCACGTAAAAATTTCATACTTTGCGAGCGTAGCAAGCAAAAACATCAAGTTTTTTACGCTTTTTGTCCACTTCTCACAGAATCGCCCCGCCCCTTGGAAAAAAGTCCACTTTTTCAAAATCAGCACCCCCCAAATGAAATCCTGCGTACGGGCCTGCACGTAAGATATCAGAGATGTGATGATGGAGGTAAAACTTTTTGAATGACCCTCGTAGATCCAAGGTGAGATGAATCTTTGGGTGATAGACACAAGGTGAGGTGAATCTTCGGGTATTAGATCCAAAGCGAGGTGAATCTTTGGCTGACAGATCCAAGGTGAGGTGAATCTTTGAGTAACAGATCCAAGGTGAGGTGAATCTTTGGGTGATAGATCTAAGGTGATGTGTATCTTTGGGTGATAGATCCAGGGTGAGGTGATAGATCCAAGGTGAGGTGAAGCTTTGGCTGACAGATCCAAGGTGAGGTGAGGTGAATCTTTGGGTGATAGATCCAAGGTGAGATGAATCTTTGGGTGATATATCCAAGGTAAGGTGAATCTTTGGCTGACAGATCCAAGGTGAGGTGAATCTTTGGGTGATAGATCCAAGGTGAGGTGAATCTTTGGGTGATAGATCCAAAGTGAGGTGAATCTTCGGGTGACAGATCCAAGGTGAGGTGAATCTTCGGGTGATAGATCCAAGGTGAGGTGAATCTTCGGGTGATAGATCCAAGGTGAGGTGAATCTTTGGGTGATAGATCCAAAGTGAGGTGAATCTTCGGGTGACAGATCCAAGGTGAGGTGAATCTTCGGGTGATAGATCCAAAGTGAGGTGAATCTTCGGGTGACAGATCCAAGGTGAGGTGAATCTTTGGGTGATAGATCCAAGGTGAGGTGAATCTTCGGGTGATAGATCCAAGGTGAGGTGAATATATGGGTGATAGATCCAAGGTGAGGTGAATCTTTGGGTGATAGATCCAAGGTGAGGTGAATCTTTGGGTGATAGATCCAAGGTGAGGTGAATCTACGGGTGATAGATCCAAGGTGAGGTGAATCTTCGGGTGATAGATCCAGCATGAGGTGAATCTTTGGGTGATACATCCAAGGTAAGGTGAATCTTTGGCTGACAGATCCAAGGTGAGGTGAATCTTTGGGTGACAGATCCAAGGTGAGGTGAATCTTTGGGTGATAGATCCAAGGTGAGGTGAATCTTTGGGTGATAGATCCAAGGTGAGGTGAATCTTTGGGTGATAGATCCAAGGTGAGGTGAATCTTCGGGTGATAGATCCAAGGTGAGGTGAAGCTTTGGCTGACAGATCCAAGGTGAGGTGAATCTTTGGGTGATAGATCCAAGATGAGGTGAATCTTTGGGTGATAGATCCAAGGTGAGGTGAATATATGGGTGATAGATCCAAGGTGAGGTGAATCTTTGGGTGATAGATCCAAGGTGAGGTGAATCTTCGGGTGATAGATCCAGCATGAGGTGAATCTTTGGGTGATACATCCAAGGTAAGGTGAATCTTTGGCTGACAGATCCAAGGTGGGGTGAATCTTTGGGTGACAGATCCAAGGTGAGGTGAATCTTTGGGTGATAGATCCAAGATGAGGTGAATCTTTGGGTGATAGATCCAAGGTGAGGTGAATATATGGGTGATAGATCCAAGGTGAGGTGAATCTTTGGGTGATAGATCCAAGGTGAGGTGAATCTTCGGGTGATAGATCCAGCATGAGGTGAATCTTTGGGTGATAGATCCAAGGTAAGGTCATTTGGCTGACAGATCCAAGGTGAGGTGAATCTTTGGGTGATAGATCCAAGATGAGGTGAATCTTTGGGTGATAGATCCAAGGTGAGGTGAATATATGGGTGATAGATCCAAGGTGAGGTGAATCTTTGGGTGATAGATCCAAGGTGAGGTGAATCTTTGGGTGATAGATCCAAGGTGAGGTGAATCTACGGGTGATAGATCCAAGGTGAGGTGAATCTTCGGGTGATAGATCCAAGATGAGTGAATCTTTGGGTGATAGATCCAAGGTGAGGTGAATCTATGGGTGATAGATCCAAGGTGAGGTAAATCTTTGGGTGATAGATCCAAGGTGAGGTGAATCTTCGGGTGATAGATCCAAGGTGAGGTGAATCTTCGGGTGATAGATCCAAGGTGAGGTGAATCTTTGGGTGATACATCCAAGGTAAGGTGAATTTTTGGGTGATAGATCCAAGGTGAGGTGAATCTTCGGGTGATAGATCCAAGATGAGGTGAATCTTCGGGTGATAGATCCAAGGTGAGGTGAATCTTCGGGTGATAGATCCAAGGTGAGGTGAATCTTCGGGTGATAGATCCAAGGTGAGGTGAATCTTTGGGTGATAGATCCAAGGTGAGGTGAATATTTGGGTGATAGATCCAAGGTGAGGTGAATCTTTGGCTGACAGATCCAAGGTGAGGTGAATTTTTGGGTGATAGATCCAAGGTGAGGTGAATCTTTGGGTTATAGATCCAAGGTGAGGTGAATCTTTGGGTGAAAGATCCAAGATGAGGCGAATCTTTGGGTGATAGATCCAAGGTGAGGTGAATCTTTGGGTTATAGATCCAAGGTGAGGTGAATCTTTGGGTGAAAGATACAAGATGAGGCGAATCTTTGGGTGATAGATCCAAGGTGAGGTGAATCTTAGGGTGATAGATCCAAGGTAAGGTGAATCTTTGGGTGACAGATCCAAGGTGAGGTGAATCTTTGGGTGATATATCCAAGGTAAGGTGAATCTTTGGGTGATATAGATCCAAGGTGAGGTGAATCTTTTGGTGATCTCGAGGATCATGGCAATCTGTGGGTGGCAAGGCAAGGCGAAACTCTAGTGTACTTTGATGTAAGCCTGGATGAAGGCAAACTTGAAAAATACAACTGAAAAAGGTAAGGAAGAAAAAGACACATCATTATTACCTTTTTTGGCCCCTGCCTTCTCCCCGGGGCCTTCTCATCCTGAGATTTGGAAAGCCAGTGATATACTTGAGTAGCTTAGTGCAAACATAGACCATTTGGTGCAGAGGTATGAAAATGTAAGTTCTAACGCCAGAGGGCAGCATAATGTATTATTTTGTGGCATTACAGAGACATGATGAATTATGACCGCCGAGAGCGACCCTCGCTTTATAGCACTTGTTCAGTGCCTGTATGGGACCATGACAACCCCCGGGGGGGCACTCCAACTTTGGAGGTGACACGTATGTAGGGCTGTTAAGACCCCCTTTTTCAGCGTCGCTGTCACCCAATGACCAGGGGCGTAGCCAGCTTTCTTGGTCAGGGGGGGGGCAAAATAAAATTTTGGAGACACAGACGAAAAAAATTGCAGTTGCATCATACAATAGGCCTACATAGAGACTGTACCCCGGTATGTCTTTGAGCTTCCCGAAATGGGCCTCATTGGGATGATGTGCGCGCGTAGCGCGCAAAAAATGGTATTTTACACTATTTTCGCCCATTATCCGGCTAAAACTGGGCTTTATTGTTACAATGTGCGTGCGTAGCGCGAAAAAAATTTATATTTTACACGAATTTGGCTAGAAAAGGGGCTCCTTGAGTCCTTGCCCTTTTCTTTTCCTTTGCCCTCCTGCTTTTCTCTTTCATTTTTTTGTCAGAGGGCACTTTTTCTTTCATTTTTTTTGTCTAGTGGGGCACTCTGCTCCCCGTGCCCCCCTGCTGGCTACGCTACTGCCAATGACGCCACCACTAGCAAGAGTTCTGATGGGTGGGGGGGACACATCCAAGGTAAGGTGAATTTTTGGGTGATAGATCCAAGGTAAGGTGAATCTTCGGGTGACAGATCCAAGGCGAGGTGAATCTTTGGGTGATAGATCCAAGGTGAAGTGAATCTTCGGCTGACAGATCCAAGATGAGGTGAATCTTTGGGTGATAGATCCAAGGTGAGGTGAATATATGGGTGATAGATCCAAGGTGAGGTGAATCTTTGGGTGATAGATCCAAGGTGAGGTGAATCTTTGGGTGATAGATCCAAGGTGAGGTGAATCTTCGGGTGATAGATCCAAGGTGAGGTGAATCTTCGGGTGATAGATCCAAGATGAGTGAATCTTTGGGTGATAGATCCAAGGTGAGGTGAATCTATGGGTGATAGATCCAAGGTGAGGTGAATCTTTGGGTGATAGATCGATCCAAGGTGAGGTGAATCTTCGGGTGATAGATCCAAGGTGAGGTGAATCTTCGGGTGATAGATCCAAGGTGAGGTGAATCTTTGGGTGATACATCCAAGGTAAGGTGAATTTTTGGGTGATAGATCCAAGGTGAGGTGAATCTTTGGCTGACAGATCCAAGGTGAGGTGAATTTTTGGGTGATAGATCCAAGGTGAGGTGAATCTTTGGGTTATAGATCCAAGGTGAGGTGAATCTTTGGGTGAAAGATCCAAGATGAGGCGAATCTTTGGGTGATAGATCCAAGGTGAGGTGAATCTTTGGGTTATAGATCCAAGGTGAGGTGAATCTTTGGGTGAAAGATACAAGATGAGGCGAATCTTTGGGTGATAGATCCAAGGTAAGGTGAATCTTTGGGTGATATAGATCCAAGGTGAGGTGAATCTTTGGGTGATAGATCCAAGGTGAGGTGAATCTTTGGGTGATAGATCCAAGGTAAGGTGAATCTTTGGGTGACAGATCCAAGGTGAGGTGAATCTTTGGGTGATATATCCAAGGTAAGGTGAATCTTTTGGTGATCTCGAGGATCATGGCAATCTGTGGGTGGCAAGGCAAGGCGAAACTCTAGTGTACTTTGATGTAAGCCTGGATGAAGGCAAAAATACAACTGAAAAAGGTAAGGAAGAAGAAGACACATCATTATTACCTTTTTGGCCCCTGCCTTCTCCCAGGGCCTTCTCATCCTGAGATTTGGAAAGCCAGTGATATACTTGAGTAGCTTAGTGCAAACATAGACCATTTGGTGCAGAGGTATGAAAATGTAAGTTCTAACGCCAGAGGGCAGCATAATGTATTATTTTGTGGCATTACAGAGACATGATGAATTATGACCGCCGAGAGCGACCCTCGCTTAGCACTTGTTCAGTGCCTGTATGGGACCATGACAACCCCGGGGGCACTCAACTTTGGAGGTGACACGTATGTAGGGCTGTTAAGACCCCATTTTTCAGCGTCGCTATCACCCAATGACGCTACGCCACTAGCAAGAGTTCTGATCATCGGGTGGGGGCCGCATTTCCCCCCTCATGCACCCTTGGCGCCGCCACTGGCTGTTGGTCTCTCCCTATCCCCGGATCAGAGACCCTATCAGTCCCCAGGTGAGCAAATGTCAAAATGGCCCGCCAAAAATGCTTGCTCCCCTTCAGCATAGGCCTATGCGCATGCCAAAAAACCTTTCCCCCTCTGGCATGCCAAAAATAAATGGCTTTTTTTAAAATTCTATACTGAAAGAACCTTAAAAAGTTTTTAATAGGCCTAGGAACTTTCTAATTCATGGAACTCGTTGCAAAGTTGTGTGAAAGTCAACCCTGTTTCATGTTAAAATTCTTGGCTAGAAGCCTTTTTTGCGTTCAACTGAGACCTATAGGGTTCGTTATTTAAGGGTTCTTCAAAGTTAAGGTTTTATAAGAATTATTTTCTTGGCTAGGCCTACCCGGGTTTTCCATGGGGGTCTTTGTGAACCAACTTAGTTTTTCGACCTGCCATATTTGCCCTGCAAAAAAAATCGCTTACCCGGCCCTTTTCCACCTTTTTTAGTTTTTAGAAAATCACTGTCCCATTTTACCCCAGTCTTCCCTAGGCCTCAAACTTTTATACCTTAAAATAGTCACATTGTGCCCCATTGTGCCCATTTTTGCAACAAAAGAACTCTGATGTCAATTTTATACCATTCTTCATTTAAACAGGAACTTAAGAGGGCCGTAGGCCTGAACCCGGGGGGGGGGGGGGCACAACTTTGGAAGTGACGGGTATGTGCCTACCGGAGTCGCGAAGTAGGGGCCTATCGGGTACAAAGCGTTATTTTAAAAAAGGGGGTCATTGGGTACAAACAAAATAAAAAAGGGGTCATTGGGTACAGTATTTTGAAAAAAGGGGGTCATCGAGTATAAGATTTTTAAAAAAGGGTCATCGGGTAGAAAATTTTGAAAAAATGGAGCAAAATTTTGAAAATTTCGGCATAATTTTGAAAAAATGGAGCAAAATTTGACAGTTTCGGCATTTTTTTGTTGCATTTTGATGATGCTATTCTAGAAAAAAGAGGTCATTGGGTAGCCGCAACCAAAAAAAGGGGGTCATTGGGTAGCCGCAACTAAAAAAAAGGGGGTCATCGGGTATAGTCGACTTCAAAAGAGGGGGCCTATTGACAGGCACATACCGTCACTTCCAAAGTTTAGTGCCCCCCCCGGTGCCTGAACATCAAAATGAGCTATGATATTCCATTTTTGTTTTCATGCGTAGGCCTAAGCAGAGGTCACGACGCGACTTGAGGCTAAATATCTGATCATCTGAATCAATGGCCCGGATTAGTGTTTCTCAAATTAAAAAATAATTTCTAAAGCACCCTAAGACAAAAATTGTTACAGCACTAATTTTTTGGGATTAAAAAAATATTAGGGCCTATCAAGTTCTGCCAATTTACTGCCAAATGAAACATAGGAGGCCCTAGCTCAATCCTAATCATTCATTTAGTCTTAACTGGGGATATAAAAAAAAAGATAGTACTAATTTCTTGAAAAAAGAGCCACACCACAACATGCCGCAAAGTAGGCCTACGGTAAACTACTCGTAATTCGGCATGTTTTCTGACAATCGAGCCACAAAAATCACAGACTTGGAACAAGTCTAAGCATTCAAAATTTTGAGTAGGCCCCTATATGCCGAAATTTTGCTCTAATTTTCACTTTTTTGTGTTACTTTAATTAAATGGTTGGTTATAAAAATGAAACATATCTTTTCCAATATTTAGAATGCATAAACTGAAATTAGTCTTAGTACAAGTCTTTGAGCTTGATTGTCACTACATACGAAAAACCCTAAAACGCATGTTTTTGGCCCAAAAATTGGGTAAATATTAAAATTTGACTTTTATTGTTAGTTAGGACTAACTACAGGATTAATAGGATTTAGCTATGTTTTACTTGGCAAAATAGGATTTTTTTTTAATTCAAAAAATTAGTTCTGTATTTTTCTGGAATACAGTAGTGAGTAGAACCAGAATTTTGTATCTAAAATTGCTTGTTTCTAAATTTATTAAATTAATTTCCACTATTTATTTGGACATACACATAATGTAATTTTAAACCTTTACAGAGCGACCTATGTAATAATTTCTTGATTATTACTCACACGCAAAAATACCCCCTCCGTGGTAAATTATGCAGGCACGGAAGTGCAGCAACATAAAATTAGAAAGTGTAGGGAAGCTCACTTTCATTAAAATAAATCTAGAAACGCCGAAGACATTTAAAGAGATTACACATTAAATTCACGTGGATTTGTTTACAAATGAAGATACAGCAGAACATTTGCCAATCGGTAACACAACTCTCAGCTATGGCCGGTAAACATTCTCCAATTTACAGGGGTTATTTTCCTTTCCATATTTTCCTCGCTGAAACATCAGGAATGCAGCTTCTTTTGTGTGCTGTCGCAGTCAACCCCTGGGGGCCAGGCTGCTATGCTATGATTGGTTAATCGAGTTGACCCCTCGCATTGCATTTGGCCCCCCACTGCCGTCTCGGAGACTGCAATGAGGTTTTGACGAAGGCCAGTTGTGGGAATAAATTGCCCACTGTCGTCGACTAGTACTGCACGAGAAAACGACAACTCGGTAAGTATATTTTCTAACATCTGGGCCGGTTTTAGGGGGGTTAAATTCGCTTAAAACTTGTCTAAATCTTCAGTATATTTAGTACGTGTTGTACCCCATATTACTGTGTATGTGTTGTGTGTGAATATAAGCAAGACAGCGAGTAATTCATGCGAGTCCTGTGAAAGGTGTGTGCTGCATAAAAAGTACACTGCCATAGAGTGGTGACGTCGTTGTTGTACATGGGGTGCATATTTCTGATTTCAGTGGGTTAAAAATACACATTCATTTTGTTGAAAAAATCATGCTGTTAAAAGTGGTTCGATTTCCATGACCTTTTGTACTTGGATATTTCGGTAGAACATGTTGAAATTTATCTACATCTATATTTTGTGAGGGGCAGCAGCACTAGCAGAGAGTTTTCCAATTCATTCTGAAAATATTTTTTAAATGAGGGGCCCTAGTTAAAAATATTTGCAACATTGTTCAAGTTGATGTATATTTTACCTTTCATGCTATTACTGAAAATTAATCATGTGTACCGGTAATAACCGGTATGGTTTTACCAAGTTGCCAAGAGTGTTGATCAAATAAAAATACTAAAAATTTGTAGTTACTGTACAGTCAAATTTCAATTATAAATATTCATATTGTATCATGTATTTATTTGTTCAATTTTAAGATTGTAAATATGTAGTTACTGTCAAATTTCAATAATAAATATGACTGTATTATTTGTTTGTTTGTTTGTTTGAATTTTATTTATGTGTTTGTTTAAATATTTATTTTGTCTAAATAGTGTTTTGATTTTCTGTTTTAAAAAATTAGCCCAACAGTGAATAAAACTTTAAGGGGGTACTACACCCCTGCCAAATTTTGTGCCTATTTTTGCATTTTTCTCAAAAATTATAGTGCATTGGTGACAAGTAAGATATATATGTTATAGGGGCAAGGACTACAACTACTGCACTGGAAATTTTATTTCAGCACAGACAACAGTTGTAGAGTAACAGTCAAAAATGAGGGAAAACCAATATTTGATCAATAAATCAATAACTATGTGCCTTGAGTTGCTGACTTTTCAGTGCAGTAGTTGTAGTTCTTGTCCCTATAATATATCTTACTTGTCATCAATGCACTATAGTTTTTGAGAAAAATGCAAAAATAGGCACAAAATTGGCCAGAGGTGTAGTACCCCCTTAAAGTCAACACTAATATATTTTTAGCATTTGTTCGTGAACAACAGCCTCATCGCACCCCCCCCCCCACTTCACTTTTCTGGCTACATGTACCAAATATTTCTTGCAGATGAATTTGTTAATCGAAAATTTGAATTACTTTCTGGTACACCAGAACGAAATTACAACAGTGGCCAATGGAGCAGTTAGCAGTATAAATATTTACATAATCATGTATAACTTGCAAACGCAAAATCGGAATCAACTGAAATTTTGGGAATAAGGGACTGTTCACAAACACTTGTTAGGAGGGGCCTGATGCAAAAAGTGGGGGCCCTTAAAATATTGGACCTTCCTAAGGGGGGGGGGGCTGAAAAAAATGGGAAAATTGAGTTTATATGCTTTTCTATGGGGTTGACCCATAATTTTCATGTCAAAAAGGGGGGCCCTGAAATGTTTGAGGTCTCAAAAAGGAGGGCCTGAAAATGAAATTTTTTGCATCAGGCCCCCCTAACAAGTGTTTGTGAATGGTCCCTAAGCTCTTTTTTTTGTGGATATCTACTGAAAAAATGTCATAAAAACAGGATGCTAGGATCATGAAATCCTCCTTTAAACTTTCTAGCAATAATTATTTTGAATTGCATTTGTCATAATATGTTTTAGGCCTAACAGTCAAAAGGTGGACCAATTTTATAAATGGCCCCAAATGGTGGCAGATTTGGGGCTTAAGTCTCTGGGTGAGGGTTCTTATTAGGTTCGGTAGAGCAGGTCTCCCTGATAGGGTATCAGAATCACAACTCAGTTCACTGAAGTTATGGAAAGGGGTATATATTTTGAACTAGAAGAAATCACATTCAATCATGCCCAATTGCTTTCCCCATTCAAAGGTAATCATAGGCTTACACTTTTGGGCATATTTGACAAATTCAGGCCCATAACCAGGGGGCTGCCCTGGGGGTGGATACCAGCTCCCCAATCCTAAAATGGTTTTTTGAAAAAAAAGATCCACTTTTTTCAAAATCAGCTCCCCCCTAAATAAATCCTGGTTACGGGCCTGGATAAATTTATTTAAGAAATAAAAAATGAGATGAAAAAATAACCCACTTTCAAAAACCAATATTTAACCTGAAACTCTTCTGTGGTAGGAAAATTCCCCTAGGTCACTCAAATTCCCCTTTGAGCTTTGGGGGAAAAACTTGACAAGCAATCATGATATTAAAAATAAACAAAAATCGCACCATTGAGCTTTGGAAAAAAACTTCACCAAATGACAAAAATCACCCCAATGTCACCCCCTGGAAATCTAATGGTGTGTCTCTAGCCCCGCCTCCAGCATACATGTTGTTGTCGTCATTTAGGGCAACCCCAACCCTTTTGTTTGCCCTGCATAAATATATATTCATAATTTTGATCCATAGAGCTTTAATATCATTTTCCAAATTCCCACTCCCTTGAGCTAAAATCATGCTTCAATTTATAATGAGACCTCCCATGTGCTATTTTAGTTGAAATCCATACACCCCATGGAAGACATGACCTTCCAAACAGGGCGTATGAATTTCAAATGGGTCTATACCTGAACCAGTGACTTCATTTGTAATCCATACCCCTCTGTGGTAGATTAAGGATGGATCCACAGGGGTGTATGGATTTCAACTGGAATAGCTGTATGTGATGGTGGGTGGGTGTTTAGTGTCAAGGGAGACTATGTTAAAATAGAACTTGTGGCTGAATATTAGGACATTTTTTGTGCAGTTTATATTTTCACATTTTTGTAAAAAAAGATTATTAGGGCTGTGCAATAATTAGGAGCCCTGGGGGAGAGTAAAAGTGGTGCTAAGTGGGGGGAGGGGGGCAAGCAATTATTGGCACAGTACACATTCATGGGGCGCCTTTTAAATAAAATGCTCTAAAAAGGCTTAGGAAAACAGTATGGAAACGCTTTAATATGCAAATTTTCCTGCTCGCTGTGCTCGCAACACATATCTAGACCATTTAAAGTTTGCAAATTTTTGGCAGGCCGGGGGGGGCAAGCGATTTTTGGCGGGCCGTTCTGAAATTTTACCTGGGGGGGGGGCTCATAATTATAGCACAGGCCATTAAAACATCAGATTTTTGAATAAAATGAAGCTGGGAAATGAGGGCTGTGCAATCATTATCTGCCCCACTCTATGGGCAAAAAGAGGGAGGGGCTGGCAATTTTTGGCACATGCCAAGCACTTGTTGGGAGATTGAAGGGGGTGGGACAGACTCAGAAGTCCGACGTGAATCGATTCGCGCAAAGATTCAAACAGCCATCGGTTGCATGCTGATCTTTCGTTCGCCGAAGAAGCCTTCTTGGATGACTAAATCAGACCGGGGCTTTTTTTAAATCGTTCAGCGGGAGCGGGCGGTATATTTGCGCAAATCAAGGAATCTTGTAAAATTCTCACACTACCACAGATTTCTAGGTCGGGGGGGGGGCAGATACCCTTGGCATACTGTTATATACATTCATGGGGTACGGTACCTTATAAGCTCTAAATAGAGTAAGGGGCTGTGCAATATTTATCAGCAGCCCACCCCAGGGAGGTGGTACAATTTCCAAATGGCATGCCAAAGCCAAAATGCTTACCTACCTCTTTCGGCCTGCCAAAAGCGCTTACCCCTCCCCCCCTTTCCTCAGCCTGCCCCCTTTGCACATGCCAAACCTTAAATGGTCTAGATATATATTGCAAGAGCAGCGAGCAGGAAAATCTGCATTATCAGCGTTTCTGTACTGTTTTCTTAAGCCATTTTAGAGCATTTTATGTAAAAGGTGCCCAATAATGTGTGCCAAAAATCACTTGCTCCCCCCCCCCTCTATGAGCTGGCCAAAAAAATTAATTTTGCCCTCCCCAGCTCATAATTTTTGCAAAGTTGGGAAACATGTTTATAATATATATGCACAATTTTCCTAGTTTGCAATGCTCGCATTATACAGCTAGACCATAATAAGGGTTGGAAATTTGGTTCCCAAAGTGGCGCCGACCATCATATTTGGACATCACATTATCACGCGCTGGTGTAGTTAGTTGCTGGTGATCCGTTGACAGCTATTCAATTTTTCGTGGTTCGAGAACCGCCTTGTATACTAAATTAGAAGAATTTTTTTATACTACATAAATATCAGTATAATTTCGAGTTCAACTGAATGCGTTCATCATTATTTATCAAAAATCGACTATGGCATAGTCTAGGGCAATCTGTACTTCTGTAGTAATTTATGTGCATTCATCTTCAGGGGGTAGGCATAATCATTAACATATAATTCGAGTAGAGTAGTCAATGCATTTATAAAGTTTTTGACCACATTATACAGTTCCTGTAGCCAATTTTAACTGTGGAACTGGGGGAAATAATTATATTATTAAAAGTCAGAAAACTCTGTATTATGGTAGTTCAGTGCACAGGGTTCAATGCAAAAGGCTGTACTTTTGTAAGAATCCCATCATAGGGATTGAACTGTCAAACAATATTAAGAGCATTAAATATTTGTCAAATGCCCAATCAGAACTCTTACCCCCCAATGAAATCCAATTTTTGCATAAAATTTGTTGATATTGCTTCCCCTCAAATTCACATTGACCCCCAATGCCACCCTGGAAAAAATTCCTGGCACCACCGCTGCCTAAATATGCTTGGCATACAAATATTTTTAAAAAGCCAAGAAAGCCGTTTAAATGTTCAAGTATACTATCATAAATATCAGTTTATGTATGTTTTTTTCCCTTTTTCTTAATACTTTTCAGATTCAATTTTGATGTCTTAAATGAATTTCAACCCAACACCACCAGAGCCAACCATGCCAAAGAAAGGCCATACCTGTTGTGTGTTGGGCTGTATTGTCAACAGCAAGAAAACAGAGCTAGCCGATGGTAGGAGACCACGATTCTTTTGTTTTCCACATGAGAAAAAGCGCCCTCATCTAAGGCGAGCATGGTTAGCGTTGACACGGCGGACTGAGGCTAGCACAAACACTCGTGTGTGTAAGTATGGTGTGATTTCGTATTAAACATTAATTGTTGGATTCAAAGAATACACAATTATAATTAAAGGGAAGGTTTTTTTTTTAATTGAAAGAAATCACAAAAACTAAAATTTTCAAATTTACTATAATATACGTGATCTACTCTTGTCTCCTTGTGATTTAAATTAAAACCAGGACTGTACGTAAACAGGGAGGCGCAATACCCCCTCGAACAAAAAAGTTCACTTTTCATGGTAAAAATGTTCAAATGAAAAATAGCCTCTATTCTGCACTGGATTGCTTATCATTATCCAGTCCAGTGTTGATAAAATACTTATGATTTCCATGATGCAGGCAATCCAAAACCATTTATTCTCACAAAATACTTTTGACCAATTCCGAAGTCTTGTGTCAAATGATTCCCAAGGCTTTTCCATCATGTGGACTCCTCCATAATAACGTCTTGCAGGGGGTAGGCGCTAGGGGGTGGTCAGGGTATCATTATCGGAAAGCTTAGCATGCTTCAGAGTAGGAATCTACAAACATTAGTTTTTGACCTACTCCGACACTGAACCATTTTATTATGCCCAAGAGACAGAGATCCATGGTTTCACAGTATATTCTTTTTCTGATATAATAGGTGAATTTCATTTTGTGGATGGCAAACCATCAAACATCAACCCCCATCCTATCCTGAATATGGGCATGGAAGCCACTAAGATGCAGAAACGAGCCATGGAACTACGCCAACAGAGGGAGCTACGCAAGCTGATCATGCAGCAACAGATGATCGCTACTGGACAGTTGCTACCTGAGCAGCAGTATCAGTGGACAAAAGAAGGTGGTCAGCCCACTGGTCTGCCGGTGATGAGTCAAGATCAAGTAGGAATGCTTGGGATGTCACAAGGACAACAGCAGATGCAGGATTTGGGGCAAGATCAAGGTAATGTTGGTAGCACGAAACAAAAAAAACAACAAATATTGTGACCCAGACCCATCCATCACATTGAAGCATGCCAGATGTTGGAAGCCATAGGTTATTAATAAAAAAAAATGAGACTAGATGGCATTGTTGTGTTTGAGCAAACACGAATATCTATGCCTGTGATTCCCACCCTACCCCCTACAACCCACCATGACACCTTTAACCCATCCTGACACCCCGTAATATGTTTAATGCTAAAAGGGCTGTCAGTATACCAACACAGGGCATTGTAACGCCTGGCCCCTTACTTTAACATTTGGGACATCAAGTCGATGCGCTCATCGTTTTTGCGAACATCGTTACTGCGTACTGCAATCAGCCTGATGTCAAATGACGACATATCAGGTCTAACTGCAAGGAATTATGGGATTTACCGAAAGGTCAATTCTGGAGACCGCTACCATGTTTGTAATGTTTGTTTTTCAAATAAAATTCTGTAGATAGTACAGTTACTGTATAGCAACATACGAACATCCACATCCATTTTAGTTAGTCTCAGTTAGCTATTATTTTAATCATATGTGACACGATCAAGGGAAATGAGTCGGATGTCGCTAATATTGATTTTGAGATATAAGAAAGTGTTAAAATTCTTTTGTTTTATATTGTTTTCAGCGATTGATAAATTGACTTAACTTCATAAAGAACAGTCATATCAACATGGGGTTTTCAGTTTCTGAAAGCACTAAATGTCCTCTTTAGAAACATGTGTAAAACTCATTTTTGACCAGGGCCGACATGCGACTCATTCCCCTTGATCATGTCACATATATGTACTTTTAAAATGTTGAATTCGGTCTAGATATTGATCACTGATAGTCGCCACGATACTTATAGTATGGCCGATTGGTGCTTACTGATCAGATCAACTACCAGAAAAACAGAAGTTGTACAACTCTTATTGAATCCTATTAAAATGCTTTGTTTCCACAGATGCATTGAATGTGCCACATCTTGACAGTCCATACGCAGACGCTGTGAAACTAGCAGCAGGAATGAGCCTTGGAGATGCCGATGATCTGCCAACTCAGATGGCCAACTATGGTATTCCTTTACCACTAGTTATGCATGACAGGGACCAATTCGATGAAGGCAATGAGTCCATGATATCCAATGGGTCATTAGCGCAAGAACTACAACAGCCTGACGAAGTCGAAGGTATAGAAATATAAAACATCATTACACTACACAGACCCCCAAGGGAATGGGCAAAGTTTAAAGTATCTGTGTTGAAATTTATTAGTAGCTAGTGTTTTTTTTCCTTTTCACAAGAGCTGATTATTGTCACTCCTTGGCGGTGCTAGGGGGGGGGGAAGGAGCCATTTCCCCCCCCCCCCCCAAATATGTTTCTTGCACCACCAGTTTGCCCCCCAATTTTGAGGCAAAGCCCCCAAATCACATAAATTTCCGCTTTTTGAAATTCACTTTGTCGATCCCCCCCTCCCAAGACAAAGCTACATGAATGCCAAGCAACCAGTCAAATAAGCAGATTTAATGCCTGGGATAATCAACCACATGCCATGACATGTAGGTTGTCTACTTAGATGAAACAAATAATTTACTCTAGGCTTGTAGTCCTAGAAACAAGAAATTGTTTCTTGCCTCCAATCGGACATAAGCCATAACCATTGACAGCAGCGTAGTGTGTGGGAAAATATTTCCGTCACTTTTCCGTCCCATTTTAGTCATTTTAATGACACTTGACTCTTTGCCGTCCCCCTTTTCAGTCCCCCCTCCACTTCAGCTCCCCCTGGTTACGCCACTGACAATTGATTCTCATGAATGATAAGTTGTGACAAATTACCTCCAAATAGTGCTATTCCAGTTGAAATCCGTACACCCCCAGGTGGAAGACATAACCTTAGTCTCTCACACAGGGTATGTAGATTCAAATGGAGTCGCCCATTCAGGTAATTCCATTTGAAATTCACACTCCCTCTGTGGAAGATTAATGTGTTCCATACGGAGTGAATGGATTTAAATGGAATAGTTCGTTGACTCTAACTGTTTCTTCCTTTCGTTATTATGAAAACAATGGTACTTCTCTGGCAAAGGTATTGTCAGGAAAGAAAAGAAAATGGCAGGTCCCAACAAATTTTAATTTCTTAAACCACTCCCAACTTATTCGCCCTAGATATGTAATCTGGGAGCAGATCTTGGATTTGAAAGTTGGCCAAATTACAGGGAGGCTGTGGGAACCAATATATTGGAACTAACTACCCTGTTCATGTAAGTGATGATTTTTTTCCCCGATTGCTTCCAATTTCACTTACAGATAATGACGAATCTGACGACACTCCCAACTCATCTGACTTAATACCTCCGGACTTTGATCAACAAAGTCAGCCATCAGCTGATGCTATTCCTGATGTTTGTTCCAAAATCACCCCTCTAAATGGCAACTCAGCAAGCCCCTCTCCTGTTCCTCCTCAACCTCCCAGCGAAGCTACAAGTTCTTCCAACGATTTGATTCCAACTCCCATGTCAGGCACAAGTGATAATGGTCAACCCTCCACCGGTGTCGACATACCACCAAGCACTTCTGCAGATGATGTTTTAGGCAAACCTGCTGATAACAAAAGCTTAGTTAAGGAAGTCAATGGATTTTTTGATTCCATAATGACGAGCACTCCACAAAAAGAAAATGGACATGCACCTCAGGTGGTAAACAAGAGCACATTCCCGATGTTTAGGAATCAAATTGCCGTACAACAATCAAATAAGAGCCCCCCTCTGAAAGTTCCATCATGGCAGGTTAAAGTCAATGGGACGGCATCGGTACCTAGCGCACTGGAGGTTCCTTCCGCTCCTCTAGCTAAGAAACCACTTAAAAGAGAAGTCTACGCCACAGATGAAGCGTAGTATAAATAACTCACTTGGTATAAATAACTCACTTGGTATAAATAACTCACTTGGTATAAATAACTCTGTTAACTCGTTAACGATTCCACGTGTAACAAGCACAATTCCTCCAGTTCAAGCAGCACCAAAGCCAGCAATGAGTCAGGTCAGGATGACGATGTCGATGCAAGCGGTGGAGAATTTAAAGTCTGACATCCTGGAGAATCTCAGGGCGGAGTTTCTGACGGAGATGCAGCAAGAATCGGAATCGAACAAGCAACTCAAGGCGGAGATGGGGACGGTGCGCATGCAGACGCGACAGGAGCTTGCGCAGATGAGAGTGGAGCTGCATGCGTTATGGGGAGAGAATCAACGCTTGAGGGCGCAGGTTGAAAGCTTACAGCAAGAAAAAGATATCAATTCAGCCAATCTAGATAATTAAGACAATCAAATTTTATTATTACTGCAACTCTCTTTCTAAGGCAGCAAAAATGAGTGTCAATATTTTAATTTATTATTTTTCTGTAAGTTTGGAAATGCAAAATATTGAAAACAGAAGGATTTTCATACAATTATTATTTGTAGATCTTATGCATATATCTGGTCTGGACTGGAAATGTATTGTGATATGTCCTGTGATCTGCCTATTATGCTTGCCAAAACAGTCCAGAAATTGAAAGTACCCCATTTTATATCACTTAATGCAATCTTTTAAATGTACCATGTAAGTTAAGAGATGATATTGCTAGTTTGTCTCATAAACTATGACATTCTGTTCCATTTTGTCTTGGCCAGGCACGTAAAGGCAGTGACGTCAATGATGTGTGATTTGAAACTGCATCCAATGATATGCACACTGGCGTTACTGCCTCGCCAAGGTGAAAAATGGTATAGAATTGAAAGTCAAATGGCATTTTGTGAGGAGATTATGTTGCCTGTAACTAGAGATAGAGAAGTCCCTAAGCCCTGTGCATAACACTGTGAGAACCATATTGGATTGTTACAGTCTGGGACCAAAATAGTGTAAAACACTTAAATTTTGCGAGTATTTTATTTCGCGAATTGAGAAAAAGCAGGATTTTTTGAGGGTTTTAAAAGGCACAAATCCAGAAGATTTACTGTTAGTTTCAATGTAAATTTTATATTTTGCGGGGATTTAATTTCGCAAATTTCAGTCCTCGCAAAATTTGCAAAAACAGACCTCGCAAAATTTAAATGTTTTACAGTATAGTCAGTATATCCTATAACAAGAATTGTCATTTTAAAGCAAGTGTTTCAAAGATTTGTGCATATCAGCACTGAGGATGCAAAATGAACATGTTACACAATACGTGGGGTAACAATATAAAGGAGGTGTTTAGACACATGCAAACATGGGGGAGTGTGGGCTCCTCCAGTCTAATCTTTTTGATTGTAATAGAACATTCTCTTCAGAGCTCTGCACATTTACAATGTTTTACTAATGTACACTACAAGATTCCAATTGATGCCACCTGCACAGGTAGACCCTTGCCAAGGTACCTGACTGGTACACACTGAGTAACTACACAGTACCAATGCACATTTACCCGGGACATTTACAATGTTTTACTAATGTCACTACAAGATTCCAATTGGGGCCACCTGCACAGGTAGACCCTTGCCAAGGTACCTGACTGGTACACACTGAGTACCTACACAGTATCAATGCTGCTGTAGCACAGGACCCACCAGCAGTGGCCACAGGACCCACCAGCATTGGTACTACACTGGTACTGCACAGTACCAGCCAAATACTTTGGGGACTTAGCAACTGTGTACCTGTGCAGGCAACCCCAATAAGAATCGTATAAAGCAGAAATACATATGAATCGGGCACTTTGTTTTCAGGTCAATTCAAACAAATATCATGTATTTCTGTTTCCAGGACAAGAAGCTGTGTGTAAACTAAGATGTGTTTAACATGTACAGGCTAGTGAAAAACTTACGGTGGTACTACACCCCTTGATAAATATCATTTTTAAATTTTTCTCAAAAAATAATAACACTCATTATTATTATTATTATTATTATTATTATTAGTCACAAAATTTATCAGGGGGTGTAGTACCACCTTAAGTACAAATTTTGTTGGTTGTATACTCATCAATGTAATTGTGCAGAGCACACATGCAGTTTGTTGATACTTACGGTGGAGCAATGACACCAAACTTGAGTTGAACCAAAGTATAACAGATGGCACCAAAAGCAGAGAAAGAGTACCCAACCTTTTTCATGCGAGTCAAACATGGAGTTACTAATTTGAAATTAAACTATATGTGCTTACAGATCAATTCATGGAGCAATTAGGTTAATAATTTGTACCAAATATCTCTGAATGAATGTGACTGTAAGGTACATTCCTGCACTTCACCAGATAAATGTTGCAGTAAAAATTGTATATGACACATCTTATTTTCGAGGCCTAATACCAAGTAGGATGAGAGAGTGCAGAAACAACTTACAAATGGTGCTATTTATTATTTGGCCATCTCGGTGTTTTTTTTGGTTTTTTTTAAATGATCTATGCATTTTGTTGTACAGTTGTGTATTGTCAAATATTGAGTATATTTATTTCAATTCTTTAATTGCCAAATATTGAATGAAGAGGATCTTAGTTATAGAGGAAACGTGTAGTTGTTTGGAATGATGTGATCGACTAGGACCAAAAGAGAATTTTAGGCTATTCCAGTTGAGATCCTTGCACCCGCTGTTTAAAACATGAACTTACTGTTCCACACAGGTAGTGTGAATTTTAAATGGGGTTACCTGAATGGACGACTTCATTTGCAATCTACACTCGCTGTGTGGGAGATTAAGGTCATGTATTCCATTTGGGGTGTATGGATTTTAACAGGAATAGCCCATTGCTGTAAAATACATGCTACAATCCTGATGTATTATTAAGTGAATGTGTTTTTAAACAGCGGCAAACAAGGCATACACATTAGAAATCTGTATAATGACAGACGTATGTGAACTGCGGACGTTTGAAGTTCCTGGATGAGGCACAGTGGCGAAGCGTGGGTCATCACATTGGGGGAGGGCACCGACCATGATTGGGGGGCACCCACCGAGTCTGATTGGGGGCACAAGCCGTTTTTTGGCAATTTTCCTATGGGATTAAAAAAAATTTCAGATCGATTGGGGCGCGTGCGGTCATGCCCCTCCCAGTGCCCCTATGACGCTATGCCACTGATGGGGCAAAATAGAGTAATTGAAATTAGTGGCCAATGTGGTGTCGGGTCAGTCCGCACTTGCATAGTAAATAATTGATTACTAGTGACCCAGTCTACAACTCATAATGTCTGTCCCATCTTTTTGTACTTGGCTGTATAATTTAAGAAAGTAAGTGCCAAAAAATCTTTAATGACTTATTTATTAACAGTGTTGTCAATCAATTGAAACAGAATACAATATGTTTTATATATCATTTTTTTAGAAGTTTTATTTGTAGATTTTTAACTTGTGTGTTATTTTGATGCTTTGGAATGCATCAATTGAAATCAAAAGTTGATTTATATTAGAGTTTAGAAATGGAATCAAAAATGATCTAACTATATATATAGAATTTAATTTCAACTGAATGGAATTACTTTCTTTTTAGTTAGGTGATGTATGAATGAAGACTTTGTACATTTTAATAAGTTCAAGTCTTGCCAAACCAGGTTTTGGGTCCAAAATGAATTAGCAAGAAATTATACAATGTTTTTTCTTTCTTAGATTAGAATTTTATGTTTTTAGATTTTGTGTGTGATTTTTCATTATTCTGCCAAATTAATTGTAAGTTTTAGTTCAAGAAAATAGCAGTTGGATTTCAAGTTTTTGTAAGACTACATGTACCATATTCGACCTAATAATGTCCCAAGTCATTTTCAATTAAAATTATGAAATGAAAGTTAGTTGGAAATGCAAATTAACAAGTACATTTTTGTAAAATCTCAAAATATTCTGTAGGGGAGGGGCACTAATTAGATTGAATATGGTATTTAATTTGCAAATTTTGGACCACTTATTATTAATCTAAAGCCTTTATTTTGTTATTTTCTTCATCATTTCTAATAATTCTTGAGCCTATTTCTCATCATACTGGTTAATGGTGTGGGGTGTGGCCTTATTTGGAACATGCCAAAGTACTTGATGTGAAAAATGATGAAATTAGTGTGTTATGTCAGATATATATTAGTAAAACACAAGATCCAATATTTCTTAGTTCCTTTTCAGTGAATGTACATAGCAAGAAAGAAAGTTACAAAAAGGTGACAGAACCGGGGACAGAACCATGCAGTCTTTTATAGTCCTAATGTACAGTAGAACCAGTTCACACTAAAAGACCCCAAATGTATTAGATCACAGCAGAAACGGTATCCTTCACTGCCCACAATGCATTTTGTCCTTGGTTTGCTATTCAGTGCAACATGAGTCGATAGTAACCAAAATTTTTGAATTTACAGAGCTCATCCAGATCTTGCAATTGAGGTACTTTTGTCATTATCAATAACCAATGTTGCACTGGATTGCAAATTAGTACACTGCAGGGAAGAAATGCATTGTGGGAAGTATACAGTGTTCTACAGTCAGTCTACTCTGAAGTACAAAGTACCGATGTGGATGCATTGTGCCGACTTGAAAGGCATGCATACCTGCAGCAGCAGAGATGTAGCATTGTGTTGTCACTTAGTATTTCAGAGTGGACAAACTGTATCATGTTCTTGAAGTCTTATGGTCCTATGGTGCTACCCGAGGTACTACATGCCTTGTTCATCTCAACCCCTTGATCCATTGAGGAATCTAGCTGTGTACCACTGTACCTATATATATACTATTATCATAGATGTAATCGGCATTCCAGTGTAAATAATGTTGTGTATGTAGGTAATAAATAACGCAAATGATGCACACAATAATATGAAATAAAATTCAATTATAGTACTACATAGAAACAAGGTGAATCCTGTCAGGTGCGTCATTATTTTGTGTGAAAATATATCAAGAATTTAATATCACTTCAAGGATCCATTTCACTAAACTTTTAACCCTTCGTAAGTCAAGTAACCATTCGTAAAGTTATGAATACCCAATACTAGACGTAACTTTACGAAGGGTCCCTAGTAAATCCCTAATACTTACAAAGGGTCCTGTTCGCAAATGGGATGACGAGTCGTAAGTTACGAATGATTTTGAGACTTGCAAAGCTTCATAAAGTTTAGTGAAATGGACTTCAGGTCTATGGATAGACCTACATATAGAGTGATTAGGGACTGACTGATCCATATTATTTTCCAAGGTAAAAAGAGCTACTGGGATATTTGGGTGGATATAGACCTAATACAACTTCACAAAGTCTTTGAAAAGGGAATAAAATTATAAGCAGGTAGATCTAGAGGGTCTGAGTCGGGGTTCGTTTTACTTTGCATAGCAATTTTTTAGCGAAACGTTATTTAGGTGTTGTTCTTATAATATTAGCATATGTTTACATTGCAAAAAATGCTATACAAGCTGAAATTTGTGTAGCAGGTTGTCCAAAATGGGGAGCATTTTGCTCCACGACACAAGTTAAATCGAAACCTGGTGTGTGAGTCGGACTGAGTCCTACTCCTGATTCAGCAACTATGAAGGATTAAGAGTTATTTTTATTTGCAAAAAAGTAAATTAAAACAGTACCAACTGACCAGCAGGGAAACTTTGAATGGATCTTAAAATGATTCAAGTAGTGTACATAACCAAGGACAATGAATGTTAAAAACTGTTTAATATGTACAACAACATCCACAATTTAGGGTTAAAAAGACAAAACAACCGACATTTCGGGAGCATAAAAACATCCCTTTTACAAGGTAAAAACAAGTAGCATTTTGGATGTTGTTGTACATATTAAACAGTTTTTAACATTTATTTTTATTTGGCAAGAAAATATTTCTTTAATACCAAAAAATGAGTGCTGTAGTTTTCTGGAATTGGGAGAAGAAAAGGTACAAAAATTCTTGAAAATGGATGGAAATGGTTCTATTTGTCTATTTTTGTTCATTTACCATTCAGTTCTGTTCCATACACATGTATTAAGGGAAACATCTCATTAGTTCAAAAGGTCATTAGTCTGTGAAGGGTTTTTAGGATTAGGGCTTTTAAAAGTTATGGTAGTGTGTAGTTTAAGATTTGCAACTATAAAGTCATTGGGTTTTCATAGTAAATACCAAAGGCCCCCAATATTTTAAGGTAAAATTCATCATTTTAGGGTACATTTCATAATTTGAATAGTGTCAAAATGATGCACCAAATGGCTTCAATTGGACCTTCATTTTGCAAAATTCCCAAACTTCAAGACTGGAATGCAAAGAGCACCCCGGCATATTATGGATAAACAACTAACTGCCAGTGTTCGCTTCTGTATTAGACAATGCAATGTTGGACATGCACCCGGCAATTTTATGTTTAAAACAGTAATTGATACTATTACAGTGAAAACTTTTCCATGAGTGACTCCAATTGGCCTGTTCATTTCGCAAATTTTCAGCTTTTTCAAACTAAAATTTTAAAATTTTACACAATAGGCCTATTAGTGCCAAAATGGTCACCAAATGGCTTCAATTAGGTCTTCATTTTGCAAAAGTTTCTCACTTCTGAGGGGGCCACATCCCCCCTGCATCATGCAAGCGTGACATGATGGTCGCTTTGTGGCCATTAGTTTTGCATAACAGTTTTTTTCCTCAAATTTGGGCCCCCTGACTGCTCTAGATTCACTGGTAGTAGGACTAAATTCCAATTTTCTTTGCTTTAACTCAGTTGTTCAGCTCAAAAGTGAAAGGGGGAATATTTAAAAAGCTAACATTTGTCACGGTTCAGTCTGGGTCTTTTAGTTCTGATATGGATTGCTTCCAAGACCCTGCGAAAGGGTTGGACATCGACCCTGTCTGGGACAACCTCCTGACCCCGGAACCGAGGGGCGGCACAACATCTTCAAGTTTGCGTCATCAACATCTGTGACGTCATCGGAGGTGTCCTAGTACTACATCACTAGCAACAACAATCTTCAGAGCAATAACATCCGCTGAAGACGCCCGGTTGACCGGTGAAAGCGCTCCGTGAGTGTACCAAATTTGAGTAAGCGTAGAAGTATAAATTTGCTTTCTATTCAAAACCAATTATATTTCTAATTAACTCTTTTTTATGACATTAGGGTTCCCCACTACACCTTGAAGTTGAAAAAGATTTTTTAATAATTTTGTACGGGTGCCCTAGGGGTTAAAAATAGCATAACCAAAGTTACCCCGCATTTGGGGCAACTTTACATTCCATGAAGGAAAAAAAATCAGAAAAATTTATCTTCGCTGTATATGGGCAAGTTGTTGTTTTTTGTGACATTTGACCCCTTGTAAAATTAATCAAGCACACATCCTGGCTCACAAATATCGATTTTTATTTTTTCTGAAAAAATGCTCATTTTTGGGCAAAAATCCTGATTTTTTCATAAATTTTGAAGGAAATTGGATATGATTGACTATTATTTCTTCCAAATATATTTCTCAACAAATTAACACCAAATATGACTAAAAACAATATTGCTGTACGAAAATATGACCATTTCAAAAATATTTTGACCGATTAAAGTTACCCGCTGACCGAAGTTACCCCATTTTACGGTATTAAATATCGTTTAGGTTTTTTTTATCTCATAAAAGTTCTTTGCCGATTTGTTTCTATAAGGGACCGTTCACAAACACTTGTAAGGGGGGCCTTTTGTGGTTATTTTTCAGGCCCCCTTAGGAGGGTCAAAATTGTTCAGGCCCCCCTTTTGCATCAGCCCCCCTAACAAGTGTTTGTGAACGATCCCTAGGCTAATCCCTCCTATCGGTGTCCCTCAAGGTTCAATCTTGGGACCGTTATTATTCATTGTATTTGTTAACTCTCTGCCTGAGTCTGTAAATTTTAACTGTAAGTGTGTAATGTATGCTGATGATACAACTCTTTTACTCAATTCATCTGATCCCAATATTCTGCAAAATGATCTTAATGCTATAACCTGAATAACATTGCTGATTGGTTCCAGGCCAACAATTTAACTCTAAACATAAAGAAAACTAAACTGATGTTATTTGGAACAAGACAAGCTCTTCATAAGTTTAACAATGTTTCTCTTGTTTATGGAAATAAACAAATTGAAAGAGTGGAAAAGTATAAATATTTAGGAGTTACCTTTGATTCACATCTATCATGGGATGAACTAGCTCTTGATCAGAGCCCTCGCAGTACCTTAGAAGATCTAGAGATCCCCAAGTAAAATAAACCCAAGCAAGTGACTAGTATTAGTAAAGAAAATGTATATAGGCCAATCCATTCTGTAAAAATTAATACCACTCCCATGCAGCACCACCCGCAGCACCACTGGCTTGCCGAAGGCTAACCATGCTAACAAGTAAAGTAGGACCACTATGCAGATCACTGTCTACCTAAGATATTGGTCTACCCCATGCCCCACACACCAACCGCGAAAGTCCACTGACCGACGCGATGCGCCAGCTGGTCTTTACTATAGTGTCAGAGGGCATATGGTATGGTTTTTCATTTTTTTTCTTTCAATTGGATGGAAAATAGGTTGGCTTTGGAGCAAAGCTAGGAATGAACATGTAAATTATTTATCTCTAACATACTATCTAAGCGTATAGGAGTTATTCGTAGAGTAAAGCAATACCTTCCATGGAAAACTGTCAAAATGCTTTCGCAAGCCCTTTTCTTTCCTCATTTTGACTACTGCAGTTCTGTTTGGTCCACTTTCAGTGCCTGTCACAAAAATGAGCTCCAAATTTTGCATAATAGGCTAGCCCATGTTTTGCTCTCTGCACTGAGACATTAGAACATCAGTAGACAATATGATGAGGGACCTAGACTGGGTTAAACTTGGCTGTAGATGGGAGCATCAATTACTTTTATGTCTCACACAAATTATTTGCTCCTGATTATCTTTCGTCTCATTTTACTTTCACTCATTCTACACATTCCAAATGTATACAAGGGCTCAGTCTCAAAACAGTTTGGTTGTTCCATTACGGAAACCTCTTCTGGAAAGAAAACCTTCCTTTACAGATCTTCAGGGTGGTGCAATAATTATTTGTACCCGGGGTGTGAATTATAGGGGGGCAAAGATTTTTGGCAGGCCAAAGGGGGGGCAAGCATTTTTGGCAGGTCGAAAGGGGGGTCAAGCGATTTTTTGTTGGTCGAAAGGGGGGGGCAAGCAATTTTTGGCACAGATATTTTGGGCACCGTTTCTATATTACGCCCTAAAAGGCATAGGAAAGCGTTACGAACACGTTCAAATATGCAAAATATCCTGCTCGCTGCGCTCGCATTATATGTTAAGACAATTTAAGGTTTTAAATTCTGGTTCCCCAAAATCTTGCATGTGTAAGGGGGGGGGCAAAGATTTTTTGGCACGTCAAAGGGGGGCAAAGGTTTTTGGCACGTCGAAAGGGGGGCAAAGGTTTTTGGCACGCCAAAGGGGGGGGGGAACAAGCGATTTTGCAGACCATTTTGAGAATTCACCCCGGGTACACATAATTATTGCACCACCCTCAGTTGCTTGGAACAAGCTTCCTCCGAATCTTCGTATCAATTTAGGCCTATTTTAATTCAATGAGTTTGGGTGGATTCAAAAATGCAATTGGTCTGTAAGTTTTGCATTTATAATTTGAAGCTATTTGAGCTCAACATTGCTGCATTTTGTTTTGTATCATGCATGTTTGGTTCTTTCATTTTGTATAATATATATATTCCTTATTTTGTTATTATCATGTTCATGTAGGCCTATTATGTATATATAGCTATATATATAATTTTAATCAGGTCTTCCAGGGAGACCAGCCCCAGTTCATTTGTATTGTTGGAATTTCCTGAATAAATAAACGAATAAATAAATATAATAAACTGCTTGCCCTGGCTTTGTACTTGGCGCCAAATGGCGCCATCAATCAATTATGTTATTGACAGCTCGTCTGGGAAGTGTTTCATCAGCACGACGCTTTGATCTTATTGTAAAGCCCTTTCAGGACCTTATTTAGGGACCGCTCATTATTTACAGGGGAGGGGGGGCCGGGAAAAATGTAGGGGGGGCTATGTGATTTTCACTTTAACAAACAGGGGGTTATGTGATTTTATTTTTCCTGATAGGGGGGGTCAGGTGAAATTTAATATTAAATACTATGATTATGATTCACTACAATATTTACCTCATATTTGGCCATTTTAGCCACAAAAATGTCAATTTTTGCGCGCTTCGCGCAAATTTATTCCTGCACTATATTTTGAGTTTAGCTTCAATATGGCAACATTTTTGTGTGCTTCGCACGCATTTGTGTCATAAACTTATTCTCTCACCAAAAGGTTCTGGATTCACATAATACTTCAAGAATTTTTTTCCAACCACCACATGTCAAAAATGTCAAAATGTTGACAAAACTTCCAACTTGGGAAAACTATTTGCATCTTCCTTTTGGTCTATTTTAGACCCTAAATTAACCCCATTTTGTTAGTATCAAAATGCCAAATTGCTGTGCGCATATCTCAGAGAAACCATTCTGTGAGTAGATCTGCAAGACATGCCTTTGTAAATTCTGGTGGTTTTTTTTCATCTTGAACTTGAACACGAATCTCAAAAATGATAGTTATAATTCCATCCATTCTATAATGTAAATCATAAATATGAGTGCTAGGGCAGCTCCTCTGATGCTTGGAAAAAGCATAAAACTTGTATACTGGATCAAAATACTGGGACTAAATTAACCACAAGTTGTGAAAGCCCTATGCATCATCCTTTGGAATGATTTCAGGGCACATATTGTCTTCAATTTTGTTCATTTTAGCTTTTTTTCCGCGCGCTTCGAGCGCACTTGTCCAAGTAATGTTTTAGTAGCAGATCAGTGGGACGATTTGGAAATTTTGCCCCCTGGACTCCCTGGTTCGGTGACTCCGATATATCTCATTGAATTTTAGCATTGAAATAGCATATTTTCTGGGGACAGCTTGGAAAAAAAACTTTTACAACTGTGGGGAGAGGGGTGTCTTCTATACGAAGAGCCAGAGGTGGCAATCATGTTGCCATGCCCAGGGGGGCCATCAAAAAGGTGAATGCGGCCATGGTTTACCAGCAAAGTGTATTTCTCGATGTGGGGGGGGGTTATGTATTTTTTTTGCGGCAATAGGGGGGTTATGTAATTTTAGATGCTGCTAATAGGGGGGTTGTGTAACTTTAGAACTCAATTTTGAAATCCTCCCGGCCCCCCCTCCCCTATAAATAATGAACGGTCCCTTATTTTAATATTCTGTTTTTTGTCATTTAAATAAAAAGACGACGTTAAGAAAAAAATATAATATATTTGATAAGTACAAATATAGATTTTATAAGTACTGTAGAAGTGAAATAATCAATAGAAATTATTTGTTTAAAAATAACCATAATCATAATGTTGGCGGTAGATTTGTTTACCATAATGACTACGGGCTGCAAATAGGCTAATTATTTGTGCCCGAGAAAAAAAATCTCATTATCGCATTTGTGTCAGTGAAAGTGAGTGTGTCAGTGCACGTGTACGGACTTACGGGATTTGTGTAGTTCAAATCAGCAGTGAAACAGCACAAAATTGATCTGTACAACACAGTATAGTATTGTGTGTATAAACTGTAAGTATTTTAGTTGTTAAAATTAACATTGCTACACCATGATTTATCGTCATTTGTCAGCATGTCCATGTGTCAGTCACGTCAATCATTGCTAGGCATGTTCATAAAATTTTGAAATTTAATAAATTCATCTAAAGTTGCTTTCATTAAAAAGAGAATCATTTAACTTAAAAAATGAGGGGTCAATCATGTATGTAGGCCTATATAAATTGGCAATGTTATGAGGAAAAGTATGCTCGCCTGAATGTCCCAAAATGGGCCAAATTGTGTGTCCCAGCATTATCAATGGCTTCTATGTCATAACATGTGTGTATGTATTTTATGGCTAAATTTTTGAGCACGAAGGGCCATTTTACAAAACTTTCGCAAATGTTTCATGAAATGTGGCTTTCATTTAATACTTGATGATAGTAAATATTATTCAAATGCAGATTTTCTAAAAATCATGCTACATTGGAGTTTTGAGGGTCAAAATCCAAATTTTCTTCATTTTCCTATTGGATTACACAGTTAAGACAGGATCTTGGATCACAAGTAAGCTTAATGAAGCCCGCCCTCACATGTTCAAAATGTGATCATGTCTATCATTGCATGCAGTATGAAAAGACCCGAAAAATTCGATCCGAAAATGACATCAATAATTACCTGCGTCGAATGATGAATTGGACATCTCCTAACTCAGTGGAAACTCTTTAAGGCCAATTACAATTGATTCTTAGTTTCCTGTTTCCCGCCCGCGTCCAAAGTAGAGAATTGCAAAATATTTAATTATTTTATTTATATTTTGGATTTTCTCTTAAAAAATAACTTTTAATGACTACCATTTGCTACTTTCTGACTTTGATCATATCATCTATAATGATGAATAAACATAGAACCTAATTGTACCATTACTTATGTATAAAATCAAACATAGTAGTAAAATAATTAAATGCATGCTCCTTGTCAAAATGTCTTGATGTAGGTTGCGACCACTTATTTTAAAATAAAGAAAATAAAAGATAATTAATAATTAATAATTAAAAGTCGCCTCATCCCCTGGTTTTCAACCATGAAACAGGAAACTAAGAATTAATTGTGAAGGGCCTAATACGAAATTTGTGGGGCCAGCATGACAAGTTAAACTAAAGTTAATTCTTTATTACTTCCGTGGTCCGAGCTGTGCGCCAAGCGTAGACGAGCGTACACACACTGAAGAAATAAACAATCATGCTAATTGGCTGATCAACGGACTTGACAACAAGCCGGTTGACCCATTGGTCGTCGGCGCGGCGCGTAGACTACTAGGCGACCTTGTCACTTCTAATGCGATCTCAATTCACCAGCGCGTACTTCTGCTTCTGCTTCTGCTTAATTACTCCTCAACGCTACAATCGTAACCAGGCGAGGAGGGATTAAAGAGCGATGCGATGCGTAGATGTTTAACTTAGTGACTTTGATGTTGATAATGTTTCAGGATCTCTTGTTTGAATTGCTTATTTTCTTCAATGTTGACAATGTTCTGTGGTATTAAATTCCAGTCTCTTATTGTGTTTGGGAAGAAAGAATAGACCCAGCAATCCTTCCTCCTGACGGTCTTTGGTATGCTTTGTTGTTTGTGTTGCGGGTAAGGCGTTTAACCGGCTGCAGGTACGTTTGCTCTGGAATGGCTGCCTGACGATATGCGATCTTGTGCATTAGTGATACTCTGTTAACTTTTCTTCTGAGTTGCAGCTCATCCCATCCAAGGGATGTCAACATGTCGGTGGGACTACTGTATCGGCTGTAATCTCGTTTCACAAATCTTGCCGCTCTTCTTTGGGTTGATTCAACTACCCGGACCACGGAAGTAATAAAAAATTAACTTTAGTTTGTCTTGATCAGGATTTTGTCTTATGCATTTACAAAGCCGTAAAATAAGTTATAACTGAAAGTTTACAAAATAAAAAGAAATTTGAAAAATCTTCAAAAAAGGAGGAGGGCGCGGACGAGAAACATGTATTTTTTTTACTTGGCCTTATCCATTACATAGGCCTACATACATCGAATGTATGGAGCCGGAGAGTCTGTACAAAATGTGTATACGTAAATAGTCAGAAGCCGTAACTCACACATACATGTACGATGGGTGTATCCATCGCATATTATTTATTGAATATATTTTTATTCTTGATTTGGGGAATATTTTCAATAGTGAACTTACAAATTAAACCCCTTGGCAATTGCCATCAAATTGATAAAAAGTGACAACAACATATGACGTGAGGGGAATCCCTGTGATGATGTTTGATGACGGGTTTCCGACTTGTTCATCAAGGACATCCTGTCGGCTCAGACGATAGACTATGCCATAGTCGATTTTTGATAAATAAAACATGTCATTAATCATGATGAAAGGATTCAGTTGAACTCAAAATTATACTGATATTTATTACATCAAAATACTAGTATAAAATTGTTATGAAAAAGTTTATATAATTATATTAGTGACAGTAAAAGTAAAGTATACGTAGGCTTATATTATTGAATGCAAAATACGCCTTTAAGATAATTGGAATAATCATATTTATTTTATTTCAGCTAATTGTTAAAAGACTTTGACTATGTCTCAACCAAGCGAGAAGAGAGCTAAGCGAGACAAAGTTGTGTTGGCTTACAGCGGAGGATTGGATACATCTACCATACTTGTGTGGCTCATTGATCAGGGATACGATGTCATCGCATACACTGTGAGTACAGACGTTACATGACATTTAAATATTGAGCAGGGAGTGCCTTTTGAAAGGAGGTGGAGAGGGAGCTCTCCAATGACCCTGAAAAAATATAGCACCAGGTGATTCACAAATTTCGGGTAAACAGGAAAGTGTCTTGGAATTTGCAGGAGAGCAAATTTACAATAGAATGTAAGGAGAGAATGGTCAACTAAGGAGAGCTAAAAATCAGTCTCCTATAAGGCCGTATAAAATTAATGTTTTGGTTCTCATCCAGAGGATTTTCATGAATCGATGAGGGAGGGAGGTGTTTTTTTTTTTTTTTTTTTTTCAATGTAAAATTAGCATTGTCAGTAGTTTTCGGTCTTCTCCAACAGTGCTCGAGGAAGCGATGAGGCCCTTTTTTTTTTTTTTTTCAAATGTGAGATTCTGAGGATAAACCCCTAGAGTACCACAAAAAGACTTGGAAGTGATGCTTGTTCTCTAATAAACTTATTTATATGTATGAAGATTTCATAAATCATTCCAAAGTCTAAAAAATTGAAAAATCTAAAAAAAAAAAAAAAAAATCTGACAAATCCCAGAAATTGAGGAGGGAGGGGCGAGAACCAAAATATTAATTTTACACGGCCTAAGGAGAGCAGTAGAGAGCGATTGCTCTCACTCTCCTCAAAAAGCAGTCCTGGGGTAAAGGTGGTGTGGTGACTGAGCCATCTAATGCACTGTAATCTTATCACTGCTTGCTCAAAGGTTCGATGGGTTTGAGCCCAACTGGTGACAAACTTCCTCAAAAATTATTCTTATGTTTACTTCAAGCTTGTGCCTATTACTGCCTATAAAAGTATGTGTTAGTACAAGTACCGTACCGTACCGTAATAATAAATTACCAGGCGTATTTGATGATTTGTTTTATACTACGTTCCAATATTCATAATTACCAAACGAGAAAGGCTAGCAAATTCAACGTAACGAAGGATAAAACAATTACCGACCATGCCATTCGTACTGCTGGTCCAATATTATGGAATTCATTGCCAAACTCAATAAAAATGTCAAATTCAGTGAAACATTTCTGAAAACTATATAAACGTGACTTGATTTCAAAATATGATTAATTCTTCAGCATTATGTTTCTTGTTAGTCTAGCCGAGCGGCGGCTAGACTCTTGAATCAATGGTTTCTTTCTTCTTTCTTCTTCTTCTTCTTCTTCTTCTTCTTCTTCTTCTTCTTCTTCTTCTTCTTCTTCTTCTTCTTCTTCTTCTTCTTCTTCTTCTTCTTCTTCTTCTTCTTCTTCTTCTTCTTCTTCTTCTTCTTCTTCTTCTTCTTCTTCTTCTTCTTCTTCTTCTTCTTCTTCTTCTTCTTCTTCTTCTTCTTCTTCTTCTTCTTCTTCTTCTTCTTCTTCTTCTTCTTCTTCTTCTTCTTCTTCTTCTTCTTCTTCTTCTTCTTCTTCTTCTTCTTCTTCTTCTTCTTCTTCTTCTTCTTCTTCTTCTTCTTCTTTCTGTCAACATTTGATATAATTTGCTCTAGCTCCTTCATTATTTGACCGATTATGACCAAACTTGCACAAGCTCAACTACCCCAGCCTTTACTTATGACATGACCCATTTGGGGTCAAGCGTCACAGATGAGTAATTTTGGCTAAAAATGTGATTTTTACCAAAATGCTTCTTCTCCTACAGATTACATGGTAGAGTATCGAGATTTGGACATTTACCTTGGCTATAGCCGGGGCCTATGGGGTCCTCACAGATTTGGGGTCAAAAGGTCATTAAGGGGGTATTTCGCACATAACCAAATACCTTCAAAATGCTTCTTTTCCTACAGATTCTATGGTACAGAGATGCGACTGACACATATGCATTGACATTAGTTGGTGTCTATGGGGTCCTCACAGATTTTGAGTTCAAGGTCAAACAGGGGACAAAAATGGTTGATTACTGAAAATCACTTTAAAATTCAATATTTTCTGCATATTACGTGCTGTGATCATCAGAATAATGCCAAAAGGGCTCTAGCATTATGTTCATGTACGATTGTAATCAGATTTGGCTTAAACATGGAGGAGGGGTCTGTTTTGGGGTCAAAAGGGTAAAATTCTAAAGTTTGTCCAATTTAAATGAAAATTAGTATATGTGATCTTGATATGATTCAAAATATATTGGAGGTCATTTCAAGGTCACCAGAGGTCAACGAAAGGTCAAAAGGGGTCAAATTCTAATATTTGTCCAATTTAGATGAAAATTAGTATATGTGATCTTGATATGATTCAAAATATATTGGAGGTCATTTCAAGGTCACCAGAGGTCAACTAAAGGTCAAAAGGGTCAAATTACAAAGTTTATTCAATTTGAATGAAAATTAGTATATGTTATGTGGATATGATGCAAAATGTGGTGAAGGTCATTTCAAGGTCATCAGATGTCATTTCAAGGTCACGGCTAGACTTCGCAGCCTTACTAAGGATGCAATATATCTAGTTTGTTTTTGTTTTACTTCTTTTGATGGTAACATTTCTTTGTTAAAGGACTGTAAGGTGGTGATTTCCTCTAGCCTTTTGGTCATCCCCTCCATGATTTGTTTGCTGATATTGCTTTTGTTTATTTGTTGTTCAAATTTGTACTTGTGTAATATGTTGTTAATTATGGATCTTATCTTATCTGTTTGTTGATCAAAAGATATAAATTCTTATTTTTCTGATGACGCCTTGCCCCAAGCACGTACACCATGGTTGAGAAATCATGTCAAGCCGTTGGTCTTTTGTAGCAGAAGATCAAAACCTGGCATGTTAAAATTTACAGACTCTTTTGAAAAGAATAGGGGATCACCCTGAGTCTGCCTTTTAAAGTGAGTGAGAGCAATCACTCTCTACTGCTCTCCTTAAATCTGATCATCACCACCCGACCCCCAATACTACATGTATGTACCAGGATTCCCAGGTCCAGAATAGTACAGCCCAGTAACCGAAAAAATGCAGGGTACTTCTTAAAAAACATTAATACATTGATCAAAATGAGTCATTTACATGTCATTGGGTCTTGCGGTTATTGAGTTAAGGGTAGATGAGGTATTGTTGGTCGAAGCAACCTAAAAATCGATTTTCATTATCTAGATCAATATATTATTGAAAAATAACACCTTGATGTTTTGCAAAAGTTCATTCTACAAATCTTATACTTTGCAAACTTGCTTAATTTATTGTTGTTAATGAGTTATGTACGTTTTACAAAAGTGTTGTTGTTTCAGCCCTCTTTACAACGTAACTCAAGAACCGCAGCACGTACAAAAGTATATCTGTGATATTTTAATTCTTCTACACACTCGCTATGAATTGAGCAATACAGTTTTTGCCAAAGCTCACTACCATTCGTAAGATGCTGTGAACTACCAAATCACAACAGTTTAAAATAATTAATAACCTTAAGGGCTGGGGTATGAACGTTTGGACAGTATTTATTTTGGGACATTAGAACACATCAGACATATCGAATTGCATTCTGAATACGAAGAATGTCATTCTGATATCAAATAATTTTGATTTTTTGAAATTCGCAATTTAATACACATTTTATGGCAAATCATTAAAAATTGATATTTTTGATATTTAACAGTACTTGAAGTAAACTTTATAAATCTGATGATTTATACTAAAAGTGTATGTAGGTGGGATGAAAAGCCGACGACCAATTGAAATATGGATTTTTTTCCAAAACACCAAAAAAATTAGGTCTTTTGGGAAAAAATCCATATCTTCAATATGAAAGGTCAAAATTTTCAATTGATCGTCGGCTTTTCCTCCCAGCTACATACACTTTAAGAATATATCATTAGATTTATATAATTTACTTCGAGGACTGTTATATATATATCAAAATTTGAAAAATATCAAATTTTTATAATTTGTCATAAAATTTGTATTATATCGTGATTTTCAAAAATGAAAATTATTTGATATCAGAAAGACATGTCAGATTCAGAATGCAATTTGATAGGTCTGAGGTGCTCTCATGTCCCACAAATAATACTGTCGAAACCCAATAAACGCTGATTCTAGATCCCTTAAGGCCAATAATATATATCAAAATAGAAGTTTTGGGTGTTCCCCTCCCGAGTAAAATTATGCACATGGGGCAGAAATGACACCATTTATATCAAGCCTTGGGATCTCCTTTATAGAACCCTGGGCGCCACCCTTAGTGGGGTGTCAAATTGACCAATTTATCATCGAATCTGCACTCCTTCAAGCGATGAAAGTCACAATTTTTGCACGCTTCGTGCGCATTTCAGCACAAAATCATTTGAAAGATCAATTATTTAAGACCAATATTCAACTTCATTATAACCAAAATTAATTATTGGTAGGCCAAATTTCCCAAGGATCGGAGGGGGGGGGGGCATAAATTATGATTTGTCACAAGCAACCATATTGTAATCCTGTCACGTGCAAAATTAGCATTTTGTGTTGCTAAATGAAATTCACAGTTGTGACAGTATAATAATAAATTGACATTGCATATTCAGTGGGTTTATTAACTTGACTTTGAGTGGGAGTAATGGGCTAAATTTGACCATTTACATATATTTTCTGTATTTGTTCAGGCCGATGTTGGGCAAGATGATGATTTTGAGTCGATCCGTGAGAAAGCTATGAAGTGTGGAGCACTGAAGGTAAGAATTGTGCCATCAGGAATTTTTCTATTTGAATTTTGTTGAAGTTGTAATACTAATAAGTTGTAATTTGTGCTTTTTTGTGATACATGTATGTATTTATTGAACTCAATTTCTGGTTGGTAAATTTAGAGGGGTTATTCATTAGTAGAACACTGGCGCTGTCACCTTTGGAGACTTATTTCACTCTTTTTAGAATATGCACTCCATTGTAATTTCCTTGATGGTGGCTTGTAATATAAAAATATTGATATAGTTCATTCAAAAATATGGATAACCAAAAGTGTGGAGTAGACAAGGGCTAATGCAGCCATGTAGGGAGTGTTTTACTCATTGTAAATATACACCCAGTTTTTGCCCACATGGCCTATAAGTTGTACACAAATGAAAGGTTAGTTGCAAAAGCCCTTACATCCACCTCTGGCTGAAATTGAGTTATTGGCATGATATTATAGTGTGGGTAAAACTACATGTTTTGGTGGTTGTTTGACCTTCATGCCACCTTCCCTTCTGGAGATATATTGTATATTTTCCGTTTGGAAAATCTTGGGGAATTTCCGGAAATCGGAACTTAAAATGAATATAAAAAAGTTTTATTTAAATTTTTTGATGTATGGTCACTGTTTGAACAGAGATGTAAGTTTTCCATATTTATACTGGAATTCTGTGGTGTTTTTTTAAAGATTTGCCAAAGCTTCCATGTTTTTTTTGTAATTTTAGTATTTTTCTGTGATTTATTAAAATTAAAAATCTCTGTCTGTCTCCCAAGAAGAAACTCCAGACAAAGCGGAGAGTAGCATAATTTGACATAATTGAAGCATCTTTGACAATTGAGTTACCCTTCCAGCTACTGGGACGGTGGGTGAGATTTTTTGGTCCAGCATGATCGGAGGAGCAAATGCAAGTGCCTCACTAAGAAAGGTATGAACACAACAAAGGAAATGGAATTAAAGCAGAGACCTGATTGGCTGCACCCCACTAAAGTGTCATCTGAATGGCCAGGAATCTGGGCTTGTTGCTATAACAACACAACAACCCCTACATCATTCCAATACCATGACCCAAATCAATAGCATAAAACTTTCAAGAGGACTTGTGGATGCTTCAATGTGCGTGAAATTTGTGTGAAAAATTCGGACGTTTTGGTAAGCTTAAACATCAAAATTTCGATCAGTAATGGCTGTTGCCAGACAGTGGATATTCGCGTTATTGAAGAGGGAGTGAAAAATCGTTGCCAACTGGAAATAGATGGAGGAGAAGGATGCTAATGGTAACTTCTTATCTGAATTTGTTTGTATGTTTTTTACTGTAAAATATCTAAGGGTTGTTTTAAGTGTAGAAGCCCTGGAGCTGGACCCCCGGTTGTGATGGGTGAGAGCTCTGCTTGATACGCCTCGCTATACAAATATTTTCCGTATATTTATATTAGGGCCACTTCATCTCTGGTTAGAAAAAATCATTTTAATTAACAAAATTGCATTTTGGTGAATTTAATTAAAAATTCATAATTCAAAAAGTAAATGAGATATTTCAATTTTTCTTTATGATTTTGAAGCCATTAGTCAAATATACTGCGCCAATAAAGTATCCTTACACTTGGAAAAATAACCACAAGTTCCAAACTGAACAATATTGGGTTAAATTTGTTTTTTTAATAGATGTCCTATTTAATTCCGCACATTATGACACCTCATTGAATCTAATGTGACTTCAAGAAGCAAAGTTACAAGCATTTGATTAGACGAAAGTCCAGTTTTAAAATTGACAAACTGGCCTATTCAGAACTCCACAGACTAGACATCTGGTTTGAGAGTGGTGAATGGCTAATTTATGTGTTTGGCTTTAATTAAGAACAAAAGGAACAAAAGAAAACTGAAACAAAAGAACTGACAAATAAAATGAAAATTATGAAAAGTACAGAGCAGCAAAAACTGAAATAAAAACTGCTTTAAATAACGCTTCATTTAAGAAGCTGTGTTGTCTCTTTGTTTCGCTTGTTGGAATCTTTTTGCGCCTTGTATATAGGCCAGTGTGTCACTTTTAAAACTGTACCTTTGTCTATTCAATTGCTTGTAACTTTACTTCTTGAGGTCACATTGGATTCAATGTGGTGTCATAATGTGCAGGATTAGATGGTGCATCTATTAAAAAAACAAATTTACCCCAATATTGTTCAGTTTTGAAATTATGATTATTTTTTCAAGTGTAAGGATACTTTATTGGCGCAGTATACATAAAGTAGTGCAAAAATGGGCTCAAATTTGATTGCAAAGGTGGTTTCTAGAAAATGGGTAAATTTATTTAGTAGCAAAAGCCCTTACATCCACAAAAGGTGAGATATAAAAGAAATAATATAACAAATATGAAGGCTTGAAAAAAGTACCAAACCTATTCTTTTAGTTTCTATTCATCAACACTTGATCCAAAACCAAAATGAATCAAATCGAACAAGTAATACTTGCACAATCAAAAAATTTATGTGAGGGTTTTTTCAACTAAGCTCTTCAAAATACACACCCAAGGTTTTTGAATTTATACACACCCCATAGGTATTGGAGAGCTCCTCCAATACCTCGATTTCAATTCCAATAGCCACGATTTCTCTGTGATACGGAAAATTCACAGAATTCGGGGTTTGCTCACGGAAATTTGAAAATGCCACAAAATAGTGAAAACCTGTGTAAAATGTCTAACTTTTGTGTTGATTTGCAAAAGAAAACAAAGAAAAGTGATAATTTAGCAGTAATCAACCATTAAACAATCCATTCTAGCATTTATTCTAGGCCTATACGATGCAAGATTCTTGCCGATACAGCTATCGGAAGTATACACACAGGCAATTGATGATGCTTAATTTTAATGGGGATGTTTAGGGTAGACTACAGTAAAAAGGTACATAAAAGACAAATTACACTTTTAAAAACATGATTTTATTCACTTTTCAGTGCTTTCTAATGTAAAACGGAAAATCACGGAATCGTCCAATTTGTAACACGGAATTTAAATTTTGTAACACGGAAAAATCGTGGCTTTAACCTATGCACACCCAAACCTTCAAATCCTACCCAAGACCTTGGGTGGAGAGCCAAAAAATACAGCTAAGATGGAGGACAGCCAGGATGCAGCTTTGGTTCTCTACAAATCTGAATGACTGGTTTACAGATGGGGTGGTTTTATTTAAAAATATTCTCCGAAAATCTGGTTTTGCAACAAAAAAAAAAAAGATAACATAAAAAATTTGTATGGTCAGTCAGGTTACACAACATTATTTTAGGCCTAGTATACCTTCATTTTGAGCGTTCTATGATGTACGGTACGTGGCTAGTGGCATTAGAGTATCAATTTGGTTGTTATTTATGGCAACAATCGTTATGATCAATGATACCTGTAGAGCCCTTAAGACAGTACTCTGCATGATGCTATTTTTAGCATATTTCTACAATTGCGAATTTGTGCACAGTCTGTCTCCCAAGAGCAAGACATCGCACCCACTGTTTAGCTGCATGCATTTACTGCCTGCATGAAGATGTGTGAAGGTGACAGCGGCAGTTTGTATAATTTTTTCTACAAAACAGTTCGCAATTTTGCAGTATTGATGGTTAATCTTAAAGGAGTATTTCATGATCCTAGCATCTTCTTTTTATGACATTTTTCAGTTGATTCCACTATGTGTTGTAATTTTGTTCTGGTATACCAGAACGAAATTCAAATTTCACGATATCTTTGCTAAACGAATTAATCTGCAAGAAATTTTTGTACATAAACATTATGTAGCCAGAGGTTTCCAGTGATATGAAAATTTTTTTGAGAAAAGTAGGGGGATGATGCTGTGGATCACGAAATGCCCTTTGAATTAAATTAAGGGCCATGTGTACGATGAACGTAATATATTATGTTGCAAGCAATATATTGAAAACACAATATTTGTGTATATTTTAACACAGCCATGTCTGGATTTGTAGTAAGTATCATCAAGGCGTTAACATAGCTGCAATAGCTGCCCTATAGATATTTGATAATTACTGCATTTTATTGGACATGTACATACACCTAGCAGCTATACATGTTCTTGTACTAAGCTCTTGATTCAGTGATTCTAGAGATAAGCTTCAAATGTCGGGGATCTTGAAGAGCTTCGAGTGTTTAATGAACCAGTGTATAGGATTGGTTGACAAAGCAGTACATTCATTGACTACAGACTACTTTGGGGCTCAATTTTTCACTTTTTCTTCCTTATGATTGAATGATAACATTTTAAAAATGTTAAAGTTGGATGAAAAGGAAGGCAGTGTGGAAATAGTAATAAAACCTTGGCACACAGTACAAAATGTATTCTGAGACACCCTGTTTTGAAGCCAAATACATTAAAAAAACTGGGATGCGTGTTGAGTTTTAGCTCTTGGCATTGAGAAGACTGCTAATAAAGGCGCACTGATTACTTTGAGTGTGCAAGGTGATTGAACAACGATTTATGGCTTATCGACAGTGCTAGTACTAAAAATAAACAGCAACACATAATTTACAAGACAGATCGAGGAGGACGAGGGCAAAGTCTAATTTTCTGCTTGCCTAGAGATTCAACGCTTACGTAATGATCAGAAATAGGACACGTCATTGTAATAAGCAAGGGATAAAGATTTGTGTGGTTGTCAAATTGTCTAGAAAATTTTCAAGATGGTGATTGCAAGATTTTGTATTAATTTTAATAAATTACAGAAAAATACTAATATTATGGAAAAATTTCGGCATATAAACAAAATTTTGAATTCTGTGATATTTGTGACTCGATTGTCAGAAAACATGCTGAAAATGCATGTTTTTGGCTCTTTTTTCAAGAAATTGGTAAAATAGTAACTTTTTCTTTTATCTCCAGTTAGGACTAAATGAATGATTAGGATTGAGCTATGTTTCATTTGGCAGAACTAATCCCAAAAAAATTAGTGCTGTGTTTTTCCGGAATTGGGAGTAGATGTTGATCCACACGCCTCAGCACACTTTACAGGTTGTCGCTGGCCACAACGGCCCGACATCATTCCATAAACCATTAAACAACAACACAGGACTTGCAGCTAAGAAGAGCACATACCCGAGATATTCACTATAGACCTTCCGCACAGCCAGAATCAGCTCCCTGAGTTTTGTACGGGTTACAACAAGATAAGCACCTTGAATAAGTTTATCAGGACTGTTAGATATCATACTATTGGTAAATTACGTTTTACAAGTCCAATAATTTACTCACGTTTTAGACGTTTCCATCGGAAGACTTCATCAGTAATGCGATGAACCAGCAACACTCCTACTCTCATCTCCAGAGTGTACAGTTCTTTGCAGTAGTTATAGTTGGTCATATACATGATTTAGTGAGTATGTCTCTTCATACATGCAAAAATTTGGAGCAGCCATGGGAAGCCTGGCTAGTGTGATTATCACAAACAAAGAGCTATAGCCAATGCACCCATTGCTTGTCGTTCAAAATTATGGAAAAGATATGTCGACGATATCCTAGAGATTATACCAAAGGGCACTAACACCAAACCTTGTCTGATTATGCCCCCTTGTATGCTGGTGTCCCGCAAGGTACCAAACTTGGTCCCATCATTTTCCAGGCTGTCATCAACGACGCTGCTGAAGGTTGCAGTTCTCACTACTGGAAATATGTCGACGATCTCACATTCGTTGAGAACCGTGCATGAAGTGAGAAAGGCAACCTTCAGTCTGATCTTGATGACTTCCTGGACTGGTTTGTAAGTAACCACCTGAAACTCAACCCTGACAAATGTCAAGCCATTCAAATCTGTTTCATGAGAAACCCACCTTCTCATCCCATTCTGAAGATAGGCCATTCATTGCTTTCTTTTGTTTCATCTGCCAAAGTCCTGGACATCTTCATACAGCAAGATCTTAAATGGGATGCCCAGGTGGATCACATGTGCAAGTGTGCTAACAAACGCCTCTTCATGCTCCGTTCTCTGAAGCGTTTTGGTTTCAACGTTTGGAGCTGACCACAGTTTACGTTGGTTACATACGTCCCCTATTGGAATACTCTGATGCCATTTGGCATTCAGCGCTCACTGTTAAACAATCAAATACACTTGAGCGAGTCCAAAAAAGGGCATGCAGAATCATTTTGGGTGCTAATTATATTTTGTATGATAATGCAGTTAGTGTATGTAAGCTAGACTCTCTCTCTCTGCCAGGAGGGAACAACACTTGCTTAAGTTCGCGCAATCGCTTGCTAAATCGGAGCGTACCAACATGTTGCTCCCTCAGCTGAGAAATGCAGCCCATATCTCCAAATTGCGTGCACACACAAGCAGATTTGCTGAAAGCCCCATTCCCTTCTACATTAATCTGTTGAATAAGCAGTAGTAGCTTGTGTGCTGGTGGCTTTCCATTGTGCCCTTTTGCATCTCTCTGCTGTTTTTCCATGCCAAGTTGCCTTTTTTTCCTTTTTTGCTTTATAATTAATATGTGTAATTGATTTCTTTCATAATATTTGTTTATTGTCTCTTGTATAATGCAATTCGGCCGTTTGGCAGGTTAATAAATCATATCATATCATATCATATCATATCATATCATATCACAAGAACTGACAGGTCACCTTAGCAAGGCGAACGAGGAGGAAGTGGAAGGAAAAATACCTTTCCTCGATACTTTGATCAATCAGAAAGAAGATGGTTGGTAAAGACAACAATGTACAGAAAGAAGCGCACACCGACCAATATTTAAATTTCTCTTCGCAACATCCCTTACACCAGAAATTGGGGGTAATCAGAACATTGTTAGATCGGAAAGACATGATTGTAAACAACAGGAGGAGTAACACATCAAACATGCGCAATGTGGATATCCGAACTGGGCTATTAAAAAAGTAAAACATCAGATCAGAGATAAGACCAAAGCGAAGAAGAAAGCAAAGGATAAGAACATGGAAAGGAGTAAGGGCATGCCATATATGTCCAAGGTGTGTCTGAGAGACTGCAGCGAGTGTTTAAGAAGCATAACATCCAGACAGCAATGAAACCACACAATACGCTAAAACATAATCTGGTGCACCCCAAAAAATGCTTTTCACCATGACAACTGTGTGCCTTCTCTCTAGTCCGAAGGATCGCTAGTCCGAAGGTTCTCTAGTCCGAAAACCAAATTAAGTTTGCTAATCAGAAGGTTCTTCAGTCCGAATATAGAATAAGGGTTAGGGTTAATGTTAGGGTTAGTGTACTGTTAGGGTTAGGGTTAGCAAGCCAAATTCTATATTCGGACTAGAGAACCTTACTTATTATTCGGACTAGCGAACCTTCGGACTAGAGAACCCGATATTTGGACTAGCGAACCTTTTTCAGAATTCGGACTAGCGAATAATTACATGTTCAGACTAGCGAACCTTCGGACTAAGGCGTCTTCGGACTAGCGAACCTTCGGACTAAGGAGCCTTAGGACTAGCGAACCTTTGGATTAGAGAGTTGTCAGCGACAACTGTCACAAGAAGTGGACCAAACTAACAAAATGCTTTTTAACATTTTCAAATTACCATGATTTGAAGGATGGTCATGAGAGAGAGAGAGAGAGTCTAGGTTATAAACAGGGGTGTGATTTTTGGGTAATTTTGTGCCCGGTACCTGGCACATTTTACGTGGATAACCGGGTACCGAAATTGCAAAAAAGAAATAAATTTAAAAAAAGTTTTTATTTTAAAGTTTTTTTAAATAGTTTTGGAGTGTTCCTGGACCTAGAGCTAAATGCTAGGATCATTCATGGTTGACTTAAAAAAAATTGCATGATTGTTTGTGTTTTTGATATGAAAAGTGAGAACGGAAGAAAGATAGAAAGAAGACAAAGAAAGAAAGAGCGCTCGAGCTAAAAAGGAAATAATCTTTTCAGTGAAGGATCAAGGATGATACATGGATCTTAAGGTATACAGTAATAAAATAAAATTAAACTCTTTTTAGGCCCTAATAGTCTCTATCATCATGTAAATCTGTTCAGCGATTATTCCCGTTTTAGTAATCGCTCCTGTAAGTCCCGTTTATTCAACTAGCGGGTATTCCGCTAGTACTCTATTAATGATTTCAAAATGCATTGAATTTGAATCCATTTTGAAATCATAAATAGAATATGAAATTCCTGCCCGGGTAATAGGCTTCCCAGGCGGGACTCAAATTCCCGGGGCTCACTCACACCCTTAGTTACAAACACGTAATACACTATCTAAATAGTACTGTGACCTTATAGCAATATCTGTGTGGTTTTTATTCCTGTTTCAGTATGTCTGTAAGGATCTGCGAAAAGACTTTGTTGTTGACAACATCTGGCCAGGGGTGCAGGCAAACGCCCTCTATGAAGACCGGTACTTGTTGGGTACGTCATTGGCCAGGCCGACTATCACTAAAGGGATGATTGAGGTGGTGAAGGAGGAAGGGGCACAGTATATAGCTCATGGAGCAACTGGAAAGGTAGGCTTTTGCAGTGGATTTGCACATACGAGGGCAAGGCCTGAAAGAAATGTTAATTTCCAAGGAAGCTTTAGCCAATTTTCCTCAAAAATAGTAATAGTTCCCACAACTTCATATTGTGTTTAATTTTTTGGGAAAGCAAAATTCCCCTCTCAGTCCTGATGGTTTTTAGGGACCTCCTTGTCAACATTAAGCAACATGGGAAATTGGGCATCGCCAGTGTTTTCCAAATTATATCGTAGCCAAAAACATATCGCGATGTTGGCTGTATCGCAATGTTGTTATTAAAAGCTTTCCAAAGTTTCAAAACAATTTGAGCACAGAAAAGTTGATCTTCTAAAAGCGCTCAATTTTGAGAATATCGCAATGAAATTACTTGCAGTAGGACTTGAAAGTATGCTTTACACAAATATTATTTTAGATTCTAACAAATTTACTTGGGTATAAGGTCAGTTATATTTTTGCTTCCAAACTTGCGATCGACCGTATGTATTTAAATTGTCATGTTGAATTTATCACTTTGGGGTCGTGCAGTGCATTACTGGGAGGTAATTTCAGTTGCCACGTTGAATGCTATTCATCGTAGGCACATCGTTAAAAGCTCTAACAGTATTGCATCGCGATTTTGAAAATTATGTCCGGATATCATCATAAAGTGCGATATCACCCAGGCTTAGTCAACATACCATTTGCAAGGTTATAGAGATGGAAGAAATTTTGGTTTGTAGGCTACTAAAATTATGAAATCATTGCAGAGAAAACATTACAATGATTCTGTAATCGATAATAATGTTGTAAGCTCTTTACACCCACTGACAGGGTTGTACACAGCCATTTTCGCCAAACATTTGGCAAACAATTGGTGATCACAAATGTTTGTCAAACATGTTTGTCAAATATTTGGCGAAAGTGGCTATAGCATATTTTAGTGCTGGGTGGCATTTGATGAAAATCTTGCATATTTGGCAGTTTTGGCCAAAATGGACCAAATTCTTGACTAATTTAATAAAATGGTGGGCTCCAGTGCTAAAATTGCAGATGAGTGGTGGGCTTTAAACTTAGTATTGGGCTCTGCCACCCACCACTGCCCACTGTAGCTACAACCATGCCCGCGGAGCTTCCTGAGATGCATTACAGAACATGTGAAAGACAGCCGATGAAAATGTACAAGAGCCTATAGTGGGAATTCCAATTGAATGAACGCAGCTTTCAATAGCATGACAAATATTTGCGTACACTCCGCGATATACGCCAGCGTGTGCGACTGTGCGTGAGTAACGAGGAAGTGAATTTAACCATGCCAACGCACTCGTGATTGGTTAGCATTGTATCCAAGGTCGTACGTTCGCGTTGTAGTTTGAAATACGCGATATATGATCGCGGTTGGATCGAGTACAGCTATTGAAAGCTGCGTTCATTCAATTGGAATTCCCACTGTAGACTAGAGATGTGTATTCCTTAAAAATATATGAAACATTCAAGTATTTTGTTCTTGGACCTGGGAATTTGATTTTGATTTGGGTGCTTTATTTAATTGGCCAGCAAACTAGAGCCTCTAAAACAATTGATGTATTTGGTGGTACTACCCAGTATGACATAATATTGTTGTTTCATGTTGTTTTGTTTTTGTTGTTTTGTGTTTGTTGTTTTGACAGGGCAATGATCAGATTCGTATGGAATTACATGCAATGGCTCTACATCCAGACATTAAGGTAGGTATCATCATCAACCACTCCCTAATTTGTAGTGTGGGGTTCCCTGTTTGTTTTCTAGACTGAATCCTTTGTTGTCTACAACTATGAATGCATGTTATTTTAAGAAATAAAGGGTAATGCATGATCCTTTACACAAAAATAATGTGTCCGAGGCAGTAAAAACGTATATAATGGGTGAGGCGCAGCCGAACCCATTATTTAAACGTTTTTAATGCCGAGGGCACATTATTTATGTGTAAAGGATAATGCTGCACCCTTTGTTTCTATTATATTACCACAAAATAGTGCGATTTAAAGAGAAAATATCACATTTTTTGCCCAATTTCAAGTTGTTTACCTCAAGGTGGAGTGCCTACGCGTAGCCAAAGCGTATGCACATTCCAATAACACAACCTAACATTCCGTTCTCCCCTATAAGCAGGTACATGCACATACAATAACACACCCCTGGCATTCCATTCTCCCCTACATAAGCAGATGTGCTGTCCCGTGTGCTGTGCGCTGTGATGATAGAAGAACATAAAGTTGTTTTTTTATCTTTCGACTGAAGAACGTAAAGTTTGTTGCCCTGGCCATGCACTTTATCGCTAATTAATGGTCTTTCACGTGACGCGTTTCAACAAATCACAGTGTGCGATTTTGAATAATGGGTCGCGGGGGTAATAGAATTTGTATTATTACGCTTGTAGTGGTTTTCTTTAAAAATTCAGAATTGTACATTTTCATGACCATATTTAGAATCAGCATGAAAAATGTATTAAAATGAGTACAAACAAACCCAGTATTGGTTCAGTGGTTCTTAAGATAGCTCTTTATATTTTGAGAAACTATCTCCAAACTTGGGAGTTTATATGATAAATATATGTTGAAGCCTAGGGTCAGCATGTAAAGCATATAAAGTAGTACTTCACAGTACAATGAACTATCCTATGCTGTGTTAAAGAGCTGACATTTACTTAGCAAGGTCTGTGATCAAGTATTTTTATTTCAATTTTTTATTTGCAACATTTGAAAGCTTGTGCTTTAATACTCAAGTAAATTGTGATGCAGTGATGAATTAAAAAACAGATAAATGTTAACTGTTTTGAGTTAATATGTTGTTTGGTACAAATGCACTTTATCATCAGAAAATGGATGAGATCTCAAAAATTAGGGCATTTACTTCAATTTGGTAAGATATACACAACATGTACAATCAAAGCTGTAGCCAGGGGCTGCGACGCACTTCCCCCTAAAATATCAATCGGGGGAAAAGTCCACTTTTTCTGTAAAAACATCGCAAATTATCCTTTTTTGCGAAGGAAAAATTCACAACAAATGGTCCACTTTTTAGCTCCCTACACCTTCCCTGCCCCCACCCAAAAAACAGCTCTGGCTATGGTCTGATTACAATATTATGTAGCTCTTGTTGTTATTTTGAATGAAAGCTTCATGTATTTTAAATATATCTGTTATCCGGCTGAAAAATGTTTAAATGAATACATGATTTTATCAGAATATTAGTGTAAATTTGGACCGATTCACACAAGCAATTGAAATAATACTTGCGTGTAATTTTCGTGGCTCATCCGTGCTTCACTTCTTCAGCACTGATGGGTCGCTGGTACTTGACGTTTTTCCGCGAATCAGATCATGTGACCTGGATATTGATCCCATGTCACTAGACCCGGTAAGCTTCTTGTAGACCCCAAATTTTTTGTTTTGGAAGGGCAACCAAACAGTTTATTATTTTTTGGCCTTATGTTATTCAGAATTTTAAATTTTTTAAACCGGGCACTGCTTGGTCCCAGCATGGCCGGATAACTCCGACTGGATAGTATATGGACAAGAAATGCCGTATTTAGTTGGACCGTGAGTGACACATAATATTGCAACCATTAGCAAAATCATATTCTATTCCTACATACACTAGGATCCACAACATGCTCATCTATCAGGGATGCAGTTCTTTAACCCCAATACATTTGTACATTCATTGAATGAACTTTGAAAATTTGGGTACAAAAACTCACACTCTGCAACTTGAGGTCAAATTTTGCACTATGATTGTTTAATTGAGGTTAGAGAACTATGTCATTAGGATGAGGTCATTGTGGTCCATAGTATATGACCAGGGCAGAATAAGCTGCTCAAAAGAAATATTGAATTCTGAGCCTGAAGTGTCATACACACAAGATTCATACACCCAGACTTGTACAGCAAGGAAATGCACACATGTGTAGATTTCTCACACTGAATACCCAAGGAGCCAGGCAGGCTAACACAGACTTTACTATTGAAACTGTGCCTTCATTATGAAAGAAATATTTGCTCATGTTAATGGGAATTGGTTGTCTTGATTAAACCTTCTCCACACCCCAAGAATATGTGCCATAAGAAATGATGTATTGCAGCCATTATTAAGAGTAAAAACTAATCTTGCATGTTTTGAATGTTTGTGGGAGAAATGCGGGGTTTTGTTTCGAATAGCTCTACGTATGTAAATCAAGCAAGATGAGGATGATGTAACAAAGATTTGGGCAGATGTACCATTCCAAACCTCCTCTCTTCACCTCCTCCTCTTCCCCCTCCTCCTTCTCCTCTCTTCTTCTTCCTCCTCCTCTCATGTTCATTGTCAATGTCATTGTCATTGATGTCATCATCATCTCCATCTCCATCATCGTCCTCTTCCACCTCCTTCTCCTCCTCCTCCACCTCCTCATTCTCCTCCTCCTCCTCCTCCTCCTCCTCCTCCTCCTCCTCCTCCTCCTCGTCATCGTCATCGTCATCGTCATCATCATCATCATCCACAGTTGGTGTCAGTAAGTATGATGGTGTCACAAATACCATTCAGTGAAATCAGGTGTGGCTCAAAGTAACAGCTCATTTATTTTGTAAAAAAATAACAAGATCATCAGAGACATACAAAAAGAAAAATCTTGCTGTTTTTGGTGAGATTTAGGTTTGGGAAAAAAGGAATTACATTATCTTAATTCCCTGTGGCCTTTACTTGAGAACCACAGAACATGCTGGACTTGGTGCCCATCTTTCATATCTTCTGTAAATCTGCATTCAAGAGATAACGAGAGAAGGTTGAAAGTTACGGTACTGTCTGACAATTATGCTAATGCCCTGAATTCTCATATAGCCCAGTGCCCTTAAATCAGTGAACTCTATTACACACACACACCTGCTGCTTGAGGGCTTATCAAGGAATACACTTATCAATTCCACTAAGGACAGAAACAAACATGGCTGCCCACGATGGTATTGATTACCAGCAACAAGTACAAGAATTATTTGAATGTACAATATATCATCATTCTCTCATCACAATAATACACTGGGTTTTGAATTTAATATGAATGATGGAAAATGTGGATAAGATAGTACATTTTTGATGTGGATTAAGTGAATGACAACTACATTGATGGTAACTTACCTTATCTGCATGTTCGTTGCACTTTATTCTTAACTGAATTTGTTGCAAAATTTTGTGCTTTTTATTGTCAATTTTATGGTTCTTAATAGTGGTGACCTGGTACATAAAATAGTACAAGAGCACCAACTTATGGGTTGATAAAGCTTGTATACATGCAAACATCCTTTTTGAACAAAAAACAAAGATTATCTTTATGAAACAAGTTATTTTATAAACCAAATGATACGTTACATTTTTCAATATGTGACATTTAATTCAGAAGTTATCTTTGCGAAACCAAATGATTGTATTCGCTACACATGCAATGATCATGGCTTATCAATAATGTGATCATTTGGAGGAACCTCCTTCTAGTCTCCCTTCAAAGAAGGGGGACTAGCAGAAACCCCTAACTTAGGGCCTAAGCCACCCTCTAAGTGACTAGCATATACTTAGGGTGTAGTTATTGGATTACTTGCTCAACCCCCAAAAGCAAATTCTAACCCTCCCTAAAAGAAATTTTCCAAACCTCCTAAAACTGACCCCCAAAGAAAATTTCAACCCTCCCTAACCAAAAACAAGATCCCAGTATCATCCCACCAGGAATTTTTTGATCGCATCGCATCCTGCGCACCTTCTAGCTCTGGGCCTGCTATGAGTGCACATAATTATTGAGCATGTCAGCCATTAGTAGCTATTTAGTACTACTATAAGCCGTAGGATTTTTAAATATGTGAAATTATGAATACGCATCTTGAACAGGTGTCACTGTGGCATGAAAAGGAGTTGGGAACAAGTGCCGGCATTCATATTATTATTAAATAGCCTAGGGTACACCAGAAAAGAGAATGCAGCTGTTTGTATTACAATGTCATGTCTAATTATGTTGCCTTTGTTGGAGTAGTTTGCAATACATGAATACCCGGCCGCAGGAGTGTTGAATGTCATCCTGTATGGTATAGAATGAGGTGAAAATTGATCGGTGCCTGAATAATGGGCTATTCCATTCAAAATCAACACTACCCCTGTGGAAGATTTCAGAAATATCTTCCACAGAGGGAGTATGAGTTTAAAATAGAATAGACAGTTGGGTAACATCCATTTGAAATTCTCACTCCAGTTGTCAAAGATATAGGTAAAGCCATAATACGGGGGAGTATGTGTTTCAAAATGATTAACCCTGACTAATTACATTTGAATAACATACTCCCCTTGTGGAAGATATTTCCAAAATCTTCCACAGGAGTAGTGTGGATTTTAATTGGAATAGCCTACTAGTACAATATGCAATGAAGACATGTATTATTCTGTGTGTCACAATGAGACGGAAACTAATCAATCGATTTAGAAGAATTACAATTCATTGATAGTATTACTATTTGTATATCGTCAGCTTGCTACAAAAATTGCCTATGTCATTTTTTTGTAATTTTGTGAAGTACAAAATATGGTTCAAGCATGTATTTAAACATATTTATTCACCAATCTTTGTGCAAGAACAAATGATAATGAGTCAAATGAAAGAGAATAATCAGAAATAATTACGGTGATTACATAAATCATGCTGGTTTGAACTATATTTTGTACTTCATTACAAAAAATGACAAGTGTCATAGCAGGGTGATAATATTACTTATCAGAAATCGTTTACTCTCAATTTCAATTCAGATCAGATCTGTGTATAGGCTTTTAATATGAAAAGTGATAAATCAGTATAATGGGAAGAAATGCATTGGTCGGAAGTGTAAAGTATCATCTCTGGTCCATTCCATTGCAAATCAAAATTTTAAAAAACGTTTGGGAAAAAACAATTTGGGAACGACTGTTGACCCCCTGAAAGTAGTTTACGACATTTCGTCGCTGATCTAGCATACCGGCGTATTATGGAAAATGTAGTTTTGTTTGACAAAATCACATTTGAAATAAACAGTGCACTTCATGCAACATAATACTTGTAGTGAAAATAGTCGGTTTGTTCTGACATACCGCATATGACTGACATATATACAAATAGTCCTAATTAAAATTAATGACTGAGTAGAATCTTTCTTGTTCTGATGTACCAGCGTATAACTGCCGATGTGCCGGTATGTCAGAATTGAATATACTTTTCTTATTCAAAAACATCATAATAGAAAATGTATACCATTAGTGCAATATCTCATTAAGGAATTACATTTTTATGCTCAAAACTTGTCAGATTGTCATACGCCTGTAGAACAGCAGTGATTTGTAATGACAGGAAACCTGACCTTTTATTGACAATAACTTGAAAATCTGCCATTATAAAATTTGATTGTTATCGTCAGATTATTGATGTAATTGAATATTAACCTGATCCAATACAGAATACGGTTGTAAAGAATCACACCATATTATTAGGTACGGGTTTATTACCAGAATATTGGTAGTCGCTTGCAATTCCCTGGCCACTGGACCAGTATATTATGCTTTTCATAGTTACTGTAATAGATCAACTCCGATTTATATGGTGGTGGTTTCTTTTTAAATGACAGATAAAACTGTTGAAAACCGGATTCATGTGAAGCCGTTATCTTTATCAGAGAACAGTTAATTTCTAATTATTATTAGCAAAGTAGTTTGCAATGTGCTATTCTAGTTGTAAGTCATACACCCCTATGGAAGACATGGCTTTAATCTTCCACACAGGGGGTGTCTTTTCAGAGGGGGTTGCCTGAATGGGTTACTCCATTTAAACTCTACAACTGCTGTGTCATGTTTTTCATAGGGGTGAGTGGATTTCAACTGGAATGACCCAATTAAAATTATTTCCAATTAAAGTGTATGGAATGCCAAACAGCAGAGATGTTCCCCTGATGCATTTTCTTAATTTGAGATTTTCATTATTTTGGTCTTTCCCTTGAGCTTGTGTGGTTGAATGTCATACTGAAAATACCTTTGTGCAAAAAGCACTTACAATGATGTAATCCACATGTAATTGTGATGTACAGACTTGAAAAGATAATGATTCAAGATGGTGGTCCTTAGAGTATGTGGTTCTTAATGGTAATGATACAAAAGGTTGCATGTTTCCGATTCCCAAAATCCGATTCCGATTTCCTCAAGAATTTTGTTATGTTAATGATTTGTAAAATTGTGAAATCTTGATTTTGGAAATTGAAATCATAAAATTTCAGAACATGTTCATTTGTCATGAGCACAGAGGGGTGAAGAAGAGCTTGAATTTGTTATGCTTGGAGTAATATTGAATTCTACTTGCTTTACACATGTATGTAATCACATCATATGCATGACCAAAGAGGATTCTGCTGAAGATGACAATGATGATTAGTATTGCTTGATTCAAGTAAGCTGAATTATGACGTTTCATTTGTTCTGCTGTCCATAAACCAGGGCCACAAGCATATCTCGATTAATTTAAATGACTGTGTGATATAAAAAATTAATAACTTTAAGCCAGCTAGGTTTATGCATACCATAGTACAGATTTTTTCTCTCTTTTTGAGTCAATTTCTTTTTTCTTTTCAAGGCAACATATTTGTAAAAAAGGATTACATTTTTTATTTGAAGGCAGTATTATTGATGCAGAAGCAAAAATCTAAATAATTCATCAAAAATCTAGTGAATTGTGCAAAATCATGGGCAGAATCATGTAAAATCTGCTGTTTTTTTGTTGTTTTTTTTGACCAAAATGTTTTGATTTTGACTGAAAATTATTTCAAAATATGTTTGTAAAAAAAGATTTTTTTCAAAACTGTTCAAGCTTTTGGGGGGTATTTAAGGTGTTTTAAGTATTCCATATACATATATAAGAATTTATATTGCGCCTTATAATAAAATACCAAAGCCTGACCGACCGACCCTACTTCAAAAGTCCATCTGCCCACCTGTAAAACAGGTTTTTTGGTTACCGGTACGTTATCCTTCACATCAAAGTAAGCAGGTAGTTCTCAGTGGCGTAGATTTCTTTTTGACATTGGGGGGATGGGGTTGGAAAAAATTTCTTGAAATATAGTAAATCCAGAACCTTTTGGCGACAGAATAAGTTTATGGTACAAATGCTTGCTTGAAACTCATAAACAAATTTGCCATTTTGAAGCTAAACGGATGAAATATTGTGCAAAAGTGGAATAAATTTGTGTGTAGCGCGAAAAAAGTTGGGTTTGGGGGGCAAAAATTGCCAAATATGTGGTTAATTTAGTCAGAAACCCACATACAGGCATCAACATTGGGGGGGTGATTATGGACCATCCCCCTGGCAAAATATTGGGGGATTTAGCCTATGGTAGTTCTCATGGAGTTCAACCATTCAGTAATATACTGTAAAAAATATTTGTGGGTGTTCTGATCAGCAAATCCCTGAATGGCACTTGCAGACTAAAGCTTAGACTAGATTTAGCTGGAATAAAATCACCAAAAAGATGAGTACCAATATCGAATCTTTCAATGCTGAATTCAGAGTATTGCAGTTGCAGATTACTGCAGCCCTATAAAACCAATTGAAAAATTGTTGACCTTAATCAAGTCATGCAAGCCTCGGTTTTATTTGCTCTCCTGCTTTTTTGTGGCGCATGAAAATTTGATACTTCTAGTAAATCTGTGTTTATGTGTAACCTCTATCATACTACAATTATTAATTCATTGCATAAATGTTTTAAAATGCTCTGATGATGATTTCAAATGTTTTTTGGTGTTTTTTTTGAGAGCTGAAATTAAGGAAAGAAAAGATTTGTTAACCTTAACTCTCTCTATTCAGAATTGTAAATTTTCATGAACATATTTGGAATCAGAATGACAAATGCATTAAAATGAGTACAAACAAGCCTAGTATTGGTTCAGTGGTTCTAAAGATAACTATTAATATTGTAAGTATCTCAAAACTAAGACTAACTACCTGCCTATTGGTTTTCATTATCAATTGGACCAATCAGCAACATTGTTAGAATTATTTATCCACACAAAAAAATTGGTGTGAATTATTTACAAAGCTCCATTCTGATTGGTGATTAAATGAAGACATCATGTAATCGACCAATCAAAGGCAAAGGTAGATCAGTTAGGGTTGTAAAAATAATGACCATTTTTTTTGGGGTGGGGGGAATTCCCAGAGCAAACAATGGTGAAAAATGTTGGGAATCCCATGTCTTCTGGGGGGTGCCTTTAATTTCTGGAATAGCGCATTAGCATGACAGAGGGGGAAAGGTGAAGAGCACATCCAGCTATAGATTGGTTGATAACCGGTATACGGGAAATTAAATGTCAGTATTGGGTTTGCATTAGGAGAAAGATGAAAGGCTTGAGGTGGAATTGGATAGCCGTATACATACTATGGGATGGCGTTGTACATGTATGAGTTATTGGGGTTTCATCAGGGTTACCATGAGAAAAGTGGACAATATTTTATTGATGTCTATGTATATGCATGTGAGAAGAATTATTGCAGTCTAAACTTGTTTTCTAGTTACAGGCAAGTAGTACCAACACCCAGGGAGGTACCCAAAGTTGGTTTGAATTGGGATATACGGCTCAGAATTTGAACCAAAATTGTTTTTACTTTGTACTTTTTTCTGAATCTTTTGCTAATTTCAAAAAATGTTGGCTACCATGGGGCAAAATGAGGCTGTTTTCCAAACAAAATTGAGAAAATTTTGAAAAAATTCCATGTACATGTACCAAAATTGGAGTAGAAAAAGGGGTCATTGACATACCAAATGGCCTAAAATGTGACCCATGTTTGCCCTGTATGGTATATTTGTACTAAGACCACATCCCCTGGACCAACACATGCCTCAAGAACCACAGGACCTGTAAAGCTGATAGCCAGGGCCACATCCGGCATGCCAACCAGTGTGGTTGACCCTTGAACAGCTCTGAAATGTACAGTTTACTGGAGTTAAACCTACGTTATGTGACACAAAACACTGACAAATAAAAGTTTAGCTTTGTGAAGAAACTTTTATATATATAGTAATGCCTTATCCTTAATACAGCTAGAGAATCTACAACTGACGGGTAATGACGGAGATAATAACATGAATAATACAAACTTTTCGCTGAACAAGGAATGATCTTTGACCTGAATAGGTCAGGTCAACACTATTTGAATTAGTCTTAGACCTCCAGTCGTTTTGTTAACCTAACTACAGTAAAGTGAGTAAACATAGCAAACCAAGGTGTATTTGGCCCTCAAACACAAATCTTTGAAATGATTTTAGCCCTCCTTGGCCCGCAAGCAAATATAGCTTAGAACCTTAGAACCCCCTGTTTTAATCCTTTCAAAAACAGGCTTATATATGGGTATCAGATGCTTAGAATTGGCAAACATTCTTGTAAAGAATTTTACATCACTGAGTGTGACTAGGATGAACTTAAAAGTCACAAAGTACAAATATTGTAGGTGGATGACTATGACCGCTGTTTACTCAGACATCATCTGTACTGTGTCACATCTAGGGACAATGTTGGAAATTCTGTTCTTCCACTTATCGGTTTGTGTTTTTAAAAGCCTTTAAATTATATACCGTAGAATTCCGCCTACAAGCATATCACATACCTCTAAATGTTTTTTGATGAAAGAGAGGAAAGGCAGACACTCTCCACTTAAACATTATTTGGAGTGTGAGCAACTATATTACCGTATTTGTTCCAATAAGCGCCCATGCACCAATAAGCGCCCACACATGGTATTTTCAATTTGCTAAAGGGTACCATTAATGTTGAAGTGACAGTTCGACCTCGATACAGTGAAATAGATGGAGGACTACAAGTCCTGTGTAAACTTGCAATGCATTTTCTACATCAGAAAAGCTACTAGAACGTCTCAGGACCCTTTTATATTATACGTAAATTTGTCTCTAATAACGCCCCTTACAAAAAAATTAGGTAAACCAGGTAAAAAATAAGCGCCCACCCAAAATGACTTTGTTAAGGTAATACACTATTTTAAAGTGTTGCGATTTGGTAGTTCACAACATCTTGCGAATGGTAATGAGCTTTGGCAAAAATTGCATTGCTCATTTCCTTGCGACCGTGTAGAAGAATTCAAATATCACAGAAATAATTTTGTAGGTCCTGTGGTTCTTGAGTTATGTTGTAAAGAGGGCTGAAACAACAACACTTTTGTAAAATGTACATAACTCATTAACAACAATAAATTAAGCAAGTTTTCAAATTATATAATTTGTAGAAAGAACCTTTGCAAAACATCAAGGTATTATTTGTCAATAATTTATTGATCTAGAGAATGAAAATCGATTTTTTTGGTTGCTTCGACCAACAACTCCTCGTCTACCCTTAAGCGCAGTGGGCGCTTAATTGGAATGAATATGGTACATGTAGTTTGAGCAATTATATTACTGATATAGGCGGGTGTACAAGCATGTATTGTTGTAAAACCAATCTATTGTAAGTAATGGTTTTGTTTTATTTGGTTATTTAATGTATTCATATGAAATATGATTTTATCAAAACGTTTTATGATACGAGCAAATTTTAATCTTTACCTAGAGTACACAGAGTGGCTGTCTGGGTAAAGAGTAAAATGTGTTCATCCTATCTACCTATCTTTGCGAACATGTGCAAAAATAAAAATTTATAGCCGTTACCCAGCTGGCTGTCTGGGTACAGACTATTCTTATCTACCTATCTTACTAAAAAATTATAGCCATTATAATTTTTTTGGTGTACTATTATACAGACTTCTTAAAAAACAATTTACATTTGATATGTTTTCACATTCACATATTGTTAGCAGTTGATGGGGCAGAAGTTGATAGAGAGAGGGACAGATAAAAGAGGGATAAAGGAAAGTGGGAGAAGAGGGATGTGAGCTAAAGCAGGAACAGATGAAAGGAGAGGCAGGAAAAAGGGGAGAAAACAAAGAAGAAATTAACTAAAATAAATTAAATGTAATGACTGATCAATCTTTGATAAATTAGAGAGTTGGTAAAATCAGGGGTGTGAAATTTCAGCTTTTTTTATTGCTAACATTTACGTGTTTTCTTTTATTTTCAGCCCATATTTGATGTTTTTACCCTGCTTTTACGCTGTGTTTCAGCTTTTTTTTTTAGTAATTCTCAGCTTTTTTGGTCTGAGGCCTCTCACACCCCTGTAAAATTGTTACCAGTAAAAGCTGGGAGGGTGGTGATGCACTTTCAAATTGCATTCATTTTATGAATCACGAGAGACGTGCGACTCCTAGTGAAATTTTAAAAGTGAGAATAAATTAAAAATGATTTGGCACTCTTCATCCTGTCCCATTCCATTTCCTCCTATAACCCTACCCTGAAACCAAACATGTGTCATCATCTTGACCCTTATGCTAACCTAAACTGTATGTTAACCCTAAGCCCTAAGTTGGAAACACTTTTGGCCACCAGCAAGAATGCAAACACTGGACCATTAAAATGTTGGTACTTCTGTACAATGGTTATGAAGAATTCAACAACTCTTCCTATACCTTTGTACAGGAGCCAAGTGTTGTAAATTGGTGATGAGTCCACACTTTTAAAAGGAGCGTATACGCGAATGCAAGACAACGCATATGTGTTATGTGTGAGGAAGCGCACATATGTGTCACATGTAAGCGCGTAAAGTTTGTTATGCCTGGAACTTATGTGCGTAGTACACGCTTACATGTTGAATTCATATTATTTGGAGGAAGCAGCTACATTACCGTTTTAGTTTTATCAACAGAGAAATCATCGATCTCCTTGTACTGGTGTTGGGTGGCAATGACTAACATTCCTCATCAAATAATCATGTGAATAAGACAATTTTTATCTTGTGTTCGGGATTTGTTGAAAGGGATTCAATCATGTTTCACCCTGGTTCACATCCATTTAACAAATCACGTCCGTATGAAATTCCCGGCCTGCCATGTTTTCGGTCACGTCAGCGAATTGTTGTGAAGCCTCCGCATGAGATACAGGGTGAAGCGCACGGGGACACGCAGTAGGTTTGTTGCGTTTTGCGTCTGGCGCGAGGCAAAAATACACGTACGGTACGTTAACAACGAGTGTGAAATACCATATTTGAAAATGATAGAAATTTGGTAAAATCCTAAAATATTTTCAGTTCAAAATATAAGTACATAGACTAATGAATATAGAATTCAAGAAAACTGGAATTCGGAATTTTTGAAACATGCTGTGGTTCAGACCAACCTTAACCGTTGATGAACAACGCAGAAACATGATTGAATCCCTCCATAAAATACTACACAAGAGTAAGCTGAATCTATATTTTCAAATTTCCCCACCAGATTCTTGCTCCATGGAAGATGCCAGAATTCTACAATCGTTTTGAGGGCCGCACAGCTCTGATGGAGTATGCCAAATCCAAGAATATTGAGCTACCTACAGCCAGACAGAATCCATACAGCATGGACGCCAACTTGATGCATGTCAGCTATGAGTCGGGCATCTTGGAAGACCCTGCGGTAAGTATCTTAGTGGACAGACAAACTCTGTACATCATGGATGCCAACTTGATGCATGTCAGCTATGAGTCGGGCATCTTGGAAGACCCTGCTGTAAGTATCTTGACAAAAGTGGACAGACAAACTCTGTACATCATGGATGCCAACTTGATGCATGTCAGCTATGAGTCGGGCATCTTGGAAGACCCTGCTGTAAGTATCTTGACAAAAGTGGACAGACAAACTCTGTACATCATGGATGCCAACTTGATGCATGTCAGCTATGAGTCGGGCATCTTGGAAGACCCTGCTGTAAGTATCTTGACAAAAGTGGACAGACAAACTCTGTACATCATGGATGCCAACTTGATGCATGTCAGCTATGAGTCAAGCATATAAGTATCTTGACAAAAGTAGTGGACAGACTGACAAACTCGTACAGCATAGACACCAACTTGACAAAAGTAGTGGACAAACTCGTACAGCATAGACACCAACTTGACAAAAGTAGTGGACAGACTGACAAACTCTGTACAGCATACAGCATAGATGCCAACTTGATGCATGTCAGCTATGAGTCGGGCATCTTGGAAGACTGGTTACTAGAAGACCCTGTTACATCCAGAAAGACAGGCGGACAGTTGGTTAGTCAAGAGACCGGTAAACAGTCGGACAAACAGTTGGTCATAAAGAGAAGCAGACAGACAGACAGAGAGACACAGATAGAAATGTGTCTGTATGTCTGTTTGTCTCTGTCTTTCTGCTATTCCTCTGAAAGACAGTTCCGTGTAGCCATTCATGTCAGTAAGCTGTCATAATCCTGATAATGCATTTATTTTCACATATGATACAGGTACCTGCACCTGAGGATGTATATGGAATGATAGTCAACCCTAAGAATGCACCTGATCAGGGAGAAGATTTGGAAATAGAATTTGAAAGAGGTATAGTAGGCAAACAACAAGTTGAAATTGAAAGATAAAGATGGGAGGCCAGATTTTTTCATATGGTATTTTCTTACATAGAGGTATATAACCCAAACAATATGATTTAAAGTTGCAAGTGCAATACTAGTTAGGTGTACAGTGATGTGATTTGGTGGAGGGGTGGCAATTAGTGGTCTTCAAATTCAATTGGGCTTTTGTAGCAAAATATGCTAATTTGGTAGCTCATTTACATTAATTATGCCAAATGCAATTTCTCAGAACTGGTATAGTGATGTGACTTGGTGGAAGGGTAGCACTTGGCCGTCTTCATATTCCACTTGGTTTTTGTTGCAAATTATGCTAATTTGGTAAATCATTTGCATTTTTTTATATTTATTATTTTTTCATTTTGGGGGGAATTAGATTTTTAAAAAAAATTCCCCAGCTCCAAGTGAAATCACCCCAGCTAAAATGATTTGTGTCAAGGTGGCGGCATTGCAGCCAATGCCCAATTCTAGCTCATAACATCTAAAGGAAACATTTCTCAGGCCTTAAGATTTACTGGGTGTTATAAGATAAATATGAGCTTTCTGCAGATGCCAAAATCTCAATCTTGACGGGGTAAAGTGAGGGGATGAGGCTGTCAATCAAGTCATCCACCTTTATAGTATCTTTGACGAGAGCGTATTTCCACGATTTTAACAATGTGTATGCTTTACACGTTGTATGCATTGTTAAATCCACCTCCATATGCATTGAGAGTTGCACATTGTCAACATCTTAGAAGTACTCTCTCATCAAAGATTTACAGCAATTTATTATAGTGGAGCATGGGATTACCAAGTTCTTAATATTGCTTGTGGAAAGTAAGAAAGTAAGTCTTACTGTGGTCAGTATAGATATACTTGAACACCCCCACCCATCATTACTCTTCATTGGGCCCTTCCATTTAAAATTTTTGGAAATAATGTTCCACAGGAGGAGTATGGATTTCAAATGGAATAAACACATTAGGCAGCTCCATTTGAAACTTACCCTCCCTCTGTGGAAGATTCAGATTGAATCTTTCTCAGAGGGTGTATAAAATTCAAATGGAGCTGCCCAATGTGCTAATTCCATTTGGAATTCATACTCCTCATGTAGAACATATGTCCAAAATTTTCCGCAGGGGTAGTGTGGATTTTAAATGGAATAGCCCATTGCACCTCAAGAATGTATGTTGTTATCTATCTTCCTCTCAGGTGTACCAGTAAAAGTCACTAACAAAGGGGATGGAACCGTGAAGACTGATCCATTGGATATCTACATGTACCTGAATACCATTGGGTAAGTGTCTTCTCTGATTGCTTACATGTATACCAGTGTTTATTGTCATTATATGGTAGGGTATGTGAGGGCGACTCAATACTTTTGCATGTATTGTCCATGTTAGGGGGAGGCACGCATCATTTTGTAGTACATTTCATTTTCAGATAATAATAATAATATTTTATTTGAATTACTTGCAAAAAACAAAAGTAACAAAATGACAGTACATTTGCACACACTTTTTTTAAACATGACAAAAGCAAGTAATTCAGGATGAGTGAATGGGCTAAAAGTCCAAACACAGATGTGCCCACTCATCCTGCACATAAATAAATAGTTTTAACTTGAAAGTACATAAAATAGCAAAAGTTACATTTTGTAAAATAAAACCATTATGAAATCATGAAACAAATATAGGCCTATACATAAAATACAGGTATTTGAAAGTACATAAGCCAAGGCATGTAATACTACAAGATCATTTCAGCATATTCAAGTAAAAAGATTTACATTCAGACATGATGCAATTCAGATGGAATTCCATTCTAAAGACGTGGAAGGGAAACAAACATAGAATTAAAGAAAGATGAAGATTTGGCAGTCTGGTGCAATAGCCTAGAATTATCCAAAATACTTCTTTGAACCAGAGAACTAAAGACCAGAGATGAAGTTTGATGCCATCCAGTAGCATGTATGTGAGAGTTACAGTTAATATAATAAAGAAACTAGACAGCATAGGGATGACAAAGTATCACAGTTTTGTAACCAAGTAAATAACATGGATCTGTATGTTTTTCATTGTAAAGCGCTGTGTTCTTTGTAGAGCGCTTATAAATGCTTGTATAGAATAGAATAGAATAGAATAGAATGAAGAATTTGATACAAAAGGATTAATAGAAATTGCATGCTTGTTTATTTTGACAGCGGCAAACATGGAATTGGTCGCATTGATATAGTCGAGAATCGCTACATTGGCATGAAATCCAGAGGTAGGTCAAAGGTCACAGGTACTACAAAGTATTAGCATATGCAGGTTGACCATCTACATTCTGCAATGCATAGGATTAACACAAGGAGTCGTTACATTGCAGATGCTTGATAACACCGGTCTGGATATTTCAGCAGGTTTAAATGCCTTTGACCCTTTCATATTTTAGCAAAGTGTATATTGTTGGTGTTAAAAAGTTCAGTTACACTGCAGTTTTACAATTGAATACCTGAGTAGAAGAAGGGCCCAACTCCATTTTATAAAAATGAGTTTATCATATTTTAAAGGACCTGTACCATTGCCATTGCAACATATATCATTTCACATATATTTTATAATGTATGTTCATGTACCAGTACTAAAGGTCCCCTCAAGATGAAACAGTCTGTCTCTTAAAACTTTTCCAAATGTTGTGTTTTTTGGTAATATCTCAAAAAAAGTGTTGATGGAGTTGGCCCCCTTTTCCACTCAGGTATTCAATTATGTTTGCCTGTTTCTTTACTATACTCATTACCTCCATCACATTCCTTAATTTTCTTCCAAAATAACAAAATGGCTGACTCTTTTTGCTGGTTTCCTTTTATATCTGTTCAGGTATCTATGAATGCCCTGCTGGTACTATTTTACTCCATGCCCATCTGGACATTGAGAACTTTACTCTTGATAAGGTAGGTAGCTATTAATGTGTAAAGTAAATAAATAGGTTCCCAAAATTGTCCACAAAAGTGGTAATGGTAGTACAAATCTATAGATGTGACATGATTATAGGTTGAAATACCTTGTATTATTTGTCATTTTGTTGAAGAAAAATTAGACAAATCAATGTATCTGTGCGGAGTTAATGTCTAATGCACAAACCCAACATGTGTGTGTGCATTGTTTGCTATGTGATTGTCTCTAAAAATGTCGGAAAACATCTGCCTCAAAGGGAAATGAAAACACTGCACTTATTACACAGAGTGCAAGGAGACACTTCCTCTCTGCATATTTTTGTACGGTCTATCCTGATTAAGGAAGTAGTGGCCAAGTGGAAAGTTTTCAAATCTGTTGATTTAGCAGGATAAAATGTATATATCAAGCCCATAAGTTTCGCTTTCTCTTCTGGGGGAATTTTCACCATAATTGTGGCTTGTACTTTGGACAAGAATGTAAATAAACGTATCAATTTTAATGTCAAAACCCAGCTGAAATTGATTGAAAATTACACCATTTACATATTAAATTAGCTTTGACTTATTGATTTATATATTTTGTTTTGCTATTCATCCGTATCACAGAATGTGCGCCGTGTTAAACAGGAATTGAGTCTGCGATTCTCTGAGCAAGTATATGAAGGTATGTGTTTTAGATTGTCTCATCAAAGTACCTTCTCACACATATGTGTGTGCCAGTGGAAAGAGTTGTATGATAGTTTTACATGTAAAAGTAACCACTTGTGACCCAACGCAAGTAAATGAGGCTGCTGTGTTAAGTATGAATTAATTCACATTCTGATCCCAGAATCAATGCTATACACAGCATGTCACATTTCATCTAATTCACTGATATTGGGGCACATATAGTTCAACCTAACTGGTAATGAAAATCTGTTTTTGACTTCAATTTTATCAGTGTCTGAAGTAAAGAGAAAGAGGTAAAAATCACCTATTTTGCATGTTTTCAACAATATCAGTCATAAAATCCAAAGCCTTTGTACAATCCTAAGCATTCAAAATCTTGATTATAGCAGCAGGCCTAACTTTAATATTTACTTGTACAAATCTCTATTACTAACAGGCTACTGGTACAGCCCAGAGTGTGACTTTGTCCGTCATTGCATTGACAAAAGTCAGGAGAGTGTGGAGGGAACCGTCACCTTGGAGTGCTACAAGGGGCAGGTGTACATCAGGAGCCGATCATCAAAGACTTCACTCTACAATGAGAGTCTGGTCAGGTAGGTTAGCACTGTAGAGACTTAAGGGTATAGAGGGAACAGTCGCCCTGTAATGCTACAAGGGGCAGGTGTACATCAGAAGCCGAACATCAAAGACTTCACTCTACAGTGAGTGTCTTGTAACATACAAACGTAAAGCAGTATAGACGAATCCGACGAGCTAAGTGATGGTCAGGATTAAGTCTGCCGTAGCTGGGGGCCATCCATGCCAAACTAGCTCAGTTCGTTTGGATTGCGATCCAAGATGCCCACTATCGTGAGTGCATCTGGAGCGGTAAACGCTGTATGTTTGTGATACTGGCGTCGCGTAAAATGAATGGAAGGCCCCAGCTATGGCCACCAGTGAGGTGTAGAAATGTGTCAAGTCAGATTTGTGTATAGCTGTAACACTTGGTCTTACAGAACAAGTTGTATGTCTTACGAAATAAGCATGAGCTACTTGTGGTTAATGAAAGTCAATTCCCAGTTTCCTGTTCCATTTTTTTCCAAGATTGAGAAGGTGACTTTTTCATTATTCATCATCCAAACCAGCATGTGGTAAAGGATAGCAAACAAACAATTATTTTTTTTGGCTTTATTCATCATCTTAGTAAAGTGTCCAAACCAGCATGTGGTAAAAGATAGCAGAAGTGCAACACTAGCCACGAATGAGTGCATTATACCCTCAATAAAAATAGGCTTAAAATACATTTTTTTTAATGAGGAATGTTTCAGATAGTTTTTGTTTCTCTAAAACTGGATAAAATATCAAATAATGAAATATTTGGAAATAATAAATTATTTTACCAGCAATTTTTCGAGACCGGGTAAAGTAACAGGAATCTGGAACTTGACTTTCATTAGCCTTATCAAATTGACCTATGGGTCAATTCATGGAGCAGAATACCTCTCAAGAACTGATGAACATTCAGCTTGCCAGCAGCTATGATATAGTTCTAATGGATTTTGAGACTTGGACCATAAGATGTTTTGCTCAGAAGAACCCATGAACTCCCCCATTTTGAGTGCTAATGTACGTTATTCAAAAGTTGCATTACATAACAATGTATTTGTTTTGTGTATTTCAGCATGGTTGTGAAGGGTGACTTTGAGCCAACGGATGCCCTGGGATTCATCAAGGTTACTGGTGTCAGGTAAGTCATACCTGTAGAGAAATATTAATAGGTCTTTCTGAGATGAAGCAGGTCATCTCTTACCATAAAATTCTGATTTCAAGCATAATTATGCTGCTAAGAAACTACATTCAGGGTTCCCGTGGTCCTTGACCACTGGACCATGTCACTCTCATTTAGCAAGCCTCAAGATGCTCTTTTCTCACCATTGTGTTCTCATGCATGTGGCAAGGTTTATAAAATCACATTGTAGACAGACAAATTTATGCTAGTCATTTTTGGGACATGTGGAAGCACAGCTAATGTTCTAAAAAGTTGGTTTGTTTAATGGTTCTGGAATTGTAATTAATGGCCAAATGCATGATCACCATTGTATAACAGTTGTATAATTATAAATACTTTTGTAAAACTCTTATATCTACAATAATAAATTGTGTAATGAAATTTAGAGATTAATTTGGTGGCTGCTGAGCTTGCATTTCTAACAGAATCTTAATCACAGGCAAAATGACAAAACAAGTATTTTGGAATCAGATAGGAGTGTTTCCTTTATGTACAACATGCGGAATTAGACTAGGGTAAAGGCTTCTTTGAGGCATTATACGGAATTTTCACGCTAGTTTTGGTGATTTCTTACATGAAGGAGTAACCCAAGTAGGGAATAGATGACAGAAGGATGTGGCATAATCAGTTTCCACCCATCTTTTCCATTTTTCAGAATCAAGGAGTACTATCGACAACGAGGTGTAGACAGCATCACTCATCCAAGTGACGCCCTCAAGAAAGGCAGTGGAGATAAGTGAGGCACCAAAGAAATCCGGACCAACAAAATTGTTATGATGAGTGTACCCAGTAATCACAGATTTAATGAAAGGGAGATAGATCGATGAGTAAGACTGTTCCTGGTGATTTCAGAAACATTTCTTAAATTGTGTTTGCTGCGAACTAAAATTTGGTGCAATCGAGGTCAGGTTTGCCAAATCTTTTCGGTCTATTTTGCCAGGTGCAGCAGATGAAAAATCACACATATGGACAAGTATCCGTCCAAAACTTGTCAGTAATCTGCATGTATCACAGAGTGCATTTTCAATTCTCTTTTGTCGAAAATTGTTCACTTTCCTTGAATCTTATCCAAAAACTTTTGTATCAAAATTCATTAATAAAGAGTTAAATAAGGGTGCAAAAAGTTACAAAATAGCAGTGGCCATTTTGTAGTTGAATAACGGTTCAAATGCATCTAATTAGGCTACCAGATCATGGGCTTGGCATCCCATAGGGTATACTAGTCAAGACCTCAGGGGGAAAGTAACTTATGTTTGCCGGTTTGAAAAATGGACATCTGACTTCACTGGAATTGTAGGCAAACATTTCTGTCACTCTTTTCTAATTCTGTGGCATCAATACTGGTACACTCAACCAACATCATGTGCTATAACAATCAAAGGTTTACATATCGACCGATACTGAAATCAATTTTGTACGCCCAATTGGATGTTTACCCCAACCCCCACCTGTACTGCCTTTACCACATACTTGTTACTATATAGAGCCCTTATTGTGTGACAGTTGGGTGTACCGACTTGTATAGAAAATGTGTGTTTATTATGCAATGTTTATGTATAGGTGTTTTGGCTAAAAGATTTAAATTGAGAAAATGATTATATTTAAATATGCAATTTAAAACCCCATATGAACTGAATACGCTCCAATATCACAAAGATCAGCAATACATATGTGATGGCTTAAGATTTTAAAATCATAAAATTATTGTATTTAAATGCATGCCTATAAGGCTAAAAAAATGTTATGTCTCGAAGCCCACACATCCATGTCAGCTGAAACGGCAAATTCATTTTTTTTCTTTTAGTTTTTTGTTGTAAAATCATGAAATTCTGAGACAAAATTGGGAAGAAAAGTTACTTCTTCTTCTTCCAGTTGTAGTGAAGGCTTCTTGAAAAGAAGATTACTCACTGCAGAATGGTGGGTGTGCAGACATATGACGCAGACAAGAGATCACAGGTGCAAAAATATGTACAGTGAAGTGCTGATTAAATTTTTGACGCTGTCTGCAATCTAGATGGAGCCATCCCTCAATGCCATCTTGAAGGCATTGAGTGTTGGGAATGCTGCTGGATCCTTCTTTAAGGAGTTCCAATCCCTACTTATGTGTGGGAAGAAGGAAGATAGGTACACTTCGATGCTCACATTGTTTAGGTATAAAACAATTGATATTTGTACTTCAGTTGTGTAAATCAACAACAATTTCTTGCTGTGTACTTTTGAACACTCTTAATTCAAAATTTTGTTCAAAAAAAAATCTTAAGAAAAAACCCCTTATCCCACGACCCACATTCATTTTTGAAACTGCTATGGGCTTTGAGACATAGCATTATTTTTTTTAGCCTAAGGCCTGTGCAAACTAACCAAACTCTAATATTACAAAAATGTGCAGTCAAATGTGTATCCAAATCCAACATGAACACAATAAAAACGTTTGGGCAAATATTTGTTGACCATTTGGGACGACTTTTAATTTGTTATATTATAAAGCCTAAGTGAAATCTGAAATGATATGTGGGAAGTAACATTTTTCTGCAGCTTTCAAACCATGCAGGTTATATCTTAGGTTTGCAGGGTATTGCAAAAGTATTATTTATTTATTGGTGGTAAGGATACAATGGTTTACTTGTAAGTTGTAAGCTTAACATTTATTTATCTCCATGTATAACTATAGTGTTTTTAGCCTATGGTAGTCAGTGATGTCAATACATTCAGGCAGCTGTTGCATGCGTGCATCTGTGTGGTGTCTTAGAACGTGTGCATGTGTTTGCACTTTGAGTAAGCACTCACAATTTGAATCTGCACCCAATGAAATGTGCGCTGACGTCACTGACAACATTGGAATAACAGCACAATAGTTAGCTATTTATTGCAAACACCAGTGGTGGCACTAGGGGGAGGGGACTTGTTCTCAGTTACTCCATCGTCAAGTTAACAATGATTAAATTCCATCCGAACTGGATATGCTTTCTGACCAATCTGCCAAATGGTCGACTCGCTCTTTCAGAATTTTTAATAACAATTTTTAATTGCTTTTGTTTTCTCAGTACTGCAGTCTTTCTCTTGGTATAATTGCTATTATGTGTACTGTATGTATTTTCACAGATTTTGAGAAAACCCAAGAGTTTACAGATCTTGTCAGGAAAAAAAAGGACATTTATGAAGCAATAATATTCATTTTCACTGTCGTCTAACCCTATTACAAGTGATTTCTGAGACCATTTTGTGATATGTCATAGAATTTGCTTTATTCAATCAAAGTAATTGCCCAAAGTACTACAAAAGTATCAAAGTTGAAAAACATTCTTTGTGTCTTCCCTGTTCTAAACTTGTCCATTGTGCATGCAGTTCAAATATGGTATAAATTAATCATTTATTTTACGAGACATTGTAAAGAAATGTAATCCTGTGTGGCTAACAATGTAACCAGTTTAAGTGCAAAAATAAGCAGTCTATATTTTTGTGTAATGTGGAGATATATTTTTTCTTGTAGACATTGTATTCCCAGCCTATACCGTAGAATTCTGTCTAGAAGCATATATGCCTCTAAACGAGGGTTTTTTTAACGAAAGATATGAAAGGCCAATACCCTTCTCAAAAACATTGCACTAGATTGGTCTTACAAATATACATGTTTGTACAGCCGCCTTTATCAGTAATATAGTTGTTCAAACTCCAAATAACGTTTTTGTTGAGAGTGTCTGCCTCTTGTCTCAAAAAAACCTCGTTTAGAAGCATATATATGCTTGTAGACGGAATTTTACGGTATTATCCTGTCATAGGCCTTCAATGCAAAAACATTGTAATTTATTCAGTGAGTTCAGTGGATATACAAATTTATTAGTCAATAAATGTTCGGTATTTACTGTGAAAATATGATAGTGATAGTTACCAAACCACAATGTAGAGCATTCCTGAAATGAATCATACTTAGGCTGTGGGAAAGTAGACTAAATCCTTTGTCCCTACCACTGCGCATGTTTGTGTTATGCTTGTAGTGACAACCAATAAACTTATTGTCACAATGGGATCACAACTTTGTCACAATGGGATCCTAGATATAAAGCTTTGGGTGAGAAGTTAGTGGCATGTTTATCAAGGGGTCTAACTGAAATTCTGATACAGGACAGATTCTGGAAACCTCCCACTTGGGGTTCACCTAATGAAGGCAGATATGATTTGCCCCTGCATATTGATTAGATTATGATTACTCTGGATTTTTCCTATGCCAAGAATAAAAGAATTTTCAACCCAAGGAGATAGATGCTGGTGGCATTTCAGTAGGAACCATATCATTAGCAATGCAATAAATAAACATTCCACCTGCTTTACGGGGTACTACACCCTGCCTCAATTGTGTGCCTATTTTTGCATTTTTTCTCAAAAATTCAAGCGCATTGGGGACAAGTAAGATATGTATATTTATATGGGCAAGGACTACAACTACTGCACTGTAAATTTTATTTCAGCACAGACAACAGTTGTGGAGTTACAGTCAAAAATGAGGGAAAACCAATATTTGATCAATAAATCTATAACTACTTGCCTTGAGTTGCTGAATTTTCAGTGCAGTAGTTGTAGTCATTGCCCCTATAATATACATATCTTACTTGTCACAATGCGCTATAAAAATTGATAAAAATGCAAAAATTGGCCAGGGGTGTAGTACCCCCTTAAATGGAAATCTAGGTACAATAATACAGGGTACTACATTGAATGTATTAATGTAAACATGCAAACCAAGTGCTTTAATGGAAGTAACCTGGTAGGAGGAGCAAAGTAACTTTTGGTTCTGGTATAATTATTACATGGATGGAAAAGTTCACATTTGTATTGTATTATTATGTTTATTTTTATAGCATAATGCTTACATAAATATTTTGGTTTCCAAAATGTTAGTAGTCTAGTCGTGACTAAAACCCGATACCTACAATTTCAATTGTTACAAGTTAACCCAACCAGTGCATTGTCTCTGTGAAGAGGATTCTTTTCAAGTACCATGCATAGCCATGTTTCTGGTAATTGTTTTATACTCTGTTCACCTCCATGAGCTATTATGCATAGGGAAAGCACAAGAAACCAAATGGTCAGATAATTAATTCCAGCTTAGTTGTATTTTGTTTTTATAAACATGGATAATATATATATATTTGGCTTCATATCACTACCAAAGAATTTTAAAAAGGCCTACAAGGACTTCATTTTGTACCGCAAAGTGTGATGATAAATGGCCATATTGGATTCTCTCTCATGGGATCCAAAATACAGTGCTTCCTTTGCATTTTAAATAGAGAAGATACAGACATAGCTAAGTATCTCTTGTTTCATTCATTGATTTGTATCAATTATCATCTTTTGCAGGGCCATTTTGGTATTCATATTATCTGCTGAATCTTGCCTAATATGCGATCTGAAATAGTCTTATTTTCACAAACATGTGACTTTCTTTGACAAAACCTAGAGATTGTTTTTAGTTTTGATTTCCCTTTTTTTTTTTTTAATGAACATTTCCAACAAAAGTATTTGGAGGACAAAATGTGCAATTGCTATCTAAAAACAAAACTAACAATAACAATGATAAAATCAAATATTTTTAAATCAGTTTGGAGCCAGTTTCTATTCTAAACAATGGAACGTGGTTCAACCGCCGGCCGAGTTTTGATTTCATCCCTAACAATGTTTTCATGCAAGTTTTGTGGCGTTGATCACTATTATGATGATAATGCAGTGGTAACCATTGAATGAATTGGTCTCATTGTTCTGCAATTGAAGAGCTTTGTTTCAAAACCCCTTACATCCACTTGCCCATTTTTGAGAACACATAAAAAAATCATCAAAAAAATCACTGATATATGGGGGTTTGCAACAAAAGCAGTTTTTGGCGTGCAGTTTTTGGCGTGATGCTCATCCTTCCCAAGCATCCCACCAAAAACTGCTTTTGTTGCATTGTTTTTATGTGTTCTCAAAAATGGTAAGGGGTTTTGAAACAAAGCTCTTCAATTGATGAAACTAGTTAAAAAACTTCCCAAGATGGAAGAAATTTGAGGTCGACTAGATCTCTCCGTTTATAACATAGTCTACCAGGAAGCTTCTGCACTTGCTGAGGTACGCAAAGGGCATCAGGGACAGGGTCATGCCAAGGTGAAGTTAGTGAATGAGGTACCAATGTTTCATGCTGCTAGTTAATCAACCAATCACAAACGCACTACATGTAAACTCCTCAACGAAAGTTTGGAAAGTTTTTTCAAGCATCTGTATCTCCAATTATTTGTGACATATTCATATCGTGTTGCATATCACTGGATAGCTACAATACTCCCCTTTACAATGACACCCCATTTGAAACAATAACATTTTTCACGGCTGAGTACATGCCTTGTGATTGTAGTGGGGTCTTAAAATGAATTTGCCAAATGGACCACTATTCTGTGCAGCAAGATGCAATCCCATAACTTCACAATCTGGGACCTAATGCAATCCTCCAAGATGACACCGCTCGCCCCACATAGCCACGGTAGTCAACGACTACCTACAGAATATGGGAGTAGAGTCAAAATGGCCTGCCATCAGGCCAGACCCGGGGGCCAGACCTCAACCCGATTGAACACTTTTGGGACCAGCTTGATCGTGCTGTGCGTGCCAACGAAGCCCATAGGCAACCACATTGAATGACCTGCGACGAATCCTTGTGGAAGAATGGAATTCCATCCCACAGTAACGTGTAACCAGGTCGGTGAGCAGCATGAGGAGAAGGTGCCTGACTATTGTGGCTGCCTGTGGTTTTTCCACCCGCTATTGAAGTTAGTGGCTAGCTTTGTTTGAGCACAAATAATGGTCAATTTGGCAAATTCATTTTGAGACCCCATTACATTCACAAGGCGTGTACTCAGCCGTGAAAAATGTTGTTGTTTCAAATGGGGTGTCATTGTAAAGGGAGTATTGTAGCTATCCAGTGATATGCAACACGATATGAATATGTCACAAATAATTGAGATACAGATGCTTGAAAAACTTTCCAAACTTTCGTTGAGGAGTTTATTATGCAGTGCATGTGTTAAGAGTGGTAAAAAAGTGCAGAAGTTCCCTGATCTGGATAGTCTTGGATATCAACGTTTCTTGAACTATACACACGAAGAATATAAACTGTAAATGGTGTATGCTAAAATATACTATCATCCAGTTATTAATGTCAGTTTGTACTTCAGCTGCACTACCATGTATTCCTGTAGTAACTTTGCCCAACCCTTTGTTAAGGTATACTTAACAGTAATACATACAAGTCAGTATTTTGTTATAGTATGCCAGGTATAAGGTCAAATAAATGTTTGCAATGGTGTTAGAGAAACAAACAAATTTGTCTTATTTGTATCACTACCAGAGTCAATTCAAGGAGGCTATACTTATGTTTTTTGAAAGTTGGTTTTTCGATAGTTATAAGGATAATGCAAGATTATTATTAACAAGTTGAATCTTTTGATGTAACACAATCTGATCCACTCTGGTTTTTTTCCTTTCTGAAGGTTGAGGTTTGAGCAAAACCAAGAAGAACGAACATAAAACGGGCATATTGTTTTGAAAATACAATATCTCAACCAAGTATGCTAGCGTATCGCATACCTGTATTCGCCAGCGAAGTGTTACGTGTAATTAGATTATCACCATGTCAACTGGATCACGCTTTTGAGTTCTGCACCAGGATCGAAATGATCGCAACACAAAGTCTATGGCATGTACTACAGTACCAATTCCAAAAGGTGCGTGATCCAGTTACCAGGGAGTTATGTAACCACTTCGCTGGCGAATTATGATCAATATTAGCCCGAGCAGATTCGATCATATCAAATTTACTTCAATTTGCATTTGCCTTAACAATTATACAACACTCAACTTCTCAGCACTGAGACTATTTTGTGACCGGCTCTCCCCATGAGCGGAAAGTTGTAAGTTTTGGGTTTTTTTTTTAGATCCTTGGCTGCCAAGTTGGCGTTTTTATTTCATGCTCACCTGTACATATGGTATATCTTTGTGATTAGGGCATTCTGAATGTCAGTAGCATGTGTTTTATGAATGCACCACAACATGCACAATAGAGCATTGATAAAGATATCACTACTACCCTGTGCTAGATGGGCATCAAACAAAGAACATCAGCTCAGCAGCCAGATCTTGAGACTACCAACTTGTGACTTTATACTCATTTTGCTAGAGCAAATCACATATTGCATATTTGAAATCATCTTACAAAATGTACATGTACAATATTTACAACATTGCATAAAATTTAATGTACATATATACAGTATAATCATACCATCAATTTCGATTGGATAAACGCCTGAGTGACCGCAATATACCGCCTAGATATATTTGGTGTCATGTCAGTTGAGCGCGTTACAATTCTTGTATCAGGTCAGTGAGCTGACATGTGTTAAAAAGTTGCATAGCAACAAAACCCAGAATCTGTCCACAATTTTGCATAATCACAGTGCAAATTTGACAGTTTTTGCAACAATATTCAAGTGAATTCTGACAACATTCCACTAAAATTTTGCTTTACAGATTTCATCTTGGTTTTTTAATGACTTAAAAATCATTACCATTATGACTAGGCCTATCTGTGTGTTTTTGTACCTCATGAGTATGATAAAATCATTGTCAAGTTCGGATTAGGATGTGATACAAATTATATCTCATCTCGGAGTCGGTATCAGGCTCCTCGACTAGATATAATTTGTATCACACCAAACCTCACTAATAGTATCATACAAACAATTTATAGTCAATGGTTAAATTGCTGAAACAAGCCTTTTGGCATTTGACAATTTGTGCTATTTGTTATCACATAGAAATGCCAGGCACCAAATGTGACTGATTGATTGGACAATAAGATGCCAATTAAATGTGACCTCATGCGATAGCACAGCAAGTTTAGAGACTCACAGGTGCTGATCAAAATATATGAGAGGTGAGATGGAGGAATTTAATTCATGTTTTTCAAACAAAAACTGTGTTCCCTCAAAAATTCTACACACTAAATTTTGTGTTCCCGTTTTTCATTAAAAAAAAAAGAAATTGTGACCCCATCACATTGTCAGAATATGGCCAGCAAACTTGAGACAAATATAGGGTATATTCATCTCAGATGCAAACAAAACACATTTATCTATTTCATGAAAACTTTATTAACCATGACCCATGTGATGATAATTAATAACAACCCTGGATTTTTATATGTATTCAGATATTATTTACATAAACATTCCAAGGACTTTGCCCTATTTAAAGTATCACTTTAAATTAATACAATTGAATATTGTTGTTGTAATATATGCAATGGTATGAAATTGAACCAATCAATTCCGACAACTAGATGTGCACACACTGTACTGGGAAAGAGAGCAGGTAGTTGAGGTTGTCTGAAAGGCCGGTTATGTTGATGCAGGTATGTCTAATATGAGTTAATCTTTCTCTGCTACATACTTATAGTTATACAGGCTGTATCAAAATGATTGGTACCCATTTTGTGGTAGTCAATTTCCAGGTGACTATCACATTTATTTATCTACTAGTGCACCTGCAGCTGTAATGGCCCTGTAGCTATTAGGGCACCATTTGCATGATAGACACACTTTTTGACCCCAGATGACCTTTGACCTCGGTTGACCTCAATTTTGTTTCACACATATATTCCCCTCATATCAAGGATTCCACCCACCAAGTTTGAGCCCGATAGGACAAAGTTTGAAATCCATGACCTTTGACCTCGGATGACCTCCATATAATGTTTTTCATGCTTCTCTCATGTTTGCAATTTGACCCCTCCGTAATGACCTTTGACCTCGATTTTATTTTGGGCATATATTCCCCTCGTATCAAGGATCCCACCCACCAAGTTTGAGCCCGATCGGACAAAGTCTGAAATTTGACCCCCTCCGTAATGACCTTTGACCTCGGTTGACCTCGATATTATTTCGCGCATTATATTCCCCTCGTATCAAGGATTCCACCCACCAAGTTTGAGCCCGATCGTTTGAAATTTTGACCTTTGACCTTGACCTCCGATGACCTTCAAAACCACATGGACAACATGCTTTTCCCAATACCTATCTATATCCGAAATTTCAGCGCCATGCGTTGAAGCGCGGCGAAACGCATAGCCGGACAGACAGATAGATAGATAGACAGATAGACAGACAGATAGAGACCGCTTATTATTTTATTAGTATAGATTCCAGCTCCAGTGACACCTCATTAATTTCCCTGGAACTTAGGATGCATTAAAATAGGTAGCATTTTACTTTAAAAAATCAATATAACAAAGGCTGCAGTGCTAGTTTTGGTGCCCTTCCAGCGAACATTTGCCTAATCCTACCCAGGAAAATATGCATGAGGTGTCACTGGATGGAGTTGGAATAGATTAATAAAACCCATCATGGAACTCCATCAGATGCTTATATTAATTACAAAAGGCCTTGTAATAACCAGAATTCATAGTTTAAAAAACTATATTTTTTGGCCATTTCAAGAGGATCAAATGTATCATTTGGAATAAACAGGTTTTTCAATGTATATCAAAACTGATGGACATGTATCGTTTTGATACAGCCTGTACATGGATTTGCCACCATATAACTACATTGTAGGCTTATTCGCCGTAGAAGTGATGTAATAAAAGGATTAACTACCGTAGCAATAGATGAATACAATTTTTGAATATATTGCCCTGCACTACAAGCAGGTTGCACTCATCACATGTGTATGTCTGCAATCATAAACTGGATACAATACCGCTTTTCACAGATACTAATCTTCCAGGTGCGAGTGATCAACATAATATGAATATTGTATAGAATTATGATCCAGGTCTTTAGCATTTGACATCTATGGTTCAATGCATAAGTATCATGTAAACGTAGTCTACAGCGAATTGTGCAAACCAAGTCCAATATTAGATGGATATTCATGGCGACATGTACTTTAACCAATACATTGTTGATTGTGAAGAGAATCACAAACATTCTTGTTTACTTTTTGCACTTTAATTTACTATTAATTCAATATGGATCACTGGGCTATTCCAGTTGAAATCTATACCCCCTATGGAAGACATGACCTTACTTTTGACACAGGGGGTTTAGATTTTATATGGAGTCCCTCATTCATGTCACCCCAATTGAAATTCACAATCGCTGTGTGGAAGATCAAGGCCATGTCTTCCATAGGGTGTGTATGAATCAACTGGAACATCCTATTATTGCCATCAGTTCAATTCCTGCCTCCTCTCTTGGCGCTGCTCTTCCGGTGAGATGTTTCCCTCATCATCTTCTGTGGGGTTTCTCTGGAGCTGTCAAGAAAAACAAATTAAATGCATAAGATATAACATATGTGTGCCCATAATATCAATACACTGGGGTAAGTACAAGGCCCAATCTGTAATAGCTGCCAGGTGTCATATTTTGGATTAAAAGTACAATATAGATGCAGAAATTGTCAAATGTCTATAGGGCAGCTATTGCAGATAAGGCCTTGAACAAACTAATATATATTCCAACCAATCAGCAGGGAACCAAAGGATCATAAGGATGGATCCAAAAAGACGCATCTTTTCTTTTGCATCTGCTCTCAACATAATGACATAAACAAGTTGCTCAGAAGGCGAGACCCTGAATCTCGCCTTATGAGTGACTAACATGCTCACCATACCTCAACAAGACACTGATTATCTATGGTAATTGTTTCTCACCCTATCTACTACATAATGCAAAGAATTGTGATGGAGATGATAGGTAACAAGGGATATATGGCAGGGTGGCTTGTATGATTTGTATGATACCACAAGAAAAAAAACACTTGTATAAGTTGTAATTACCTGTGGTAAAAAGCACTTTCTGCATGGTACAAGAAAAAAGTTTTAATGTACGGATAAGTATGTCATGATTCACTTTAAATTCGAGATCAATATAAAAGATTAGTATGAGATCAGAGGTGAAAAAATGAGATCAAGATTAGATCAAAGAGGTGAAAAGGGATCAAGAGAGATAGACAGAGAGATCAAGAGAAACTAAGTAGGTGGTGTAGAGAGAGAGAGAGAGAGAGAGATCGAAAGAGATCTTACTGTTAATTACATTGACATTTTAAAGGGGGGACTTGTATTTCAAGTTGTATGTCACACGTGACGTGTACAAGTACCCAAAGCAAGCATTTTCATTGGTGTAAAATGGACCCAAAGCAAGTACTACTTGTACAGGTATTATTCGGACAAAAATGTGAGTGTTGTTGACTAGTTTTAAACTTTTCTTTGAAGTACTAGTGGCTTGTTCTACTACCCTAAGCAAGTATTTTAGCCTGTTATGAGTCGTGATGAACACACCTAAACCGCCGGTAGACCTGAAGAAAAACCAACGAAAAAGCACACATTTTGAGGAGTCTTTTAGTACAATTTCACCCAGAATTTGACGGCCATTTCAACTGATTTTTGTTGGCATCCTGATGCAGGGTTAAGCTCCCCTTTGTGAATAACATCTTGGCAATTAGGTACACTTTTTTCCCAGTTTTGCTGTTTTGGATATCCTAAGGGAGATACTCATGTATCATGCAGGCCGTGACAAAAAAACTTGAAATACAAGTGGCAACTCTTAACCCCATGAGAACTACCTGCCTATTGGTCAAAAAGAAGTTTTCATTATCAATTGGACCAATCAGCAACATTGTTAGAATAATTTCACCACACAAAAAAAATTGGGGCTAATTATTTGCAAAGCTCCATTTTGATTGGTGATTAAAATGAAGATATCATATAATTGACCAATCAGAGAGAATGTTAAATCGGCAGGTAGTGCTCAGGGGGTTAATCATGATCATTTTGAGGCTGAAGGTCTAATAGTCTAATTTTCCTTCCAATTTCAAGAGAGAGAGACTTACGTGGTTCTGAAAGCTTCTGCATTATTGGTTCTAGTGTTTCTTCAAGGTCTTTCTTACGCCTGTGAAACTCTTGGACAGATGGTTTACGATCAGGGTTGTCCAACCATTCCTGAATATCACTGCAAGCATTTAGACCTGTCATCTATGGAATTAATACAATCAAAATGTAATCCATAATATTTTTTGTGAGGGATTGATGCAAACAAGTAAAATAATAAGCAATGCATAAAACAGTTGTTGAACCTTAAGGGGTGGGGTATGAGCGTTTGGACAGTATTTATTGTGGGACATTAGAGCACATCAGACATATCAATTGCATTCTGAATCTGAAGAATGTCCTTCTGATATCAAATAAATTTGATTTTTGAAATTCGCAATGTAATACACATTTTATGGCAAATCATTAAAATTGATATTTTTGATATTTAACAGTACTAAAAGTAAACTTTATAAATCTGATGATTTATACTTAAAAGTGTATGTAGGTGGGATGAAAAGCCGACGATCAATTGAAAATTTTGGCCTTTCAGTATTGAAGATATGGATTTTTTGGGAAAAATCCATATCTTCAATATAAAAGATCAAAATTTTCAACTGATCGTCGGCTTTTCCTCCCAGCTACATACACTTTAAGAATATATCATTAGATTTATAAAATTTATTTCGAGGACTGTTATATATCAAAATGTGAAAAAATATCAAATTTTAATAATTTGTCATAAAATTTGTATTATATCGTGAATTTCAAAAATGAAAATTATTTGATATCAGAAAGACATGCTTCGTATTCAGAATGCAATTGATACGCCTGAGGTGCTCTCATGTCCCACAAAAAATACTGTCGAAACGCCATAAACGCTCATTCTAGATCCCTTAATGCATCAAAGAGGGGAGAAAATTAGTGCTACTAGTATTCTAGGGATCTCCACAACAAGTTCTGAACTGGACAGCCCAGTGTTCTGTTGTAATGACTTGATTAGATGACTTGACTCAAGTCAGACTTGAGTCACGATTTTGTAGTGACTTGACTTGAGTCAGTGTGGGCAAATGGCAGTTACTTGACTTGAGATAATTAGTAAATTACTTGATTAGACTTAACTTGTGACTTGGCCGCAAGAAAGGTTAATGTAGGTGTGGTATGATTATTTGGAAGTATTATTTGGTAGGTTGTGACTTGTGTGAGTTGTAATCAAATTAGGTGATTTTAAAATTGTTTGTGTTTTATAAATGTTCTTTTTAAAAGAACTTGAAAAATCTTCTTAAATCAATTATTTACATTTAAATAGTGTGCATATCAAATTGATGTTCATAAAGCAAATCAATGTGTAATCATTAACTTCTGTGTTAGATTATAATGACTTTTGAAACTGACTTGATATACTTGTGTGTAATAAACAGTGACTTGACATGACTTGAAAAAAATCACTGAATTGACTTGACTTGTTGACTTGGTTCTAACACTGAGAATCTCCCAAACATGTATTCATACCTTGTCATCCTTTGCCAGTCTTCCTTGCACTTTTTGTGGGTCTTCAATGGTTTCCTTGGTCTCTGTGACCAGTTTAACCAGTTCCCGTCGAGCTTCTAATAAATACAAACAACCATTTATTTATACCATTTTATAACATCATCACAAAAACCATACTGGCACATTATTATTAATTATATGGAAAACAAAATGGGGCTCACTTCTTTAAAATAATGGCAATGATATCTTGCAATTTATTGTACATCATCCTTGACATGCTCATCATCAGCCAATTTGGACACTCACAGTCTTTGTGCACTTGGCGCCTGGAATCAGTGTTCGAAATAAGCACTTATCCTCTTGTCCAAAATTCACTGGGGACAACCATATTGAGATATGTATGGTACTTATCCTCTGGACAACCACTATATTTTACCTCTTAAATATGACACATTTTGGGGACAACCAAAATGTTTTGAGGACAAGCATAATTTATGCTTTAGTTGTCCTCGGGACAACCTCCATATTTTCCTTATTTCGGACACTGCCTGGAATGCACTTAGCTTTAGGTGTACGGTAGTAGAAACAATTCATGTACCGGGTACCGTATATACTTTTTTATTTTAAAAGAGGCCAAAAGAGACAATTTTGAAAATCAAGTTATTATCATTGACTTAGTCTTACCTGGCAGTAGACAATTGCAAATTTAAGGTGGCTGTGTACTCTCAGACATGCATGTAGTAAAAGTGCAATAACTTTGTAATTATTCGTGCAAGACATATAAAAGTATACATTTTTATGAAGGCAAGACATCAATAAATCTTAATATTAATACAGATTTGGGGTAAAAACAACAATTTTGAAGAAAATCACAAAAAAGTGAGTTTTTGGCAATATTTGTTAGGTACATCATAACAAAAAACACTCTTTCCAAAATATTTTATTTTGTTTTTAGCTCAATCTTGAGGCTCCATTCCAAAAGCGGTTTTTATTTTTTTGATATTGGCCTTATTTTTTGAGATATTGACCATATAAGGCATCAAAATGAACTTTTAAAATTCAAAACGCCTATTTGCACAAAATGATGCCCAAAATCGGAAATAGACCAAAATATAAAAAAATGAGAAAACCGTTTCTTGAGTCGATCATGCTTTTTACGATGATCATATTTGCATACCTATAGATGCTGTATTTATTGAGTTATCGTGTACCTAAATCGTCATTTTACCGAGAAAATGAACATTGAAATAATGGCCGTTGAAGTTTAAAGTGGTCACATTTTGCACTTTCATCGAATCTCACAGGAGTTAACAAATTGCGCGACACGCTAACGCGATGAGTTGTTTGCGGCGTGTACCTTGCTGGTACAACAAAGATTTTCTTTCCTTTTCAATTTCAAACACGAGTGGAATAGTGAAATAAAATCCTTAAAATATTGCAGTTGGAGTTTACAAATCTGGATTTTCATTCCTTGTATTTATAAAAAACATAACAAGGTACAAACATATCATAAAAACTCAATTTTGAGAAAGAAACAATGGCTAGAGTACACAGCCGCGTTAAGAGCTTTTGTTACATGTATAACAATTAATGGTAAACATACATATTTGCTATAACAGTGTATGTCGAGAGCCGAGCATAAACAATGTTAATGCCTGATGGCCCAGATATGCAATCGAGGAGCAGGGAAAATCACATTTTTTATTAATGTTACTTGCAATTTTTTATTATTATCTTGAATCACAAAATGATCTGGTAGGTATGAATAGGGTATATTCATATATTTTCATGACTAAACCGTTGTTGCAGCCAGAGGGCTAAAGCAACAGTTTAGTCATTAAAATATATGAATGAACCCTAAATTTTTGCTCCATATTTTCCTATTAAGAATATTAAGCAGTATAGCTGATTGGATCATTCTATTTAATGTTCCAAATTTAGATTAAAAAGTCCTGAAACCTACCTGACCATTTAAGGTAGTTAGCACATGTTGTGCGGTTAAATCTCAAAGCAGTATCATAGGCCTTTTCTTTGTTGCTTGTTTCAATGTGCATGCTAGCACCAAATGCAATGAGTAGTTTGACACAACTCATCCTGTCCCAGGCTGCAGCATGGTGTAAGGCTGTGTAACCTAGTAGTTGGTAAAACATTGGAAATTATATAAATAGTTTAGGGGGCTGTGCCATAATTATGAATTTAAAAAAACCCAGTTCATTTGGATGAAAAATAAAAAGTTAGACCTTTAAATATCCAAGTAGTCAATGGTGTGGACTCGGTGGGGAGCAGTCGGTGGGGGAGCAGCCATAGAGTTTACACACAAATTGCTCAAAATGATGCCTTTTTTAAAGAGTCATATCTGGAAAAGTTTAACTCTTGGAGGTCTCAACATTGACATATTGCAATCAAGAACACATTAGGCCCTTCGCACTTGATTATTAGTTTCCTGTTTACCGACCGCGTCCAAAATTGAAAATCTCAAAATAATTAATTATTTTATTTTTATTTCTAATTTTCTCCTTTAAAATAACTTTCAACTGCTTCTACTTGCCATTTTCTGACTTTAATAATATCAACAATAATGATGAATGAACAAAGAGTACAACTCCACCTTCACTTATTTATAAAATCAAATATTGTTGTGAAATAATTAAATGCCTGCTCTAGTCAAAACGAGTCAATAGTTGCTTGTAATAGTTCAAACTAAATAAAGAAAATAATTATAAGATAATTAATAATTAAAAGTCACCTCGTCCCTTTTTCAAAATTTTCAACAGGAAACTAATAATCAAGTGCGAAGGGCCTTAACTAATGAAATATGATTTGTAACAAAAAATCGCATTAATTGTTTAAGGGGGTACTAGACCCTTCGATAAATTTGTGTCTATTTTTGCATTTTTCTCAAAAACTAATAACACAGTGGTAACAAAAGCTATGTATACTATAGGGGCAAGGAATCCAATTACTACACTGGAATTTCAGTGACCCAAGACAAGCGAATTCGTTATTTATGATAAGAAATAAGGTACCGCTAGGATGTACCTCATTTCCTATCATATATACTGAACCGCTTGTCTTGAGTCACTGAAATTTCAGTGTAGTAATTGGATTCCTTGCCCCAATAATATACATAACTTTTGTTACCAGTGTGTTATTATTTTTTGAGAAAAATGCAAAAATAGTCACAAATTTACCACAGGTGTAGTACCCCTTAACTCGAGTCTCGAGTACTAATTAGTGCTAATCACCATAGTCTAGTTTACACAAAAATCTTTAAAGTGTCACATCTGGAGAAGTCTTAATTCTGACTTTGGTGTCTCAAACTTCTACTATCATGACTATTGCAATCAGTGTTAACACATTTTATTAAACTAATAAATAAAACATTATTTGTAAATGTAATCAAACTTATGTATTATCAGCGTATTACATTTACATAGTGTATTTTTGCACAGGATCAAGGATATCCATTATAGTACACACTTGATGCTGCACACATATTCATGAGGACTATAGAAAAAATATTAAATTTGTGGACATCGTGGAACATTTAACTACGCTTGCTACTCCGTGACTAATCATGCTAACTACACGCGCGTACAACACTACTCTACGCGTCCATATTAGCGAGCCGAGGCTATCTGCGTACAACTCCAATAGGAGAGAGAGCGTGGCCTAGCGGTTAAGGCATAGGACTGTGAACCCAAGGGTCAAGGGTTCGAATCCCAGGTCCGGCTCTTTGTGTCCTTGAGCAAGACACTTCACTCTACTTGCTTAGTGCTTCGGAGGGCACTTTAAGCTGTCGGTCCCGTGTACATGCATATTTTCTCACATTAATGTAGTGTGCACGTTAAAGAACGTCACAGGCTATTCGAAAAGAGCAGGGGATCATCCCGGTCATGTTGACTGTACTTCAAAAATACACTCATCTACTCTAGGTTCCAGAGTAAAAAATAAGTACAGCTTGTCTGTACGCAGTGCGACAATACTCATACATATATGAGGGAGGCACTTATAAGGAAGAAGAAGAACTGCTTACTACGCACAGCCACGCAAAGAGTATGTTCCATGATGTACACGAATTTGATAATTTGTCTATAACACTTTAAAAGATTTACAACGTCAAAAATATGCAAGCCAAACAATCATTACAATGTCAATGACAATTGACATACCTCGGTTTGTTGCTAAATCAGTTTCTGCTCCCTTTTCCAAAAGTTCTTTGACAATATGATCTCTTCCAAGTATACATGCCATATCAAGCGCCGTTTTACTTGTTTTAGGGTTTCTAACATTGACTTCAGAACCCTTTTCTACTAGCAATCTTAAAATATCAATGTGTCCTTCAATACTGGCAATTTCTACAGGTGATCTACCGTCTTCATCATTGGAGTTGATTTGGCTTTCGACCCGATCAAAATATGGATCGTCTTCGTTGGAAAAACACTCTTGTAACCTCGCTGCGTCTCCCTTTAGTGCGCATTGTAGAACAATATTGAGACGCTTGCCAGATTTTATGGAGCCAGAAGTTGGTTTCTGCTCTATTTCTTCTCCTTCTGCAGTCATTTTCAAGCTAAATTTGGCAACAAAACTCGAGTAAACTTTGCAAAATTAATTGGGAGACAGGCGGTCGCTTCCCGTTTCCAAGGAAAAGTTGGGTCACCAATAGAGGGCGGTGTCTATTTTTGTCATTAAACAGCGTCAATTCGTCATCCAATTTATCTAAAGTTGACTGCCCTCTAGATATTTCTGTGTATAAATGAACACAGTGAATCGTGAACTGAGCTAATGTAATTTTACCTAATGATGCAGTCGTTGAGTGGGTTGACCAAAGAAAATTGCCGTAATAATTTTCTGGTGTATTTAGATGTGAGTATTTCACTTTTTTTTTCTTGGTGTATCATTCATATTATTAACTGAAATTTGGTGGAATGTGCAGATAAATGTACCAGTTTTTGTTAATATAGAAATTAGGTTAATTAACGTACCAAAAAGTAGTGAGACACAGAACAGGAAGCGGCGACAAAAATAAACATTGACACTGACAATGATTGAAAAGGAAGGAATTCAATGAAGCTTACTCACTGCACCCACATGCATTGAATGGTCCAATTCAACATACAGCTCAGTTTACTGTTTTTGTTTAGATAGAACAAGGGTTTACTCTTTATTAATGAAGATAGTCTGCAAATTAAACCATTGTCATTGAAAACAACAGAATTTTAAAAGATGCAAATTTTGCAAATGCCAAATAATTTGCAAAACTCATTTTCAAATTAATTTTCATTAATCTTGCCAGCATGCCTTCCTTGAGAAGTCGATCTTGCTCTAAATTTTCTCACCAATAGCATCAGAATCGAGGCTTTTTGCTATCATTTTTCGGTATATCAGCGTTGTCATTTTTTTGCAAAAAATGATGCAATGACCAATGACATGTTATTTATTTTGTCAATTTTCTGCATGTATGTACGTCATCCACCAGTGGAGCTCCTGCGCCCCTCCGCAGAACTTCCGGTAGTGGATGTTCTGCGCTCGGGGGCGCAGAACATCCACTGTCGGAGTTGATGCGCCCGGGCGCAGTCCCTTATATATAACGGTGGATCATTGCTGCGCTCGGGCGCAGAACATCCACTGTTGGAGTAGCTGCGCTCGGAAGCAAAATAATAGATTTTCTTATTATAATAACGGTGGATCATTTCTGCGCTCGGGCGCAGAACATCCACTGTCGGAGTTGATGCGCCCGGGCGCAGTCCCTTATATGTAAGGCCAATGGAATTCGATTGTTAGTTTCCGATTGGATGTTTAAAAAAAAAGGATGAGGTCGCTATTTCATTATTCATTATTCGGTCTCTTTTCATTATCCATTATGTCAACAAAATCAATGATTTTATGAACAGCTTTCTCCAAATTTAGGTACCCCACCAGTACCAAAGTATATACCGGGTATTGTTGATGAAAGACCATTTCAAAACAGGTATTAATGCTTAGATCATCATTACAGACATTTTGCAACAGATTGAGAAAAGATTTTATTTTTTAAAATTAAAATGAAAAGAAATTTGCAACTTTTGTAATCACCAGAAACACGATGAGGTAATCCGTAAATTTCCATTATTTACCACATCCTCTACCCCTACAACTAAGAAAAACTGCTGATTATGATCAGCAGGGTATGTCAGACATTTTGAGAGTTTCAATTTTGATTAGTTCCATCTCAATTTTCAGATAATTGACTTTTTTATAAAAATAATGAAAGTTTTGGTCATATTGAAAAGATGATGCGGGAGGTCAATAGGAAACTAACAATCGAGTTCCATTAGCCTAACGGTGGATCATTGCTGCGCTCGGGCGCAGAACATCCACTGTTGGAGTAACTGCGCTCGCAAGCAAAATAATAGATTTTCTTATTATAATAACGGTGGATCATTTCTGCGCTCGGGCGCAGAACATCCACTGTCGGAGTTGATGCGTTCGGAAGCAAAATAATAGATTTTCTTATTATAATAAGCAAATCTATTAATTTGCTGCGCTCGGGCGCAGAACATCCACTGTGGAGTTGCTGCGCTCGGAAGCAGCAATGATCCACCGTTACATATAAGGGACTGCGCCCGGGCGCATAAACTCCGACAGTGGATTCTCTGCGCTCCAGTATTATAATAAGAAAATCCATTATTTTGCTTCCGGCGCAGAACATCCACTGTTGGAGTAACTGCGCTCGGAAGCAAAATAATAGATTTTCTTATTATAATAACGGAGGATCATTGCTGCGCTCGGGCGCAGAACATCCACTGTTGGAGTAACTGCGCTCGGAAGCAAAATAATACATTTTCTTATTATAATAATGGTGGATCATTTCTGCGCTCGGTCGCAGAACATCCACTGTTGGAGTTGATGCGCCCGGGCGCAGTCCCTTGTAACAGTAAAAGCGACCCTAAATACGTCACTCTTAAGACGGCCTTTCTTCTGGCGTTGGCTTCGGGACGGCGGTGCTCTGAGTTACACGCAGTCTCGAAGTCAGCCTCCGTATTTACTAACAACGGAGCGGCGCTGTTTCTTCGCCCGGATTTCCTTGCAAAAAATGAGCGAAGTACATTCCGACACTCGCCCCTCTTCCTACCCAGTATCGGGCAGGGTTCGTCAATAGCCGAAGACAGGTCGTGGTGCCCGGTGAGGGCGCTACAGCACTACCTTGGCCGAACACAAACCTTAAGAGGGGCTCATGACCGCATATTTATCACCCACGCGGAACCGCACGGTCCAGCCGCTAAGCAGACTCTGGCACGGTGGCTGGTCCAGGTGTTGGTGGACTCGGGGGCGGCAAAAGACGCTCGCCCCAAGGCCCACTCAACCAGGTCTATCTCATCATCGTGGGCCTACCATAGGGGGGTCCCCATTGAGGAGATTTGTCAGGCTGTGTCCTGGAAGAACCTGTCGTCCTTTTCGTCAGTTTACTATAAAAACGTAAGCCAACGACCAGGCGATAAGTTCACCAGGGCAGTTCTTGGGCGATAATATGGTGGTTGGGTACCAGGTGTATATCAGACAGTCAGAATTCCAACATGGTAAGAACCAGTGTTTCTATTCTTAACCACTGCACTTTCAGTTCAGGGTTTTTTGTCTGTTCACGTAGTCTTTCTGTTTCCCGGCCGTGAGGGGGGAAATAGTTTGACCTCGCGATGACCATGCTACCCACTCCCGATCCTTATCAGATGCTGGCCAATCTTGTACCTCCATCCGTCGGTTACTTGCTAGATCGATCTTTCAGATGTTGATGCAAGAAGTATCTTAATCAACATCGAAGCGGTAAGATCGACCGGTGTACTGAGTCTAGTCCCAAACAAAAATGTTTGGTAGACTCATAACGTGCGATCTTACCTTTCCGATGTTGATTATCTCGACCCCGCCGCCCCTACAAGTTTGGCGAGTAGGGGCTGCCCAAGTCGGATAAGGGATGATTATCGGTGTGCGTCACCGAATGGGTGAGTCCACGCGGGGGATCGGGGGTTTTTTGTTATTTATTCATTTATGGGGGACAAAATGACTATTGGTTTTTTCCGCATCTCGGGATCGATGCAAGAAGTATCTTAATCAACATCGGAAAGGTAAGATCGCACCGGTTATGAGTCTACCAAACATTTTTGTTTGGGACTAAACTACAACATCTCATACCATTTTTACCTCAAAAATGTTTATCGTTTTGGCGTAATTGCCTAATTAATAACTAATTAGCCCATAGGCCGCAATGTCAATCAAAATTTTCAAATGCGTTTTTCTCAAATTGGACCTTATTCACATAAAATACCCCACAACAAATGTCTGAAGTTGGATTTTGTCCAATGTGCTAGGATATGTTCACAACATAGTGATGCATCAGTCTCACCCTTCAAAAAATTTTATGTAATCGCGTTCACAATATACAGGGTGCGCCAAAAAAAGTTGATATTTTTTAAATTAAAATTTAATTAATCATTCATATTTTCCCAACACTACTTCCTACCACTTTCATAATGCAAAAATTAGTTTCCTTGTGCAATTTCCTTTCAGAAAATACATACATTTATCATGATACAGTGAATATTAAAGGGAGATATGGACCTTTGCAGTTTTTGCATGTGATTGCATTGACTTCTGTGCATTTAGAGGCAACCCGTGGTACAAAATGTAATGAGAAACTAATATGGAATATGAAATTGATCAATTTGAAGTCAATCTTGTTTCTTTGAGTAATTGGCTCTAAAATGAGACATTGAAAAGCTCAATATGACAAGGGGTTATGAAGATACAATAATTTATTCAAACCAACACTATGGAAATCTTACATTTTCCTATGCTACTCCTGATCCACGTGCTCCTGATCCACGTGCTCCTCCACCCCATCAATTTTCAATTCCAGCTGATGCCATTTATTTAGTTTGACTCACTTTTCAGTACTAGTTTACACAGTTTTAGCCCTGTTCTTTAGCTTTAAAATGAGACCCAAAGTAGCTCAATAGGACAAGGGGTTGGTTCAATATGACATTTTTCATTCGTCTACATCCGAAAAATTGTAACACCTCCACCTTTTTTGGGGTACCAACTTGTGACATGCGACCAGATATGTAATTGGTGATTATCAATAAATGGCTACTGTAAAAGTGGTAATTTTCGTGTGTGTAATTTTTTTCGCTTTGCCGACTTGAAACTACATTGCTTGTTTTTAATTTCACAATTTTGAGTTTTCTTACGCCTATATACATTAAAAGAACACATTCACATGTTTTTATTTTCGAGGTAGCTGTACATGTTGCGAGTGAAAAGTGCAAAAATTACTATACCACAAAAATTTACACTTTGCCAGTATTGTCAAGGTACTCTCGGAATATGTAAAAAAACTTCAAAATGCACCCCCCCCCATCTCAATGAATGTATATTTTTTTGCAACCAGAATTTTTTTCTTGCAATTGGCTCTACAAATATTATGCTATAGAGTTTTTATGAGGCCCTAATTAATGAGCATCATATAAGCTTTGTGTTAATATTGTTTTTTTAATGTAATTTGTTTCTTTGATTTACAGAAAAGTTCCTGAAAAAATACATTTTTAGAGGAAACTTGTGTGAAAACTTGCCAGTGGAAAATGGCTGGGGTACAACAGGTGTTTGAGACACCACCACAGCCAGCCCGTTTTGTTTACACCTCCGACAGACATCCAAGAGAAACTCTAGAAATGATTAATATCCTCCGACGACAGAGAGAACTATGCGACGTTGTGATAGTTGTCAACGAAACCAAAATATATGCCCACCGTATCATACTGTCGGCGTGCAGTCCTTACTTCCGTGCAATGTTTACTGGTGAACTGGCCGAAAGCCGGCAGACCGAGGTTACGATACGAGACATAGACGAACGTGCAATGGAACAGTTAGTAGACTTTGCTTACAGCTCAACAGTGACAGTGGAAGAAAGCAATGTGCAGACTCTTCTACCTGCAGCTTGTCTGCTGCAGTTATCAGAAATTCAAGAGGCGTGTTGTGAGTTTTTGAAACGCCAATTAGACCCATCAAACTGCCTTGGTATCAGAGCGTTTGCCGATACACACGCATGCAGGGATCTTCTTAGAGTTGCAGATAAATTCACACAAAACAACTTTCTACAAGTAAGCAGGCATTTTTTTTCCTACAAAAATATGTCTTCAATTCAAATAGGCTTCCAATTTGTAACATATTGCTGTATACAGGGACCAAAATAACCACAGAGGCATCAAGTTGCCTTAAGTGCTCTATGTTTGCCCTAATTGGTGCCCCTTGAATTATGTAACTTTGGATCCTTTTAGAATGTGATTGCCTGTGTGTCCTAGCATAATTTAACTGATTTGCTTTGGAAATGGGTGCCCTCACTAACTTTGGACCCTGATTTATGTACATGTATATACGATTGTATTTGAGTGAGAGAAGGAGATGGAGAAAGAGGAGAGAGAAAAGTAGATGGAGAGAGGAGGAAGAGAGAGTATGGAATAAGAGAAAGATGGAGAGAGAAGAGAGATTCTTGTCAACAGGGTTGTAGCCATTGTAGGTGGTGGAGCCTACCACCCATGGAGATTTTCAATGCTGGATCCCCTAACTCAACTAAAATTGAAAGCCCCACTTTTGGTTCAAGTTTCTTGGGGAATTAGTCGAGGTTAAAATTTATCCATGTAAATTCTGTTCTGTCTGTCATCAAAGTAACAGGTGTATTATCAGTTCTTCTGTGGAGAACTGGCAAGGTGGAGCTTTGTGTTTAAAGAACATGTGCTTGTTACCGTGTCCAGTATTGGTAAAATCTTGCTGAAAATATCAAGTTCCAATAAATTGTTGTCTGGCACTCAAATGCTGCTAAACTACAACCCTGCTGCGTTGTCAACTTATTATAGTAGATGGTGCAATTCCACATAGGTAAATTCATTTAGACTAGAGGGTATTTGTGGAAAAAACTAAATTGTATTATGCCAAGAAAAGAAAATTAATAAAATCTGTTCAAACTTAATTGTAACTCTTTACAGGTGATGGAGAGTGAGGAATTCATGCTACTTCCAGTCAACCAACTTCTAGAAATAATAGCCAGTGATGAATTGAATGTGAGAAGTGAGGAGCAGGTGTACAGTGCCATTATATCATGGGTGAAATATAACATACCGGACAGAAGGAGCCAATTGGCACAGGTATGGTATAATAGTCATAATATTGTCTTTTAGCTTTTATTTGGAAGAAGAGTAACCTATGGTAGAAATGTATGTACCCATTTTTCAACATTTTTGTTCCAATAGCACAAGCTTGTCAATCTTGTTTCACTCATTTGAGGAAATGTATGAGTTACTTGCAAGTATTGTTCACACAGGCCTAATTTTTGAAAGTAGCTTGTTACATTTAGGATATCTTAGGTGTAAAATCATCGAAAGTAACTTTTTTTTTATTTCACATAGCCAAAACGGCTTTTATTTCCCTGTGCTCAATGGGAGAAAGACATGTATACAGAATACATAATGCAGGAGAACATTGAAAATAAAACATTACATGATGTTTGAAAAGAGCGCAATCCATTACAGCTTTTTAAAAAGAATGGTGAAAGTTAACAACACATCTATTCTAAAACATGCCATTTATCAATAAATTTGTGCATTGTATTATTACTAATAGCAATTCGTTTCTCAAGCTTGTAATGAAATTTAATCAATTGCGGAAAAGACACAAAAGATGGCTTTTGGTTTTTAAATCTACTGTCATAAATAACCTTTTTGATTAAAATGACACATATATTCAGTAAAGTCTCAGAACCAAAACCAAAAATAATATGCTTATAGTTTAAATCAATCGAAAGTAACTTGCATGTAGCTACTTGTAAATCTGTTTACACAAGCACTACTGATAAGTCTACTCTTGAATGTGCTTACTATTGACTTGACTTGCAACCATCCGAACAATCCCAATGTTTAAAAACTCTCATCACATGTATATTGTCTTTTCAGGTACTACAAAATGTCAGATTACCACTCCTAAGTCCTAAATTCCTAGTAGGCACAGTGAGTGCTGATCTATTAATACGCAGTGATGAAGCTTGTCGAGACCTTGTTGATGAAGCCAAGAACTACCTGCTGTTACCTCAGGAGAGACCACTGATGCAAGGCCCACGCACAAGACCCAGGAAACCCATCCAGTGTGGCGAGGTGCTATTTGCAGGTAATTGTAACAGATTTTACTCGAGCAAATTTGCTTCATATGCCTTAAATACCAGGAAAAAATCTCCCAATCTTGGCTAGGAGTTGCTCACGTCATGAATTTCTTTTCTGTAAATATGTATCCAGTATTGCCCATTGTAGTGGTTGAGGAACCAGCATTTATTACCTGCTCCAGTTTTTTGAGCTTTATAATACCATAACCATACTTGTTGTACCGTACTTTGAGATATCATTATCTCAGGTCAAATTTCATACCTAGTTACTATACTTTGGGTTACTCCTTCATGTACGAAATCACCAAAACTAGTCTTTACTATGATCAGCTCGTAATAGGCAAGAAATGATCGGTTTTTGTTACTGTGTGAGTCGATAAAGTACCAAGTTATGTCGGTGTAAATTCATGAAAGTATGCATCAGTCACGCAAAGCACAACTCGCATAGATGCTGTGCCCAGATGTGTGTATGCCATTCTATATCAATCCACAATATCTGTAAATGAGTCTGAGTTGACTGCACTATGCAACAGCTTTCCCCGTAAAACATTGCTAATACCAGTGTGTATTGTTAAAATATGTGAAATAAACTGAAGCCAAATTAAACTTGTTTTCAGTTGGCGGTTGGTGCAGCGGCGATGCTATCTCAAGTGTAGAGAGATTTGATCCACAAAACGGCGAGTGGCGAATGGTAGCGTCAATGAGTAAACGAAGATGCGGTGTTGGCGTTGCCGTGCTAGATGATCTCTTGTATTCTGTTGGTGGACACGATGGGTCGTCCTATCTAAACACAATAGAAAGGTAAGCGATTGAAGTCAAACCAATGCAGAAAAGGTACAAGTATTTGCTGATCATCAAAATGAGTTAAGGATTTCAGTTGGTCTGTATTGCATGACAATGCTTTTGGTTTAATCCACTGGCTACCTGTTCACTATAGGATTAAATTCAAACTTCTGTTAACAATCTAAAAAACAATCAATGGACCTACACACCTCAATATGCCGCCGACCTTATTGTAAAGTGTGCTGAGGCTTGTGGATCAACGTCTAGGCGTTGTGCATGCGCGTAGCGCACTATAAATCACTGCGCTTTTTTTTAAATTAAAAAATACACTAACTGCAGTTTGTCAGATCAACATCTTGTCGTATCTAAATGAAAACTCAATTCATATGGTTGTCGTTCTTTTAGTAATGCTGTATTTATCCCGTGGAACAAAACTGAAAACTTACTTGTGTGCCAAGACATTCTGTAAATAATGTATTTTTGTTCATCATACTACCTATAAAGATTTCTTTGGAAATCTGCGGTGTTGAGAAACAAGACAGCACTTGTTTCATTTGATTAGTATGATTTGATCTTACAGATATGATCCTCAAACCAACCAATGGAGTCCTGATGTAGCACCGACAAGCACATGTCGGACTAGTGTAGGTGTGGCGGTGCTAGATGGGTATATGTATGCTGTAGGTGGCCAAGATGGTGTATCATGTTTGAATATTGTAGAAAGGTAAGTATGGGGACACTACATTATGAATTTTATTTGAATGGGAAGTGATTCCAACTCGCTCCCAATTGATTTGAATTTCCAATAACGCCTTTTGCAGGGATTGTCTTTTAAAATTTGCAGGAGAGCATTAAATGGCTCTTCTGGAGCCTTCAAGGAAAGCTGTTTAGAGCACTTACAATAGAATGTAAGGAGAGATTGGTCAACTAAGGAGAGCTAAAAATCACTATCCTATTATCAGATTTAAGGAGAGCAATAGAGAGAGATTGCTCTCGCTCTCCTCAAAAGGCAGTCACTGCTTTTGATTGGTTTGATCAATATTTTCGCGCTGCCCATGTTTTGTCCTTTGAAATACAATCCCGTACTGCTGTTTTCTTTCAAACTGAATTATCATTGTAATTGGTTTTAATTTGCTTGTTTTGTAGTTCATTAAACAAAACTACCACTAGAGCAACTGTGCCCTTTGCAAGGGCACGAGGTAAGTTAGGCTGATGATTGTGACGATCTGATGAAGCAGCAATACTGTGCTGGATAAGATAAGAATCATTGCATTTAAATTTCAGCTCAATTGAAGCATTTTGAAAATTTGACCTTTGACCCCTTTAATGCCCCCTAATAACCTTAAATGAATCTTAAAATGTTTTTAAAATGTTCAGAACATCATAAGGATCATTGCATATAAATTTCAGCTCAATTGGAGCATTTCGAAAAACTTGACCTTTGACCCCTTTATGACCCCTTAATGACCTTAATTGGATTTTGAAATATTTTTTAAATGTTTAGAATGTCATAAGAACCATTGCATTTAAATTTCAGCTCAATTGGAGCATTTTGAAAAACTTGACCTTTGACCCCTTTATGGCCCCTTAATGACCTTAAATGGATATCAAAATATTTTTAATATGTTTAGAAAGTCATAAGCATCATTGTATTAAAATTTCAGTTAAATGACCTTTTTTGACCCCTGTGACCCCTGGATGACCTTCGACGTTGAAAAACCCCATAACTTTTGTAGCCATCTACCCAATACTGCTTGTGACTGAGTTTGGTCAAAATCCGATCAAGGATGTGGCAGAAGAAGCAAATTGTGAGAAAGAAGAAAGAAAGAACTAGAGCAACTGTGCCCTTTGCAAGGGCACAAGGTAAGTTAGGCGGATGATTGTGACGATCTGATCAAGCAGCAATACTGTTCCGGATAGTATTAATTTTAAAAAGACTGTTTCATTAATTGCCGTTTTAACATACCTTGATCGTGGAAAGCTGGCCTTTTGACAACTTGACCTTTGACCCCCATTAATGACCTTAAATGAATTTCAAAATATTTAAAACATGTTAAGAATGTCATAAGGCTAATTGCATTTAAATTTCAGCTCAATCGGAGCATTTTGGAAAACTTGACCTTTGACCCCTTTATGACCCCTTAATGACCTTAAATAAATCTTAAATATTTTTAAAATGTTTAGAATGTCATAAGGATCATTGCATATAAATTTCAGCTCAATTGGAGCATTTTAAAAACTTGACCTTTGACCCCTTAATGACCCCTAAAATGAATTTTAAAATATTTTTTAAATGTTGAGAATGTCATAAGGATCATTGCATTTAAATTTTAGCTCAATTGGAGCATTTTGAAAAACTTGACCTTTGACCCCTTTATGGCCCCTTAATGACCTTAAATAAATTTTAACATGTTTTAAACATGGTTAGAATGTCATAAGGATCATTGCATTTAAATTTCAACTCAATCTGAGCATTTTCGGTTAAAATGACCTTTTTGACCCTGTGACCCCTGGATGACCTCGGACGTTAAACAAATCCATAACTTTTGTAGCCAGCTACCCAATACTGCTTGTGACTGAGTTTGGTAGAAATCCGATCAAGGATGTGGGAGTAGTAGCAAATTGTGAGAAAGAAGAAGAAGAAGAAACAAAGAAATGGCAAGAAAGAAATAAGTTAGGCTGCACGCCTAACTTAAAGAAAGAAACGCAAAGAAAGAAATAAGTTAGGCTGCCCGCCTAACTTAAAAACAATATTTAGCAGTGTGTCAATTATGGTTATAATGTTACTTGATTATGTTTTGAACACAAATTTATGCTTTATACTTCAAGAGCAAGTCAATAAAGAAAGATCATCCTTGGCCTTGACTTAATTTGAACTTGTGAATTAGGACCGGTGCTCTGACTAACCTACCATGGCAGCTTGTGGCATTGGTATTAACAGATTACTATGTTAAGATTAGGTTTTGTGAGTTTGATCCATAGTTCAAGAGCTATGAGTGTGCAATAGTGTTGCCTCTGTAATATTTATTAGAATTACCAAAATACAAACAATATAATACAAGCAAACAAATTGTAATTCAGGAAAGAAAAATAGACTTGAAAGTTCTAATCACTTATATGAAATCCACATGTTACTTTTTGTGTTTCCTTAACCCAATCTCAAGCAAATCCCATATGATTGCTGCAATAATACATCTAAACACAAGTAATGAAGTAACACAGTAAAATGAAGAAAAACTGTGGACCCATGCCAGAGCATATAGTTGTGGTTACCATGATTGAAAAGTTCTAAACTACTTAAATCATGATACACATGACTGAACCAACTTGTAAACAAAATCCAAATCATGCACAAGCAAACATTTCATGCGTGAACAAAATCATATTAGACCATGCCATGCAAAATGGTTACTAGAATGAAAAACAAAACTACAGCTTGTCAGGAAAACAATGGCATTGTGAAATAATGCAACTCAAACAAATTTTACAACCATGCCAGAGCACACATTTTCATGGATACTATGGTTGAACACTGAGTCAACTTATAAAACAAGATCAAAATTATATTTAACACAAGCAAACATTTCATGGGTGAACAAAAACATAATAAACCATAGCAAAGTAGTTATAAGGATGTAAAGCAAAATCATGTAATTTAATTCAAATAACAGTGAATTATTAAAAAAAGCAAAAAACAAACAAACATACAAACACTGACTTATAAAACAAGGAGTTGCAAATAGCCCATGCAGCTTGTAGACGTAAGTTAAAACTTTCCACTTTACAGCAAAAAAACTGAACCTTGGTGTACAGATCTTTTACATGGTTGGCTCATTTGTTTTTCTCAACAAGATGTTGCTTTATAAGATCATCTGCAATGAAGTAGTATTGTTAACATCCTTTAGAGCAGATCTAGCTGACCATAAAACTTCTAATTTATCGCAAAACGATAACAGTTTTATTAGGATGTGGGGCGACCTTCTGGCTGTACCTTTACCGTCTCGGTGGGCATGTTCATCTGCAGCATCGGACATATCAAACTTGATAGTTAGCATTTCCTCAGTCCAAGTGAACACAATTTTTCTCCTTCAATCCTGATGTTGTTCCATCCTGAAAATCTTACTTGTTTGTTTTGTTGCTCTTCATGCAGATTTGATAGTATCTTTCAGCTGTTGTACTTGTGTAACTTTGATGTGAGTCTATTAGTGATAGCATACTGAGTGATGATGCCAGATGCATTGGTGTTGATTACCCATCAGTTTATTCGCTTCTTTTACCTCCACAGCTATGGGTGCTGTTCTTGGAAGTTGATCAGTGGGAAGAGTACAGATGGTGGAAACATGTTACAGAGAAATAGCGATCAAATTTTCACAATCAAAATGTGATTTTGATCAGAGCTTATTTTTGGCGTGTGATCACTCCGCCATTTTGAAAATTGATCTGTTTAATACTAAGGGGATCCCCTCTCAAACCACCCCAACAGGGTTTTAAGGTTCTAACTTTCTCAATGCCTTGAAGGAAAAGATTCATAACGGCTGTTAAAACATTGGTTCATCTATATAAATATTTCTTTATATGTCTCAATTTCTTGTTTTTATAGATATGAGCCTCATGCAAATCGATGGACGAGAGTGGCATCAATGAGCACCAGGAGACTAGGAGTAGCTGTTGCTGTTTTAGGTGGATTTCTATATGCTGTTGGCGGCTCTGATGGGACGTCACCTTTAAATACAGGTAGGCGTATTCTTTAAACAGTGGCTAGCTTTTACATGGCTCAAAAAAGTGGGGATTTTGGGAAGCTCATTACCAGGAAATGTGTCTTTTTTTGTATATATAAAAACATGCTAAAATTGTGGGGAATTTAGCTTGCTTCTCGGGAAATTAACATTTTTCCGAGCCCTGAGCTTTTATGACAGAAAGAGTTCAGTGGCGAGTAAAAATTGTTCAGCCTGTTCAAGTAGTTGATCAGTTCTTTACAGTTGTTTCATAAAGCCAATGTCCTGGTTTCCATTCTAATGCATTCTCATGCATAACTTTCTCATTTCTGTGTTGATGATATGTTTTTACACTCAATAAGGTTATAACAAGCTGTTGTATGGCGCAGATGTCTGGTTGCAGATGGTGATCAAATGCATCAGCCTTGTACAATAGCAAAACTAAATTATTTAAGTTATTTGTGCAGGCTTTATCAAAATGTTTGGTACCCATCACACAGTGTCATCGCCCCGATATCTTCATGGCAGAAATCGCCATGGTATGTTGAATCCACCTCCAAGCATAGCCATTTTATATCGACCTGTTTAATAGTTTTGTGTCGCATCATGGGCCGAAGGACATCTGACTAAGGCTACTGACAATAGCCCCGCTTAGCCCGGTTACTGTCCTCGCTGTGTGTTAGTTGAGCATGGTACACCATAGGTCATATGGTTTTAGACTACCTTCACGATTGGCCTATACACTGCGCTATATAATTCGGCACATATAAATCAAAATTATTGTCAGTTTTTGACTCAAGACGCAAGCTAGTATCTCAAAGCGCAAACCAACGACTATCATATCTGTTAAAAATATATAGTGCAAGGAACCACATCTGGTTTCTTTATACGAAATCATTTACGGGAGATATTCATCATTTTCAAACCCGGTATCCAAAGATTTATCGTCTGAATATCAATCGTGCATAGCACATCCACGTGTATCGATCCCGTGTATTCATTTCAGTGTCTCTTGCTGTATAGTGTAATTATTAACCGGGCGATGTCGGTGTGCATCAGTTTTTGGTGTTTATTGACATGCCCACTTTTTCAATATGTAAAATTGCATCGTCTTGAAATGCTTAGAATTTATAGTTTTATGACCTTTGAATTCTATAACATTCATAAGGTAGCCCCTATCATATGCTGCATTTTGGTATATAATGTAATGTAATGTAATGATATAGCAGTCTTGTTCATAATCACTAGGAACTGATGGGTACCAATCATTTTGATAACAGCTTGTATGGGTTTTCCTTGAATATAAATATCAGTATGTGTAACTCCAATTCTTATCAAGATTACCAGAAATCAATAAGATTCATCCCCAGATCAAACTTCTTGTGACAATTTGTTGATCATCATTATCATTTTAATTCTCCTCAGTTGAGAGATATGACCCCCGATCTAACAAATGGACTGCTGTAGCCCCTATGGGGACTCGACGTAAACATCTCGGATGCGCTGTGTACAATGACATGTTATATGCTGTAGGAGGTCGCGATGATCAGACGGAGCTGAGTAGTGCAGAGAGATATGACCCGACTACAAACACATGGAAACCTATCGTGGCTATGAATTCAAGAAGAAGTGGGGTTAGTTCATTCATTTGTATCTTGCTGCGCTACCTGTGACATGGCAAAGCCTTAACTGCAGGCTTACAGTAATTATTGTTTATATCATTATGAATTTGACAGATGACCAAATATACTGCCTTCTTGAGCTAAAGCGCTGGTCCCCTGTTCTCTTAATTCAAAATAATTCATGCGTAACATGAAGTTAACAAAAAGATGAATCCGGATTCGGCCATTTGCCGAATTTTAACAAATATGTACCAATTAGTCTCGCCAGAACTGATTTGTACCAGAATTGATTGCACTGTTCTTGGGAAATTGCATTTTGGCTTGGTACAACAGTTTTTTAGCCAGAATATTTAGCCAGAATAATTGAATGTTCACTAAATTATATCCTCCAATTGCCAATTATTTGGGAGCAATGTGGACACTGGTTTTAGGTCTTTGCCTTTGGTGCGAGAGGTCCCTGGTTCAAATATTTGCAGGACCAAAAAGAAAATCAAATCCACTCTCTCTGTGGTCTGGAAAAGACAGGGCAATCATACTTATACGCTGAATGTTGGTTACACTTGCCTGTCCTGTATCTACGGCGACCCCCTTCACCAGGTCACTTGTGTCTGACTGAAGTTTTAGCTGTTATTGCCTAGATATGCTTGACATAAAATAAAAACTGAATATCATATTGATGTTTTACCTTTGCAGGTTGGACTAGCTGTAGTGAATGGTCAACTTATGGCTGTAGGAGGCTTTGACGGCACCACTTACTTAAAAACTGTAGAAGTCTATGATCCAGAGACTAAATCATGGCGAATGTGTGGCAATATGAACTATAGACGATTAGGCGGCGGAGTAGGCGTAGTCAAATTACCGTCATCAGAATCAAACGTTTGGTAGCATACGGTCAATTCTGTGGTACTCGAGACTGCAGACAACTGAAACTGGGCATTGATGCGGTGATATAAATATCGATGATATGAAGTCAACCCACGAAGTCCACCCAGATGTAGTTATTGCCACAATTGGAATAAGAAAAGGGGGAAAAAGGCCACATATTTAACAACACTTCATGGAATTATAACACATGTAATTTAATCAGCCACAAAAGCAGGGTTGCCAAAATATTTCCGCCGGAATCACACATCAAATAATCGAAAAGTCGCCACATTTTCCTCTTAACCATTCATTGGGATATGAAGCAACTGAAAGTCGCTGGAGCCAATGTCGAAAAGTCACCCAAGTTTGTTCTTAACCATTAATTTCTATGGGACAGGAGATTGTCAAAAGTTGCGTGGAAAATTTTCAAACGTTGTCTAATTTGGCTACCAAGTTACGAGTTTGGCAACCCTGCCCAAAGATTGGATGTGTACTTTACTTTACATGCAGCTGCAGGGGGCAACATGAGATAAGCACCATCTATTTGGATTGATTAATCAGATTATACATCATAATGAGCGTGTCAACCAGAATTAGCTCTCACATGAAATGAGTTGTGAATTTTTGTGATGGTTCCTGGGAACGAAATCTGGCCTTTCCTTTATAATAAGGGCCACATCAATACCTCTGCCATATAGTTAACCCTTTGAGGAGATTTTATCCAATCTCAAAAGCTTATGCTGCAGTGTAGCCACAGCATAAAAAGCAGAGCTTTGTGAAAATAACATATTTTCTGTCTTCATAGAAGACACATTTATTATTGTCATTATTTGGTAACATTTTGTTTATTGTATAAATGAAACTTTTATTTGTATGTTTTGAACATGTATTATGGTCATGGTATTATGTAGTTACATATTCTCTGTACAACCAAATGTGACATTGGGTTGATTTCACAAAGAGTTTTAATAGGCTTTTCTATTTTAAGTCCACACTACCCCTGCGGAAGTTTTTTGGAAATATATTTCACAGGGGGAGTACCGTAAAACCCCGTCTACAAGCATATAGTGTGCTTCTGATGAAAGCTACATGAATCCAGTCGCCATTATGGAGTTTGAGCAAATAAATTACGGATCCAAGCATATACAAACAAGTATTATTTTAAGACCGATCTATTGTATTGGTATATTAACGCTTGCTTCGAATTAATTAAGCTTTATAAAAAAACACTATATATGCTTGTAGACGGGGTTTTACGGTATGAATTGCAAATGGAATGAGCACATTGATCAACTCTTTGATATACTTGCTCTCCCCCTGTGGAACACTCTAGTTGAATCATTCTCAGAGGGCGTATGAAATTCAAATAGAGCTGCCTAATGTGTTCATTCCATCTGAAATTCATACTCCCCTGGTGGAAGATATTTCTAACATCTTCCACAGGGGTAAAGTTTGTTTGGCTTATAGGCCCATAATTGGCGAAAAAAAAAGACTCATAACATTGTGCATTGGTATAGAATGGCATGCATGTAGTTGGACACAGCACTTAAGCTAGCTGAGCATTGTCAGGCATGAGATTTTCCTTTTCAAAAAGAATTACTTGGGGGGGGGCCAAATTTCCGCATTTTTATTTCTTTTTAGCCCGTTATGAGCATTTTTGCCATATGTTACGCACTTTTTCCCTTTTTTTTCTTCAAAATTATCCTTTTTTTCATTGAAGTGTATTCTCATGCCAACATTGTGTTATGCGTGACTGGCGCACGCTTATGTGAATTTACACGCGCAGTAACAAAAAACAAATAATTTTCGCCCAATTATAAGCGGAACAAACTTAAGTATAGATTTTAAATTGATAACGAAGGATGCAAGCTGTTGCAATGAATTGGTCAACTTTGAAGTAAAAGATATGAATGTGTACATATTAGATTAATGTGAAATATTCTTATTTTGTAAGAAAACTAGTGTTTAAAAAAAGACAGAAAATGAAATATAGAAACAATAACAATTTGTATGTGAATGGTGTATATATTGATTTGATAGGTTATGTATAGGGCACAACCTAAAACATTGATGAAGTCCTATAAACAAAACTAGTTTCGTTTGGGGGAAGGAAGGGGCTAAGAATCTTGATTACTTGTATAGGTCAATTGATCATGAAAAACTTGTGCACAGAATGTTCACAAAGTGTGCAAAGTGTATTTAATACTTTTTTCCCTCAATATTATAGGCACAGCAAGATTTCATTCCAAAATTGTTTTACCTCTATCGTCTAGTGCTGCTGATTGGCTGCCGATGGTCAGCAACAGGTTAAGCCCCTCCCATTTTGTAAATATATGGTGATAGCGAGGGCGTACATTGCTGAAAAGGAATCCTGCTTCATAGTTTAGTACACAGGATGATTCAGTTGTGGCATATCATTACAGGATTATTGAAACGATGTTAATGTTCAAAGTACAATTATCAGCAGTCTAAGGTTTATAGGAAAGATAGATCATGTCATGTGAAAGTTATGTTTTAATCATGTTAATAGAATAGTCAAGTATATTAACATTTCAACTTTAAAATGACATAGAAACTCACATGGATGGGTGCTGAACTATTACGCTATTCCAGGTGAACACACCCCCCCCCCCACCCATTAAAGATATGACCCAAAAGCTTACACACTGGGAGTGAATTTCATATGGGCTTTTCGGAATGGATGACTCCATTTGAATTCTACACCCCCTTTGTGGGGTCATGTTTTCCATAGGGGTGTGTGGATTTCAGCTGGCATAGCCCATTACTAATTACTTTAGAAAAGCCTGTAGCGTTACCAGTTTGGATTCCAGACCAACCTCCAGGTGCATTGAACTTTTAAAAATTTCTGCAAGTCAAAGGCAAGGAGGCTAATTCTGAAAGTTGTTGTCTCAAAATCAGGGCAGCAACAGGCAAATATTGGCCAGAAAGAAAGGAGTTGGCAGGGGTCTTATTTTCCCTGTAGCATTTGTGTGACAACACTGTTATAAAATATAATTCCATGCTGTCCTTTAAAAGTGCAGCATTTTGTATTGGTTTATTATGATTCTTTTTATGTTTTATGTTGTATAGTTTATAGTGATAGTAAGTATACTTGGTGCTCATAATATTAACAACAATTTAATGGCAAAATGATGTGTCTAGAAATGTTGAAATTAAATGAAATCTAATGATAACTTATAGGTGATGCTATTATGCAAACTGAGTTGGTGGACCATAATTATTCAATTTAACATTGATACGCATACATTTTAAATTGTAGATCAGTGGAACGGATAATATTCAAAAAGATAACCAAACAATATCTAATTCTGCTCCTGCATAGCTCATTTCTGGTAAAAGCATTGCAGGTGACCAATGATCAAAAGACCTTGTTACCAGTGGCGTAGTGTGGGTCATCCGATTGGGGGGCACCGACCATGATTGGGGGGCAGCGGTCTAATTGGGGGGCACAATTTTCTTATGGGATTTTTTTAATTTTGCGATCGATTGAGGGGGGGCACGTGCCCCTATGACGCTACGCCACTGCTTGTTACAGTCGGTTCCGATCACGGTAATACCCCCGATAGTTGACCACACTTGTCTGTCCTGTAAAAATGCACAGACCAGCTATCTATGGTGACCTCCTTCACCGCCAGGTCACTTGTGCCTGGCCGAATTTTCATCAGCATTATCTCCTAGATTCCTAGATATGCTCGACAAAAAAAAATGTGAGCATTACAAGCTAGTTACATAATTTTGCAAACATTAGTACCAGTTTGAGAGCATTAGCTAAGTAAGTGTATTTTAACTAGTGAAACGGATGCTAGTCTCGTCATTTTGCTATTGAAATGCTGTGCTAATTATTCAAACATAATTTCATTGAATACATTTACTCTTCCGATACTTGAGCTCATGGCTATAATACAAGGTGTCATCTTAAGATGTTGTGCAGGTGGATTTGATATTTGTCAAAGGTTAACCTATATGCACATATTGTAATGTTGCATGAATCACATGCCCATGTCACAATTTTACTACATGTGTATTTGATTTGTTTGGGTTTTGACGACCCTGGATAACCCAAGAAAGCCTCTTAACGTCCCTTCCGAAGGGGGGGGGGGGCAAATTTCCACATTTCATGATTCATTTACCAAATTCCAAATGAACCATGGGGAGAGCGGTAGTCTGAATTTAATCTACAGAGGTGGCCAATTAATTTCAGACATATTTTCCCCAAGTCTATATCCAAGCAAATCTCCACCGCCGGGGATCAAACCCGGGACCTCATGCACTAAAGGCAAGTACCCTAACCATTAGGCCATGCTCTCCCTATACAGATTATATTCAATAATTCATAATCCTAGCAGCATGAAAACAATATATCATGACTTTTTTTTTTCAATGCAATTTTTAATGTTCTAAATATGCCAATAAGTGTTTAGAGATTTTACATTAAAAATGGAGCAGACTTTTATTTCCATGGAATTCACCCACAATATTTTTTTTCTTGCAATGTGTTTTCCATTTTTAGCACATTATTTGGTTTGGCTTTGACTTATTGGGCTGTTTTTGATAACATACACCACCCATCGGATTTCCAGTTTTCAGATTTTCCCCCTCCGCTAAAAATGTATGGTGCCAGGAATGCCATGAAAATTAAGAAGGCTACTTATCAGCTTGCACAACATTTGGACAGGTTATAGCTGAGGACTTGAGGTGTCTTTTAAACTAGTACATGTATTATTATTATTGATGATGTAAATTTTGACAGCAAAATCTTTTATAGGTTTCATTATTAGTATAATAGTATTATTTATATTGTTTAGCTCTTCAATGTGTATGTATTTTGACACCATTATTTCCAATGCTGATTCATGATTTTTATCAATTTTGTTGTTTTCATCTTTAAAAAAAATTGAGGTAATGTTATTATGATACTTTAAATATATCATCACCATATTAAAATAATTGCCTAAGTCATATCTACTAGTTATCAAGGCAAATGGGAAAAGCTATCTGCCCAAGTCATTTTTGTCATATTTTGACGCTAGCAATTACTCTATAGATTTGGCTACCCTATTTACAGTGAGTGTGCGAATAAAGGTCCGTTCATACTACCACCGCATTTGCGTTGCTTTGCGATGCCGATATATCGATTACTTTTTGCCGCAACACGTCGCAGTTCCAAGTTAAAATGTATTTAACTTTATTGCGATATCACAATGCAGTAGTTTGCAGTACGATGCGGTGCGGCCAGCAACACATCGCAAATGCGGTGATAGTATGAACGGAACTTTAAGCAAGTTTCTCATGATGAAGAGCTGTTTTATGCAAAAATCTCAAATTTGTCACTTACTTTTGTTGAAAAAGAACACTATCTGCCTTAGTCATTTTTTGACTTAGGCAGTTATTCTTTTGATTTGGCTACATAAAAGGTGAGTGTGAATTAGGTGTCTCTTTTGATGAGGAGCTGATTTACGCACAAATCTCAAACTGGTAATGACTTTGGCAATTATTTTGATAATGTGACAATAATGTGTTGTATTGAATATCTTTGGTCGCATCAGCAAGATGTCAACTGTTATGACAAGAAGGGTAATTAATTGAATGGAAAATGGACTATTTAATTTGAAATCCAATGTGTGGATTTCAACTGGAATAGCCCTATCATGACGAACTAAATATGGGAGCAGAGAACAGAAATAACACCAATCCCAAGCTTACTCTGTATTCCAGAAAAATACAGCACTAGTTTTTTTGGGATCAGAAAAATATTATCCTGTTTTGCCAAATGAAACATAGCTAAACCCTAATCCTTTAGTTAGCCCTAACTAGCAATACAAGATCAATTTTTGGCAATAAGGGCCAAAAACATGCGTTTTAGGATGTTTTTCGTATCCTGTGACAATCAAGCCCAAAGACTTGAACTAAGACTAATTTCAGTTCATGTATTCTAATTTTTGGAAAAGACATTTATAACCAACTTTTTAATTAAAGTAACACAAAAACCTGAAAATTGGAGTAAAATTTCAGCATATACTCAAGATTTTGAATGCTTAGACTGTTCCAAGATTTTTGTAACTCGATTGTCAGAAAACATACATGTGTTTTCTCTTTTTTCAAGAAATTAGTAACAAATTGAACATTTACTTTTATCTCCAGTTAGCACTATGAATGATGATTAGGATTGAGCCAATGTTTCATTTGGCAGAACTTTATAATATTTTTTTAATCCCAAACAATTGGGTGCTGTATTTTTCTGGAATGGGGAGTAGACCCTATTAAAATACAATAATTTAGCTGCAATTTTCAGCAGAGGGGAGGCAAATTTTAATCTAAAGAGTTCATCAGTGGTCAGTAGATGTTTGCATAGAATGGTCACTGGTTGGCAAGCTCCTGTAAAGGGGCTCATTGGGGTCAAATAATGGACCATGTAATAGAAATCTGAGACTACAACCCTGGACAAAAGGGTTGGAATGAAATTAGTATGGTATTGCAAATGAGCCCCCGTCCCCCCGATCAATGTTGAATCCTGACATTTTGTTCATGTGCCCTCAATAGTACCCAACATTGATCGGTGGGGCAGGTATTGGGGGTGAGGGTTATGTTTAGACTTGACACTATAAAGAAAGCGCCATTTCATCACTCTAAAAATAACGAAAATATGACCATTACAAGGTGCACATAATATTTTTTATTCCAACCTATTTTGTCTAGCATTGTAGTCTCAGATAAAAATATCTATATAATGTATATCTCCATTGATCGTGGTTACTAGCAGATATATTGTTGTGATTTTCACATGGTGACAACGGATAAACCTTAGATTTTTATAAACCACCCAGGGCTTAGTATTTTGTGGACCAATAAGGGGGAGGTGGCAAATGCAGGGGAATACAAGTAATGCACATGCATGGCCAAAAAAGAAGTGAAAAGGAAGCAAGTAAGTCACATGACTGGTTTAGAGGGTTAAAAACACTTGATTGTCAAGAAAAGGGTCGTTTTGGAGCCTTGTTAACTGTTTTGTAGTTTTTAAAGGAGGCAAAATTTGTTGTCAAAAATGCTTTTCTCAAGTCATTTTTGAAAACACAATTGGTCATGTATGTGTACACTATCATATTTCTTGAAGTTGAAACAGTGTTATTACCCCTGCTATTTTTTTGGGCAAGGCATTTCACATTTTAACAGTGGCGCAAGAAGCATTCAATTTAGTAGGTCAAGCACTGTGTTGCCAATATGCACACAAGTATTTGAGCCCAATATGAAGATAAATTTGGCAAAGTGTACGCAGACTTTTGGCCTAAAACATGGTGTTTATTGGGCTAAAAAGGCAGATGCACAGGACAATTCAGGTCGATTTCTTGCTGACTGATGGAGCATCTTTGTTTCATTTTTTCTTCTCTTAGGAATTTTAGGGGGATGCACCCCTAGAAAATTTAGGGAGGGGACATACCCCCTTCTCCTCCCCGACCCTGCTTCCACTGCCTATGCATTTTAAATAGGGATGATTTATAGTAGTCTACTTCCATTGACCCATCAGTAACAAATAACATAACAATATGATATGACAAGTTATTGTACTGCAATGGATTTATTTCTGCTTTTTTAAACAGTGAATATTGTGTGTCAGAGATATTTATTATACTTGGTTTATGTATTTTGCTGCTGAATGAATGAAATAAGTAAAATCCTAAAATAAGTTTAATTTGTGTAGCGTCATGTTATTTGATTTATGTGAATATGGTATGAGAGATTTTGCAGAAATCCCAAGGTTATCTATTAGTTTAGTTGAAAGAAGGGGCTATGATGTACCCTCGGAAATCAACTTATAGTCCACGTCTGTAGACCAGAAAAAATGTGTAGAAAACAATTAAGATATGTTAAACAAAATTCAAAAAGTGACCCTGGGGGTCAAATTCATACAACAGGGTTGAAATTTCAAAATTACTCAGATTTTGTCAAAAATCATGCCAAAGTATCCTCTGGTATAACAATTCAGAAAAAGTATAGTTTGATCTATCTGCGACAGACCATTATTGAGTTATAAGCAGAAAGGTTCATCTTTCTCAATCCCCTATCTGTCTCCCTCCATCTCTCTTCCTCTCCCTCCCTCTCTCTCCCTCTCCTCGTCCCGATAATCCATAATAGTGGGGACATGGCCCAAAATTGTGTCCCCAGAACGTGCTAACCATATATCTGGGATTTATTTTGTGCCACTAGTGGATAGAGTTCCCCTGGGGAATACCTCTATTTCTATTTGACATACCCTCCATCCTCCTGAGAGCAAATAATTGATAGTTGAACACCTTTCAACTTCTTTTGTCCAGTCACTCAGAATGAAAATTTCCAAAACAGAAAGTTCCAAATGCTAGAATAGTCAGGGTCAAGCAAGTGCTTAATCCAAATAAATTTTTGAACCTGAGAAAACACAAGAGGATCAAACATGCGAAGCCCACGATATTCAAAATCTTTACATAAAATGTTCCGCTTGACTCTATCGTTACCCCCATTCCAAATGAATTTGTAAAACAAGTGATTCAACTTCTTTAAAAAGAACTGAAAACAAATAAAGAAATTGGGGCAGCAAAAGGGATTTAATAACAGTTACTTTCCCAATATGGGATAAACTCCTATGCCTCCAACAGTTAAGGGTTTGCTCAATCTGATTAAGTTTGGGGATAAAATTGAGTTCATAAAGGGAGCTGACACTAAGTGAAAAATTAACGCCCAATGTTTGAATTCCACCTAAGGCCGTCATCCTGAAATGGACAAAGATTAATTCCCTTAAAGACTACCAATGTGCCATGAAGAAAATACGAAGAAGAAAATACGAAGGCAACGACAGCAATAGCAGAAGGAAAAAGTAGTGGAGAAGACGGCACCCCATCAGAAGTCTTAAAGAGGGATGACCTGGTGCTAGGATTTTGCAACGATGCATTGCTGAAAGAAAGAATGCCTGACCAGTGGTCTATTGTTAACATAATCCCAATACCAAAGTCAGGAGACCTAAGTCAAGTAGCTAACTACCGTGGCATCAGCCTATCCTCAATTGTAGCCAAAACCTTCAATAGGATGATACTCAACAGGATAAGACCTAAAGTTGATATACTTCTGCGAAACAACCAGAATGGCTTCAGAGTGGGAAGAACTACTGTCAACCACATACTGGCTCTTAAGAGGATAATAGAAGGAGTCCAAAAATCTACCAGTCATTATAACATTCATTGACTTCAGAAAAGCCTTTGACACTATCCACCGAGGCAAGATGCTACAAATTCTCATAGCCTATGGGATACCAAAACAAATTGTAGATGCTATTTGATGAGCATACAAGGAAAGCAGAGCCAAAGTGATCTCAACTGAAGAAACTGAGCTGTTTGACATTGTAGCCGGTGTTCTGCAAGGAGATACCTTCGTCCCGTATCTGTTTGTGATAGTGCTTGACTATGCCTTGAGAATGGCTATAGATGGCAACGAAAAAGCACTTGGACTCCATCTATAAAGGAGAAAGAACAGACGAGTTGGGCCAGAAGTGGTAACAGGTCACCTAGACTTCGCTGACGACATCGCCCTACTGTCAGAAGAAAAAAAAACAGGCTCAGGAACTGCTACAAAGGGTAGAAACATCAATAGGAAGAGTCGGCTTAAAGATGAATGCCACCAAGACAAAGTTCATGTCCTTTAACCAAGATCAGCAAGTTAACATCAGCACAAATAATGGCACAAAGCTAGATGAGATGAAAGACTTCAAATATCTTGGAGCATGGATGGCTAGCACAGAGAGCAGCAACTTGGAGAGCATGCAACAGCCTAAGCAAGATCTGGAAGTCTGCTCTACCAAAGAAATTCAAACTGCGGGTCTTCAGTGCAACAGTGCAGTCTATGCTAACATGTGGATGTTGAGCTGGTCCATATTTAATTAAGTAGTTCACCATTTATTCCATCTATCCCTGGGCTTTTGTTGTTTTGCTGGCATTTAACAGCATCTTCGATTTCAGTTGCGGCGAATGCTTGGTTCATCTTCACAGGCTGGATGTCTTCAATTTGATTAACATTATTTTTGATGAAAGTATGTTTGAAGGAATTTGATTGTTTGGATCTGTTCTTCTGTATTTAGTCAAGCCGTGCCCGTGCTCTCCATTCACCAGTAGGCCTATATATCCTTTTTTTTGATTCCATCTGTTGTAAATCACGAACTACTTGGAACATTCGATTAGAATCTTTCTTATGTTTTTCGATGTCTTCAACAGAATTCATTATTTTTTGGATTTATTATTCAGTGATGGTCGTGTGTATTTCATTCATGATCTTGTTCCTCGTCCAGGGCCGTTCCGACCATTAGGCCAGGTAAGGCGGTCGCCTAGGGCGGCAAAGGCAGAGGGGCGTAAAAAAGAATAGAGAAAGAAAAGGGAAGAAAAAATGAGGGCGGATAAAAAGAAAAAATGGGAGGGAAAAAAATAGGCGAAAAGAGAAACAGAAAACGGAGCGGAACTGATAAGTTTTCAAGGGGTCACCCCCCCCCCCCCCCAACACTTTTTTGGTATGCTTTGGTGTAGCCCGGGGGTGTGGCGGCAGTGAGAGGCTTTGCCTAGGGCGAAATCCCTGGGAACGGTTCTCCAGCCTTTATGCGTATCCTTGATTTTATTCCACTTTTCTTGGACCGGCTGCCTTATTTGGTTCAACTTCTAATGATTTTGCCATCATTTCCGTCACAGTTTCGGAATCATTTTTTGAATGATCTTGTAGTCTATTATTTATTCGATGGTTCTTCGTTTAGATTCTTTTGTTACAACTGACGTGCTTCCATTTGATTCTAAGATTGGCTTTGACTAGTCTGTGATCTGTATAGGACACCTCCATACGATTAGATTGTCCGTGATGGAACCAGTTAAAAGTGTCGGTCATGCGATTTATTCCCGGGGGGGGGGGCACTTCAACTTTGGAGGTGACGCGTATGTAGGGCTGTTAAGACCCCTTTTTCAGCATCGCTGTCACCCAAAGACCCCATATTTTTTACAAACACATGCTCTGTCCCGGCTCTGTCACCCGAAGACCCCCTATTTTTCCATTTGATCTGTCACCCAAAGACCCTTACAAGTTCAATTTGAGCAGCAACTTTCATTTATCACTGATTTTGTTACTTATTTTGAAAAACAATGAAATTTGAATCGATTTAGCACTAAAAATTCGATTTTCGAGGTTTCTGTGGCGCTTTTTCGGTTCTCACCCAAAGATTCCATTTAAAAAAAAGGGCATGTTCTCACCCAATGACCCCATATTTTTTACATTTTGTTTCTCACCGAATGCCAAAATCATGCTCTCACCCAATGACCCCATATTTTTTACATTTTGCTCTCACCGAATGCCCCTTAGTGCGAAAGTGCCAGCCCTACACCTATATCCATTTCAAATTGAAGTGGCCCCCCCCCCGGGGATTTATTTTATGTAGGCCTATTACGATGAAATGTTTCTTGATATTTTGCATCTGACATTGACATCAAAACTTTTCAAAATGGAAGTTTCATCTTTGCGAAATTCCATGTATATTATTTTATACAAGAGATGTAGCATTTTTAATGGCAAAGAACTTTTGGGACACCCTCTGTAGTACTTCATCCATACATTTGATCACCATTATATAAGAAGTAAAAAATAATTTCATTAATACGGCTTCAGCCGTTGTCTACTTCATCACTAGCAGTAGATTCAACCAATATCGTAATAGCTATACGACTACTTCATCAATACCGATATCCACAGTAGATAGCTACTTCACCAATACCCTTTCCAGCAGCAGATAGCTACGTAACCTACTACACCGTCACTGATTAATACCCTATCAGCCGTATATAACTACTTTATCAATACTGATATCAGCAGCTATCTAGTCTTCATCAGCATGATCAATAACGTTATCAGCAGTAGGTTTTATTCTTCATCAATTCTGATATCAGCTGCATAGGCCTACGTCGTCATCACCCTTTATCAGCAGTATAGATAACTACTTCATTAATTCTGATATCAGCAAAAGATAGCCGTTTCATCAATTTCAATATCATCAATAGGCGACTACATTATTAAAGCCGATATCAGCAGTAGATATCGTCATCTGATATCATTCAGCAGTTGATTATATACTTTATCAACACCTTTAAACAGATGTTTACCGATATACTTGTTGAAAAGAATTGGACAGGCCAATTTATCCATCGCAATGAACGCATGCAGGAGCTTTATGTTTCAGATGGACATTTTCTTGATAAGTTCATTTGCACCTATGTTTCAGATGGAGTCTTGATAAGTTCATCAGGACAACATTGTCAGGACTGTATAATCAATCATTTGTTCTATACAAGTCCAATTGAAACACTTATACTGTAGAAAGAGGGTCATCAAACATTAACAGGCCTATATATTTGACTTAAAAAAGAGACCTATTGACAAGCAAACCGTCACTTGCAAAGTAGCTCAAAGTTGAGTGCCCTCCGGCTCCCCCCGGGAGAATAGCCTACTAATAAAATGTTGCATAAAGGCATATACCCTAAATAAATAAAAATAAAAACACTGAACAGGACTGAAAATTATAGGGTTGCCTCAAAACCGGGTCTCAAAAGTCAGAAGAATGGAACTGAACCCGGGAACTGAACAGTAAAACGATCAGGTGCAGGTTTTCGGTTTTTCGCAGCAATTCAAAGTTTGTGCAAAATAAAATGTTGATTTTTGACATGCAAGGGGGGGGGGGGTGGGCCATAGTGGGTGGTGGGAAGCAATTTTGGCACGACGTTCCGGGACATTTTAGCCCTCCCCGGGGAGGTTCATAATTATTGCACATCCCCTGATTGGTTGTAGGGCCTCCGGGCATTGTTTGTTCTTTTCAGCCTCCCCCCCCCCAGGCTCAAGATTGATTAGATTGATTATCGATTGATTAGGCCCTATTGATTAATTATTGATTGACTAAGTTAATTGATGATTTATTGATATGTTGATTGGTCGATCGATCGATGGATCGATTTATAGGCCTACGTTGATATTGATTGAATGATATGTTGCTTGATTGGTTGATTGATTCGAGACAATTCAAGATAAAGAATTTTATGATGCAACTGGCAACCCAAGAAGGGTCACAGGCTTTACTTACCTGTTTGCCAATCGTCACCGGGCTGTTGATAAGGATTGTTTTTGAATGTTTTGTTGTTGTCGTAGGGCGAATTGTGTGCATATTTTGTTAATTTTTGCCCGTATAGATCCGTGAATTTACATGAAATTGCAACATTACTTTCTTTATATGGTATGGAATTGAGAGAAGGCAGTTGATAAATTATTTGTTGTGACAGTTTGCCAAAGTAAGTATGTTATTTAATGTGCACGTAGGGTCGTAGCCTCACCACATGCATGATGACGTACGTCATCCGTCACATGGATGGTCATCCATAAATCATGAATGATAATGCCAGAAGTGATTGCATGTTTTTGAGTTGGTGATGTCTAAAAACCACCGAAAAGTGCATCTTGAGAAGTGCTTTACTTGAGAAGTCTACGGATTTGTAGACTAATTTAAATTTGCTCAGCTCACCGAATGTAGCGAGGACAACACTTTTTAGGTTTATTCTAGGAACATCTACAAATTTGGTATCACTGTAAAGAGCATTAAGAAACTTAGACAATGGTACCAAAAACAGCTCTATAGCTCAAAGTATGGGGGAGTTATACCTATTTGAAGTTGTGAAGGGTAGCGGAATTTGTCTGTCATTTTTGTTTATGGTACCCTCCGGGTACCCTGGATTTATTTGTCTAGCACTTGAATATTTTTACAAGTAACACTTACAAATCTGGTATCAATGTAAAGGGCATTAAAAAAGAAAGACAATGGTGCCAGAATCAGCTCTATAACTTAAAATATGGGGAGGTTATGCCTATTAAAGTCATGTGAAGTTTACTGGGTTTTTTTGTGAGACACTTTTTTGCGTACAATAAATACAGCATTATTTTAGAGACGATGATATTGCCTCCAAGAAATAAATAAATAAATATTGTAAGTAAATAAACAAGTAAATTTAGGAATGAATGAATAAAGGAATAAAAAACAAAAAAACAAAAACAAATGAATATGTAATCATAATCTAATATGACCCATGCAACACATGAACATGTTCTGCCAGTGCCATTTTTTAGTTACTTGTCAACCTCATCTGACACTGCACTACTCAACTTTAGTATTGAAAAAAAAAATACAAAGGAAGCGAAACAAAATTGAAAAACAATTATACAAATTCGTAAAGTATCATAGAGTTGATTAAAAGTAGTAACAAAAATAATAATCACTTGAATTAAGTGTGCATTTTGCATTTTACCACATACGACATGACCCGATATGCGCTACATCTCCCACCCCGGCGTCAGCCCGATCAGGAACAACACGTGCACCGCCACCTCACCACTTCTCCCCCATTGTCGATTTTCACGGCCAATTGCAAATACGGGTCATCACAGTAATTCCTTTGCGCATCTATGCGCGATGGATTTCTGCAGAAGAATGACCACAAACATCTTTAAAATACTCTAAAATTTCATATATGGGTGTAATATAGGTGTAATGACCTCCTTCTGCTCCATTTCAACAACTTTTTACGCCAAAAACCATGAAAATCTTACCTAAAAAATAGACCTCAAAAAACTGAAAAATTAGGGGCTTTCCCAAAACAAACCCCGTCGTGTTTGGTATGAGTGCAAAGGTCACAAAATTACTCACAAAATGATGACATCATCCAGGTAAGTCTCGTGGAGTCTCGTCATAGATGAACTCCTGGATGGGGCAGCTTTAATTAGCATGAGGCCGCATTGATATGTAAATAGCGTATTGTTATTTAAATTTGCGCCCAGACGTATTGAGGGCGACAGTCATGTTACCCAGACGGAGAATGGCTGCATATGCCGGGCATGTCAATTTGCTGAGTGAAGGCTGATAATCACCTTTCTGTATAGGTAATAAGCTAGTAGGGCCTATATTTCGTGTACCAGTTGGCTATAACAAAAAATTAGTATCATATTAAATATATTAAATGTATAAACTTTGAAATTTACATGAATTTGAAGAGCAGAGCTTCGAAATCTAGCAAAGTCAGGTGATGTGAAATTCTGCTGCGTGACCCCTCTGCGTGGTAGAATTATATTCATAAAACATTGAATTTAACAGATATCATGGGCAGCCAACCACGATTTATCAGCATTTAAAATATATGTTACTTAACAAAGATAAATAATAAAGAGTACAAATGGCAATTAACTAGTAAACAAGCCTGAAATCTTAAAATGTTGCCACGTGATTTCCTAACACATGATATGTCACCATGTGACCACTATTCAGATTTACCGTAAATATTTGGAGTATGCTTGCACATCATGCACATACACTGTGCTTTTCTTTACCTCCGTATAAAATCAATAATTCATGCTGGGAGCCAAGTAACATTGTCTGCTCAGCCTGCAGATTGGTATTTTATTTTACTTGAGAGCATGATAGAAATACATAAGACGAATAAGGCGCCATGATGGAAGGTCAGGTCAGGTATCAAAGGTTATTATAACTTAAATACTACTTGTATTTCACACCTTGCCTCTGTCACATATTTCCTTCATATTATTGACAGCAAGTCCTAATTTTGACTTTGCTATTGCAAAATGTCATTTCATATCAAATTAGTAGACTTTCTTTGAAAAACATATCACTGGTGCCTGATGGGAATACCCGTCCGCCATTTCATTAAACTGGATCGTTTTTCGCCTGGTTTGTGCCCAGATGTATTGGGGGCGCTATACTCTCATTGAACAGGCAAAGTTCGCAAAACTAACAACGTTGTTATTTGCCAAACTCAATTAACATGATCCAAGGGGTCGAACATGAATTATTCATAACGAGCTAAAAAGTATAACGGATCGATAACTGGCCTCACTTTCTAGCTAGTAAACCAGCTGAATTTTTCATAGATTTTGCGTGGCTAATAGAACAACCGTGAATTTAGTGTCACCCCCTTGGTCTCGTGGATAAATCCAAATCGAGATTTCATGAATTTCAAGCAGATTTAAAAAATGGCCCCGTCGATCGAAGTCGCTACGGTCGTAACTCCTGAACTTCAACAAGTTCATGACATTAAAAACATGCTTAATGTTCTTTTTTGTGGCAAACTTTACATAATCGGAAAATTCCATCTTTAAACTCTGTAAAAATAATTTCCTATTGTTTTTGGAGTTTTGAAAGGATGAGAAATGGTGAGTTGTTTTCACTAAGTTTCACACACAAAGAGATACAAATGCGTAAATCATCGTATGCGCTGATCTCGCTACCGAATGCCGATGGGCTTCACATTTGAGGCTGCATTCAAAATCTAGTCGGATTCGCTGAAGCATGACACCGTGTAAGGCTATTGAAACTTGATGTTGAGTTTAGGGTCCCATTTTTTTCAGCTCATAATGAGGCAACTATTTCATTATTCATTATTCATTATTTTCAAGGTTTCATTATCAGCGGCCTTTTACCGATGCTTATATGCGCTTTTGTTCATTCTAATTGGGTATCGCCAGTCGCAATATAATGTCACAAACACACATAAACATAAATTTATAAAAGTATAATTATCTTGCTTTTTGTTTTTCAAGTTTTAAAACAAACTAAATGTATTTCGAAGTATACCATGCCAGTCTTCTTCACTCCAATTTGTACTAACCTCTCCGTATACATTTGAGGACAGGGGAAATGGGATTGGGGTGGGGGGAATTGACTCATTAAATACAAAAATAACAATCATGCAGAACATTATGGAATAACATTATGGAATAAATTTTTTGCACCAATTTGTCAAAACTAGGTCTTTCCTAGACCTAGTTAAATTATTTACAACATCAACAATCTGGTAAAAACATTTTGGCTAGGTTGATTTCTAGTCTACCCTGGTATCCCAAAGGTATAATTGAAATAATTGGATAGAGCAAGGGTCAAAAACCTGTATATTTTTAATGCTAAAATATTTAGATGGATTCATCAAATAGTTCTCAAGGCTTTCTATAGTTTTTGAAGTGTTCAAATACAAAAGAAGGGGTTTAAAAATTTTGCAGAACAAATTTTCTTTCTGGTTTAGTAGTAATTTGCAAAATAATGAATTATTTTCAGATTTTACATCTCAAACGCGGCACAAAATTCATAACGCAGGCGGTGGACGCTAAACTCGGAATCAAGTTTCAAGTGCCTAAAGCAATGGAAGTTCAGAAGTAAACACAGGCGATCACTATACCCTGTGTGGGCAAGTCATACTTCAGTATGACTTGCCCTGAACGTCCATATATGTTCGGACGAGACGGATACATTGCATGAGAGCCTGCCAATTTAAGCTTCCTATAATATCAATTGCAATAAATTATACGAAGTCACAAACTTACAAACTTCAATATGCACTTCAAATACAGCAGACCAGCTGTTAATTATTACCGATCCTGTAGAATAACTTACATAATCGTCCATTTCATGGAATCCCCGTTGCTCAGAATTGCCAATTTCATTTTTATCTGTCAAATGCGCTGTGGATGTGCTCCATTAAATCACAGGTGTGAAACTGACTTTATACCACTCGCTCGCTTCCGCAGAGAAGCCAGCCTTGTGGCTCTGGGGCATGACGTCATCGTGGATGTATACAAAATTTCCGACGGGCGTCATATAACCCGTATTGTCATTGGTTGTAAAAGCCATTCTTTGAAATCGTAAGCCAATCAATGAACGCGACGGCCTTTTACGGTATTAATTAATGTGACTCGCCAGTAAAGTACGTCCAACCTGATTGGTTTACAAAACTACTTTGATAATTGCTAAGCCAGTCAGCGTGTTTCGATGCAACAACCTCAGAGAGGTTTTCGAGAGGCTAATTCATGTGGTGGTGATCCAGCGATCGAGTATAAATTCAGCTTGACAACTCCTCTCGCGCGAGATCGCAGGTGCAATAACAATACATGGACACAATCAGTGACATCTACACAATAGAATAATGAATTATTTATGACATGCATCGGCTGGATTTTACGATCGAGGTAAGGTTTTTGGCCTGTCCCTGCGTGAATATCCTTAGTTTTCAGCATCAAAGATACTTACGATGACCAGTTTTTTATGGACACTTTGATAACAGGTAACTTTTATAGGTCATAGGGTAGAAACTATAGTTGTACAATTTGTACGAACTTACATTTTGTTATAGGCCTAAAATGTTTACAAAAATATATTGGTCCATATACGTTGTGCTTGTATTCAGTTGTTCGACGTATAGGCGATCACAATGGGCGATCACATCAAAAATGTTGCTAAAATTGCCCTTCAACACAATTTTGGACTGTTCAAACATTCAAAAATAGGTAAATGCCTTGTTTGAGTGATAGTAGGATAAGAGATGAGGCTAAAACAGTACTCTTGACCTGCTCTGAACTCAGAATTGATGTAGTCTCGTTTCGTACTGTCTTGAGTAGTCTTGAGTGAGTGAGTGAGAAGTGAGTCTTTCAATACCTGCCCTGTTTGCACTCAATGCAGCGTGATATAAATCTTCAGGTTTGAGCTAATCCCATACCTGACAACCATTCCGCTTTGGCCTAACTGTTCCGCTTTTTAAACCTCAAAGTCGGTAAAAAACGGAACGTTCCGCTTTTCCCGATTTTACTACGAAAAAAGAAATATTAATGATGATTCTTTCTGGACACATATATTTCCAATTTTAAAATGAAAATTCCTTAGAACCCTGACTTGATGACTGGGCTAGATAATCGTACTCATTTAACATGCATGTGGTCAAATCAGAACACCTTTTCATGCTCAAAATTGATGCATTTTGGTCGATTATCGGACCAGCATGTTATGCTGGTTGTGTCGGGTTTTTGCGTTCAAAAACTCTCGTTTTCCTCAATGAATATTACCTTAGTAAGAAGTATGTAATGTGTATTATTAATCAATGAATGATGATGTTTGAGATGATGCTGGACTGATGTCGTATAGGCCTATAGTATATACTCTAATATCAAGTCATGTTTAAGTCAAAAATTGAAGCAAATTTGGGTCAAAGGTTTGATATGAACCTTTTAGCTGTATCCTTTGGCTTTGTGCGGCCGTCAGTCGGGGTGGACTTGGGGGTGGGGTGGCAGTGGGGTGGGGGAGGTTGGGTGGGGTGGGTGAGTGTGTGTATGTATTTCCTTGGGATAGGCCTACTAATTTAGTCCCAATTTGTAGTGACATCACTCTGTATGTTTAACATACCGAATTTTACTATCATACATGTATTCTTGATGCACATTAGTACCCCCACGTGGGCCCCTGCCACATACCCGAAGAGGTGGGGGTTCAAAAATTTGATGAATCATTGTTTTTATATTGCGCATATCAATTTCAGTCATGTAGGCCATGTTATTAGGCAAAAAAAAACTTTGAAGAATGTCTCTCATGTACAAAAGTATAGGAAACTCAAAACTTGCATGTTTTCTGGAAGAACGAAGCACTTTTTATTAAAAGTGTAAAACAAGCCAGGAGCTTTGAAATGTACCACTACATCTTGTACCTCCAGGTCCCCCACTGTAAAAATCGCACCAGCCAAATTTGCACGCCAGACAGAGCCTGAAGAAAAGATCCCATGAACCACAAATTGACACACGATGGGCGCTGCCATGGGGTGCTAACGGCAATGCGGGGGGGGGGGGGTCGCTGGGGTGCTAACGAACACGTCGCCAGCTCAAATGTCCAACGCGATCCGTAACGCGATAGGGCGATTCGCGCCAACGCTGGCCGGTAGTTCCTGGGCACGCGATTACAGCATACAGGGTCAATGGCCGCTTCCACGCAGTAACATACTTCTGAACTGAGTACAGCTTGTCTGTACACAGTGCGCTAATACTCATACATGAGGCCAGCACTAATAAGGAAGAAGAAATTTAACTACATAGGCTGCATATTAACTGAGAAAATTAAAAAGATGAACCCCAAAATGTCGTGCGCATGAAATATCTCCACCTACATGTATTTACTGGCCCAACTCAAAACCAATGGCCAGATACAATACTTCCAAGCACGCCCCAACCTCTTGAGACAAGCCTAATCTTAATCCCTGGTTTGTGATTTTCTTGAGTAGGTTACAGCTGCCAATCAGCCAATCAGAAACATTTATTGTGGGCGAATATTCGCATGAGTTGAAGAAAATCCAACTCAAGCAAATTTATTGCACAAAAGGTTATTATATCGCCTCAAGATTTAACATTTTTCAAAACATTTTATTTTCATATGTACATTTTCTTTATATAATTAGCATTAATCAAAATCACTTAAAATCTGATTAAAATCAATCTATAATTTTCCTAAATTTTCAATTTACATATACATGCTGTATCAAAATGATTGGTACCCATCAGTTTCCAGTGATATCAGGGTCTTAGCTAGAAATTGAGGGTTGCCCGTCATTTGAATAAAATTGCTTGTCCTAATTTGACCTTTAAAACATTTACCAGACATCTATAGCCCATTGGGGGTTCAAAGAGTTCAAATATGTGCTGATATGGCCTTGTTCTACAAATTGGGTCTACTAAAAAGGTCAATTAGCTTCTCAAAACATGCAATTTATAATATAGCATCTGTCAAAGGCATTAATTTTGCCCGTCCCAGGAGCAAACTGGCCGTCTAAAATGACGGCTAGACGGGTGGCTAGCTAAGACCCTGAGTGATATGGATATGACTGTCACATCAAAATGCAACATAGGATTGACATAATTTGTTAATCAATGTGATAAATAGTCATAACTATACATTACGGCCATTTCAAGAAGACCCTATGTTGCATTTGGAAGAAATAGGCTTTTATCCCGCACCCTAAGTTCTTCGTTTGGTATGGTCATCACTTTTTCTTCACTTTCACCTTTCTGCACTTTGCCTGTTGACGTCACTTCTGCACCATCCTAGTTTAGCTTTTATAGCTGCATAAGGATTCACCATTGAAGAAGATTGAAGATTCAATAACCATCAAAACTGATGGGTACCAACCATTTTGATACAGCCTGTATATCTAACCTACTATGCACTGACAATAGATATTGGTGATTTTAAGCATAAATGTTACCATTCATCCAGGCTCTAATTTTGTTTTAAAAGTGCATTGCACATTTAGGTTTTCAGGCTATCTATACTAACAAACTTGTTTGTTTCTTTTTGTCTTAATAATTATTATTATTATAGATGGAGTCAGGGTGGGCCAAGATTTGTTCTGGTGACTACTACAAAGGATTTGATGAGCTGTGTTCTGTGTCTCCATTAGCTAAGGAAGCACTTGTCAGTACTGCTATGCAATACTTGGGCCAAGGTTAGTGAGTGTACAACCCTTGTTACGTTCATATTTTTTTAAAGGTTTGCGTATCAGAAATTGATTTGATTGCACTTGGTAAGTTGGCCTGGTAAGTTGGCCCAATCCTTATGACATTATAATAAAAAGAGCCAGAAGTGGTGTTAGTGGATTTAGGAACACAAAAATTTTGCACACAGTTTCTGGTACTATATTGGTGCACACTTGAAACCCAAGATAGTCTGGGCCAACCTCATTATAAGTATCAAAAACATGGTTCAGCCCAGACACGAGCCAATTCTCTTCTGTCTAAAAGTGGGTTTTCTTATTTCTAAAGATTTGTTGCGCATTCATGAGATGCTAATTTCTATTGTGTTGATTTCCTTTGTGACAAACACGCATCTATTCAATTCTCTCTCACTTCACTGGTCATGGTGTATAGAAATGATAGCCATCAAGGTCGCGTCACTGAAGTCATGAAAAGATTATGTGTTTGTATTGTTCTCAGAAAAACACAGATTTTCTACCTATGGTGCTCTAGCTGAAATACAGCAAGAAAATGTAAGATAGTTAAATGTAAATCTGTATTTTAGATAGAGTATCTCAAGCTAGTGCAGCCCGAGTTATTTTGCCCTATTAAATAAGGAAATTAAGATCATTAAATCATCTCCAATATGGATCCAAATTCAAAATGAATCTGATAACTTTGCGCAATTTGTAGGCCTGCGTTTACTCATTTGCTAATGTTTGCTGTTACCTCATGACTAGCCCAGTTCCTGGTGAAACCTATATTAATGTTCTGTGTGCTGGTATTTTCTCAAAAAATCAAAAGCTATCTCCAGAGCCTCTGAGCAAAATACTAGGTTTGTTTGTACTCATTTTAAAAGAGTATTTTGTGATCCTAGTATCCTCTTTTTATGACATTTTTCAGTAGATATCCACAAAAAGATTATGTGTATTACACTGCTCCATAGACATTGTGTTGTAATTTTGTTCTGGTATGCCAGAACGAAATTCAAATATCACGATATCTTTGCTAAACGAATTAATCGAATTAATTAATTAAGAAATTTTTTTTTACATATGTAGCCAGAGGTTTCCAGTGATATAAAAATCTCAAATTTTTTTGAGAAAAGTGTGAGGATGATGCTGTGGATCACGAAATGCCCTTTTAATGCATTTTTCATGTTTATATAAAAAGAATTGATTTTTACATCTTTTTTTACACATGAAGCTCATACTAGTATATCATATGCAATATACTCTGTCACATATTTGTTTTTCTAGATATGGCTAAGTTGCTGAAGTACAGCAAAAGACTACAACGGTTAGAAAATGCACAAGATCTGCAGAGTTTTTCTTGGGAAGAGGTCCTTCATGAAGCCAATGACCTTTGCCCTGACCTTGTGACCGTAATAGATCATTTGTTGCAACAGGTAAGTGGATTGCTACCGTATTTCCTTGAATAGTCGCTCCCTCAAATAAACGCCCCCATCACTTTTTCAACCAAGATGTTTAAAAAATGCTGATATTTCCATGCTATCTAGCTCGAGATACTCTAGCTAAAATACAGGTTTACATTTACTATCTTACATTATCTTGCTGTATTTCAGCTAGAGCTCCAAACGACAAGCTTCCGGGTTTTTTGGAGAACAATACTGTTACGTAAGATGAAGAAGAAACCTTCCTCGGAGCCCGCGCTACTCATTATTTCATTGTAATTATTGCAATTTGCCTCCACGCATTACGTAATCAACACAAAGCTTTTGTGAGGATTAGTGAGTGGATAAGAAATTGACAGTGGAGGATACGAAGGACACGCCGATTGTTAGTTGTCAATCACGAATTGCCGCAACGTATTAATATTTTACTGCATGGCATTCCGCAAACACCAAGACAAATTATGCCGTATTTTTCCAAAGATCATCTCATATGAAGTAAGCTGAATGCGATCTGCTCTTTTGTAACATTCCGATCGCTTTTGATCACCTATTATCGGCGAATTTGCTTAAAAACACGTGAGTTCATGTTGTGTAAACATAATTAGCATAGACACAAATGAAATTACGATGCAATACAATGCAATTTGAATGCGCAGCAGATCTATAGAAATAACGTTGCCCGGTTTTATGCAGAATTAGACCCTGTCTGATGCTATCTTGTGTAGTAAGCTTACCAAGTTGCCCACATGGTCGATAATAGCGTCTATAACTGGTGAAAATCTGATCGGAAACCCTGAAGTAATGCCGGAAGTGAACCAGAAGTCAGTGATTCTAATTCATAGTTTGTCATGTCAACATGAATTTTAAGCTTACCTAATGATTTTAATGGGAATTATCGTTCTAAAATGACCTTAAATAAATGCCCCCCGCCTGGATAATGCAAGGCCCCGGGCGTTTATTTGAGGAAATACGTACACAGTGTCAACACCCTATATAATAAATATTTTTTTCATACCTGCTCCATACTCCGTTGGTGATCAATATTCTATTGTTGACACAGATAAAGAAAGTTTACATATGCATTGTGACATAGACGTGTGATTGAATATATTCAATACAAGCACCTGGATTTATAAAGGTGAATGGGCTAATGTGTTCCTTTATATAATTGTAATTCTCAAAATTAAATATATCACAATTTCAACTTACGATTTAAAAATTGTTACTCCAAAAATGCAGTAAAAATGTATCCAGAGCAATTGCCAATGGCCGCTAATTAGTGTATTTAATTTCAAGTTAGTGTATTAAAAACAAAACCTGTGTTTAACCTGAAAACAAATCGAATTTCCTTGTAATAACAATACTACATGGGGTACAAGAGCATGTACGCAAATCGTAATCATGTGTAGAATAGCGTAATCATGATAGTCGTATGATGCTTAGCCTGAGTCGCTCGGCCCATCTCGAACAAAATCGCCATGCTTAGCTATTGAAAAACGAAAGGATTCGCCATACTATCGCGGCAATTTTTGACACGAAGATATAGGGATGATGACACTGTGCGGTATTAGGTTAATGAGCACAGAGAACCAACTAACTTGGTTTGGAGGTGGAGACTACCCCATGTGGAAGGGGAAGTTATATTCCATGTACTGTGCCTGGAAAATGTAATCCTCAGATCCTGCCCCACTGAAGGGGAGGCACCTATACTAGTGATTAGAACAATGTGAGATGTAGGTTGTGAGACTCCACCCCCTTGTCTAGACAGGGGCAAAAATGGAGTGCGCACATGCGCGCAGACATTTTCACTGGGACTCGGAGCACATACATGTACACTGCAGAGAAGGATGGTTATCAGTTCTGTCATGTGTATGGTCAGGGTTTTCTTTAAGCATTTTGCTTAAGGGGTATTTTCAAATTTTTTGGACCCTTTTAATTGTGAATTTTTACTCTGAAGGGGTCCAAAACATTGCCCAAGGGGTATTTTTATAATATTATTTTTGAAGACATTTTTAACAATGTGCATGTGTTTTTGGAGCAGTGGCGGATCTAGAGCAGTCAGAAGGGGAGGAGAATTTTAGAAGAAAATAATATAATAATAAAAAAAAACTTTTGCAAATTGAAGACCTAATTGAAGCGATTTGGTGGACCATTTTGGCACTATTAATGTGTAAAATTTTAGTTTAAAAAAAAAACAAAAAAAAAGTGAAATGGGCAGTCCATGAAGCCTTTCGTGAACGGCAAGTTTTCCCTATTATGGTAGGCCTATAAATTGTGTTAAACATAAATTGGCAAATGTTGAAAGCAGAAGTGAAAGTGGCCATTTGTTTATCCACTACGCATGGGGGGATGTACCCCCTCAGAACTTGGAAAATTGTGCAATTATGAAGACCTAATTGAAGCGATTTGGTGGAACATTTTGGCACTATTGCTGTGTAAATTTAAGTTTGAACAGTTGAAAAAGCCGAAAATTTGTGAAATGATGGTCCATGAAGCCTTTCGAGGGCACTTTTTTGGGCCCTGCATATCAGGAGTAGGTCCTAAATGCCAAAAGCAGAGAAAAAATGCACAATATCTGGTGTTTGTCTATTCAAATCTTGCAATTATTTGAACGCGTACGTTTTCAAGATTTTGTATGCGTTGGACTTTGAGACTTTGTCTTTGGATTTGAAGGGGTCCGCAAAGTGTCCGAACACGTTAATATGTGTGTTTTGTGCATTAAAGTAAACCCTGTGTATGGTCCAGTGATTTTGGCCACTCCCTTTTAATTATATGCCCGGGATCATCAAACTAGTGCTACAAATAGCCCCAAAATCTTGTGTACAGATTCTATGGTGTTTTGGTGGTCACTTTTTAACAGTATTGGCCTTGATAACCCTAGCATCATCAGAGTGGTTTGGTCAGGGGTACCCTGATCCAGGCTGTAGCAGGGTTATGGCTAATTAATCCAAGTGCATGTTTTGCTGTGATCTGTATGTACATCCTATGTTATGTTAATTATACCCACTAATGCCACATGTACTAAAGTGTGTAGCACACATATTTTGAGATATACAAAAAAAAAATGTACCAATTATCATTTAATTTTGGGTCTTTGCTAAAAATGTTGGGGATAGTTGAGGATACACATCTGATTAATAACTTCTGTATAAGATGTCATAAATAATAAACAAAACCTGAAATAATAGGTTATATTTTTTTCTCCTGCACAGGGTAAACGTATGCATGGTAGGCCATCAGCATCCCAAGTGAAGAGACCCAATGTTGCTGTAGGCATGGTGTTATCTCTGCTACTGCACTATCAAGATCCTAGTAGTTACAGAGCCACACAACAACTAACATCACTGCTCTTACATCTGTCTGGATGCAAAGAACAATTGGTAGATATTATTTGTTATTATAGTTTGTCGGGTTCATCAGATAGTGGCGTATCATAAACAAAACTGTAAAGTGCATTTTGGAGAAAAACGAGTTAGAAAAAATGGTGATTTGTAACAAACTTGTGTTGTTGTGTTCTTGCAATAATTTTGAATTCGTTACATGAAAACTATTCCCAAGTGTTCAAAGTACATTATTGTCCTATATTTACTGCATATTTAATAGCTTTTAAATGGGTAAAAAAGGATTCCAAATTTATATGTTAGTATGTGAAACGGAAAAATACCGTAAACATAGGACAAAATGCATCACATAGTGGCGTACTATCCACTATACGCCACTATATGATACGCTTTTTATGAAAAAGGTGCATCACATAGTGGTGTATCTTGACCACATGATCATGATACACCGTTATGTGATGCGCTTTTTCGTAATAGTAGATACGCCACTATGTGATGCTCCTTTTTCTACTTTGTGTACAATTTTTTTACTATACAGGGTGTAACAATAAAATTTGTACAATTTTGAATATAGAATGACACAAGTATGCCGCCTATTTTTTGGTTTGATATTTATATCTCTATCAAGATAATTTCTTTAGCCACCAGATAAGCTTTGTCCCAATAAAATTGATGGTATACAAGTGAAGATATAGCCAATTATGTAACCTAGTCTTAAAACCGCTTGGGCCACTTTTGTCTAAGTGTTACAAAAGTGACTGAATAGAGTTGAGCCATGGACCAGTTGGACGGTGCTCTTATGATAGGTCGATTTAAACAATGGGGTATTCTAAGTGGTAGAAATGATTACATAATAGAATATCTCCTTGAGGTTTTGATTGAAAGTCACAACTAAGCACTGACATAACAACTTCATTTACTAGAAATTGTGGCTGCAGCTCAACAACTTCAACCCCAATTCACGTTGGAAGAGCGTATTTTTATGGTTGTGACATTCGGTAGCACATGGAGTCAAGCAGAAACCATAAGATTGTTTATAGCTCATTTTCCAAACTCACCTCTTCCATCAAGGCATACAATTAAGTATGTCAAATTTGTTGACAGACATGCTTGCAATAGGGGTCGCCCCAGAACAGCTAGAAGCCCAGCTGAAATTTATTTCAAATTTTTATTGTTTTGTACTTATGGGTGCAAAAACTGTTCTCAGTTTTACCAATGATATCTCAGGGATATGAGAAATTACTTTATTTATAAGATAATTTCCCGGGATAATTTGAAAGCAATTTCATGACATTTATAGATTTTAAAGAAATATCATATTATTATTAAGTTCGTGTTAATTATAATGAAGAAACACCACTTATAATTCTTTTTTGTTAGTTCTTTGATGTTCAATGCACAATAAGCACAATCTACGCGGTTCAAACATTATATACGCTAACATGGCAAAAGTGGCCCAACACGTTTTCTGGACGATTTAATTAATCGGACATAACCTTTGAACCCAAGCCAGTAAAGAAACCAACTAAACGTCTTCTTTTAGCCAAGATATTACTGATTCTATTGCATTAAATATTTGTGCCGTAACTCTTTTAGTTTTTCCCTGAGAAGTCAAAATGCAATTGTACAAATTTTATTGTTACACCCTGTACACCAACTTAATTATTTAATTACTAGTTAATTACAGGTTAATTTTCAGCTTTGGGACTTATAACGATATTTAAAACCTATAGGCCAAAAAAAAAAAGTGTTTGTTTGCCCAGACATGGGGTAGCAAGGAGTGGGTCCGTGAGGGTCGACTTCCTTCTTTTTTTTTTTTTTTTTTTTTATAGATCTATGCATGTGTTGCAGCAAGTGGGGTAAGGGAAAATATACGGAATTCAGCCTTACATTTTGTACTTGTGTCAAACTTTAATTATAGGTTAATGAACACGTATTTCTTGTTGGGAGACGCGGAAATATAAATGCATCAACTCGCCCGAAAAATGAATCAATCCTACGCGACGCGAACACGTGCAAAAGCACCGCGCATAGTATGCGGAGTGCACTTTATACACAATCAATGCACTCAGCGTACTTTTCTAACCGCTTTTTGATTGGCTGCTTTGATATAGGATTGTATGAATGTATTTCAACCTTACCATATAAAGATTAATCTCTTTTGCAAAATTCAGTATTTAAATTCAGTATAAATGCAAGCTTGTTGCAAGGGTGTCGGGCTGGAGTACAAAATCCCAAACCCTACTTGTCATGCTTGGTTCTGTATATTGATGATGTTGATTGATGGTAAAATATTGTTGGGGAGGACTAAATGGGAAAAAAACATCATTTTCTTTATTTTTATACCATTGTAAAAAAAAAAAAAAAAAAAAGTGTTTGAAGTTTTTTGATTTTTTGAGTCGGTCGTGTCTGGGCAAACAAACACTTTTTTTTTTTGGCCTTAATGAAAATTGCAATTGCCAAAAATCACGATTCGTCACTATGTGATGAACCCGACGAGTTCATTGGAGACAGTAGCGTCCATGTGTGATACCTGTGCATGTTCTTTGTAATTGCAAATATAATATTCTGTACTCTGTATTCAATTCTGTCCCCATTCACAAAGGACATTGACTATAAAGAACATCAAATCAACAGTTGGAATATCTCAAAAACATAGGCATCAAAATTGGCTGATTTCAGTTAGGTGTTTAGGCAACATAACAAATATGCAGGGCAAATATGCCAGAAAAAAATATGTTTAAAAAAGATACAGTACATGTACATCATGGTCTTTTAGTCTTGAGGAGAGCGAGTTGGCACAACTCGAGGTCCTGTGTTCAAGCCCCGGCCATTCCCAAGGACTGTATATGCACTTTGTTTATCCCGATTTATCCCAATATTCTCGCAGGTTTCCAGGATCTCTGGTTTCCTCCTGCTTTCAAACAATCGGTGATTAGTTGTTTGGTTATCAAAAATTTCCTTCACCCAATGGAATTTGGGGAGCTGAACAGATAATTGGTGGATGTTACAATCTAAGTGCGGATAGGTTTGCGCCGTGTTCAGCTGCAACTGGCCTGGTTTATGCAATCTGATTGTGATGATTCACCATGGCAGCGAAATTACAGCGCTTTGAATCCTCCAACCTCTTTTTACTGACATACGTAACATTTTCTATTTTGTGTTTTTTGATAGACATACCTATCCCTAAGTCATCTTGGTGTCTGCCTGGGTCCAGCTAGCACACTGGATTTTGTCAGCAAATTCAGGGGACACCCTGGCGTATGTGAAATCTTCAAAAACACTGATCTAGGAACACTAGGTAAGTGGTTTCCCTCTAGGTAAAAACCACAAGCATATGTTTGTCTCAGAAGAAGCTGGAAAACTGTTTTCCATCTTAGGTTAAGGCCTACCATTAATAAAGCAATATGTTTACAAATTTTAGGTTGTATTGCTCCAGCAGTTTTGATATGAGAAGCAAAATTGTGTATAACTATGCCTCCTAGAATAGTACATACACTTCAGTGTGGTTACCACAAATCACTAATTTTTGTTCACACCAATAAAACCAAAAATGATGTTAAATTTCACTGGGATAATCAGAAAAATATGACCTTTCTTCTGATACGGCAATCTCAGTTTTAATGAAGAAAAATGGGGATGAGGCTGTTGATCGGGTCAAGGATGCAACTTTTAGTTCTAATTAGTAGCAAACTAGAATTACATGGAATTGTTAGTTGTGATTTCTTACGACTAGTCCAATAAAATATCCACTTACTTGCAGACGTTTCGGAAACTGTCAGTTTCCTTTATCGATGCTATTGATGTAATGACGATCTGTATACAGCTGATGTTGACTGCTGCTTAGCAACTGAGTTGCCAGTTGCTCAGCAACTCAGTTGCTAAGCAGCAGTCAACATCAGCTGTATCAGATCGTCATTACATCAATAGCATCGATAAAGGAAACTGACAGTTTCCGAAACGTCTGCAAGTAAGTGGATATTTTATTGACTAGTCGAAGAAATCACAACTAACAATTCTACTATGAACAGTCCTGATGAATTTGTTCAAGAATCTAGAATTACATGGTTCGCAAGGTGTGTAAATAACAAAGGTTTGTAAATACTAATAATAAGCAATATGCAAATAAGCTCATTGATATTCATAAATATGTAAATAATAACAACACATCAGCCCACTATATACTACCGGTATCATAATACTAGGCCCCGGCAAAAAACGCAATTTTTGGAAGTAAAAAACGAGATCCAAAATTTTAAAAAGCGAGAAAAGCGAGATTTTCCCCGAAAAATGGCACAAGAAGCTTTAAAAACGCCAGAAAATACGAAAATCAAATAAAAAAAATAAATAAATAAAAAATGTTGCCTGCCCTCTATTGTTCAGATTAGGTCAGTTTAGATTGTATGTAAACAGAACTGTCGATGCTGGCGTGAGTCGAAGAAAAAGTGACAAAAATTTGACCTTGAATTATGTTTTATAGTCAAAATATTCCAGTAATTCAATAAATATAATGATATTTGGCCTAAACTTGAACTCATTTGCAATGAAATGTCATTTTTTATTAAGTAAAGCATTGGCTTTTGCAATTGCAATGTGGTTGCAATGCAGCTGTTGAATTCTGCACACTTTTCCGATGGAGAAGTTCATTTCGTGGAATTCGGTGAACTTTTATGGCATAAAGCAACATTTTTATAGTAAGTATACTGCTTGGGAACTTTCTTAAAAAGCGAGATAATTGGTTAATAGCGAGATTCGCGGCGTGAAAAGCGAGATCTCGTTTTTTGCCGGGCCTTACATAATACCAAGTGTGAAGTTGATCGGTTATTAGGTTTAAGCTGCAGAGTTGATTAATGAAAATATAAGCAAAATATGCAAATGATAATAATATCTTATTTCTTCTATAGCGCATTGATATTCGCTCATTAATAAGCTCATTAATATTCATTTATATGCAAAAAATTGCATGATTTCTAGGTACCCGCAAATAGAGTAAGAAGATATGATATGATCTGTGACAATGAAATTATTCAAGTTCAACACATGTTTAATCAAACTCACTGTTCAGTAAAGCTTAGAGAAGGACCAAATTCATGTCAGTAATATGTAGCCCATAGTTTCAACTTGGTAAGAATGTCTTTAATGGAAGCTCCTGGACACCTTTTACTCTTACTTTAAGTAAATTACAGAATAAACAACAGGAATTTTTGTTTTTACTATCCTCTACTGTGTGATAGATGACAGACAGGTCCAATATTTTGAATAGTGGATGCCGGCATACCCCATCAGTGTCTTAGCTAGCCACCCATCTGCCGGTCATTTTAGACAGGGTATTTGCTCATGCAAAATTAATGCTTTGACAGATGCTACATTATAAAAAAAAAGTGCAGTGATTTATAGTGCGCTACGCATAGGCACAACGCCTAGACGTTGATCCACAAGCCTCAGCACACTTTACATTAGGTGTTGAGAAAGGCTATTGACCTTTTTAGTAGATCAGATTTGCAAAACAAGGCCATAGCAACACATTGTCGGGCATATCACATAGTGACGTATTGGACATTTTCATGAATTTTGGCAGAATAAATGGGTAGATAACACTCTTCAAAATTACCAAATCCTGGCTAGGGATGATGTTAATTTATTACTATTAGTGACATAATTAATTAATTAATTAACCTAGTTGTATTTGCTATTTTTACTATTGCCTGTTTCACATAGAGGCGTATTTGTAAAGAGCTGTTCAATTACACATGAACCGCCGTTTCACATACCGATGTATTTACATGGTGTATATTTTGTATTTTTTGCGTACAATTTTGTATTTTTTGCCGCTTCACAAACCGACATACCGTAAAACCTTGTCTACAAGCATATAGAGTGTTTTTAATTCAAGCTAAATTTAATAATACAAAACTACCGCAAACATGCCAATACAATAGATTGGTCTTGCAATATTACTTGTTTGTATACACTTGTATAAACTTATTTGCTCAAACTCCATAATGTTATAGTTTTGTTTATAAATGGAGGGCTCCTGGATTAATTTAGCTTGAATCAAATACACTATAATATGCTTGTAGACAAGGTTTTACGGTATTTTGTCGCATTGAAACACAACAATGTCCAGTCAGATTTTGTGGCCGTTAGTCTGCAATCTAGACCACACCCATTAAACAAGAATGTCTGATAGATTTATAAGTCCACTGAAAAGCTTACCAAATAATTTGAATATCTTCTCCTATTTAGGTAATAATTCCATTAAGTTAAAGCAAGGATGCCTAGCACAAAAGCGAAAAGAGAAACGAGAACAGGAGGAACTAGAAACACTGCTGAAAGAGGAAGAGATGGATGTAGAAGAAGAATGGAAAGAGCAACTGAGACAAGTCGCTGAAGAGATGGGATTAGATGAAGAAGATACAAGCAGTGAAAGCGATGATAGTACAGACAGTACAGAATATTGCAGTGAAGAGATTAGTAGCAATGAAGTAGTGGAGGAAGGTAAGACTATAGTCCTGAAATGCCCTGGCCTACGGGTGTCTCTCTACCTTTTCTGGCTTTCCTTGTTCACATTTTTTATATCATTGATTGAAATTGTGTCTGTCAATCATTTCACTACAATTTTGATTCCAAGAGCTCTTTGATTTCTTCAAATAATAATGATAGAGTGAATCAATCCCCTGGCCCTCTATAATTATGCAGAAATGGTCTTGATCCTGTTTACATGATGTGATAATTATAGGTTAATAAATGCGTATCACTTGTTGGGAATGAAATTGTACAAAATAATGCACTCGTACTGAGATGTTGATGTGTCTAATGCATATACATGAGAAAAAAATCCAGTGATTTTCGCTATTTTTATAACAAAGTTGTCACTATAAAATATGTTGGAAAATGCAAGCAAATATAAATGCATCCACCCGCAAGAAAATGAACGCGTCTGAAAGCACTGCACATACTACGCTACGTGCGCACCTGTGCAATTATACAATATTTATACACGGCTAGTAATTAATTAATGTGTGCTCTGATTGGTTCTCACTATCTAAGAGTGTATGAATTGTTTCACAATGATCTTACGGTTTATTTACTTTGAATCAATATTATTTTATTTTTTAAGGTGTTGGAGATGACCAAGTGGATGAGCTTGAATTTTATGAACAGTGGAAAAAAGAGCTGAAAGAAGCAGCAGAAGCAATGGGAGTGGATAAGGCAGATCTTCTGTCAGGAAATAGTCACCATGGAAACACAGATGAAGATGGTATCAAAGATGACGAGCCAGATGTACAGATTATTGATGATAGTAGCGAGGCAAAACAAAAGCTTGATGAAGATGATGATGAGATGGGAGTAGAAACGATTGATATCACACAGAGTATAAAGTTGACTGAAATCAGTATGGGTGTAGATCAAACAGAACTGCATCCAAACGGAGGGAGTACCAACGGTAACAGCAATGGCAGTAGAAAGGACTGGAATGTTGCCACTAATTTTTACAGTAAACGTTCAAAACCAAAGCAAGGCGTATGTAAAGAAGTGAAAAATACTGGAAACGGATCGGCAGCAATGGTTGATGAATCAACATCACCTACGAAGAACGCTAGATCCTTATGTGCCAAAATAACACAGATTGATTTGACGCCTGCTGAGGAAGACGACGACGATGATGATGATGGTGGCGATCGGAGTAAAACAGATGAGGGAGGAGGAGATGAACCAAGGATGGAAGTTGATGATGTTGGAGATGAGACTGGGAGAGGACGAGAAGATGACAACTCAATGTTTTGCAATTCTTGTGAGTAGTGGTAACAAATTTACTTGCAAATATTCTTTTCTATGGTGAAAATATTAAACTTGTGTCTCTTAACCACGTAGAACTGAAGCAGTGCGCAGACAAGGGGGGTTAAGGGGGTGCGTTACCCCCAGGCCCAGGGTCCTAAGGGCCCCATAGAAATAAAGAAAACATACATTAATGGGCCCATAACAGCAAAGAAAAGACACCTTGGGGAGGGGCGTAAAAAAGGGGGTGTGTGCGTACATTTTACCCCCGAGCCGGTAATGGCTCTCGGCAGCACTGAACTGAAGTGATCATCGTGACATTTCTCATCTTCTGTATAGAAAAGTATGGTTACAATATTGTTTGTTACAATACAGTTTGATCACTGTTACATTAGAACTCATCTTGAACATTTTTTGAAAAAAAAATTTAAATCTCTGTTTTTCATCTTTTACTCCTTATACAAAACTGTAGAATTAAAATGTCTTGGACACATAGCTAATGTCACTCTTAGAACATCAACTCTTTTTTTGTGGGGGGGGGGGTCCTTTTTAAGGGGGTAAGCACCCTATTATAATACAGGGTGTAACAATAAAATGTGTACAATTTTGAAAATAGAATGACACAAGTATGCCGCTTATTTTATGGTTTGATATTTATATGTCTATAAAGATAATTTCCTTTGCCATCGGCTAAGCTTTGTTTCAATAAAATTGACAATATAAAAGTGAAGATATGGCCAATTATGTAACCTAGTCTTAAAACTGCTTGGGCCACTTTTGTCTAAAGTGTTACAAAAGTGACTGAATAGAGTTGAACCATGGACGATGCTCTTATGATAGGTAGTTTTAAACAATGGGGTATTCGAAGTGGTAGAAATGATTACATAATAGAATATCTCCATGAGGTTTTGAAAGTCACAACTAATATAAGCACTGACATGGCAACCTCATTTACTAGAAATCGTGGCTTCAGCTCAACAACTTCAACCCCAATTCACGATGGACGAGCGTATTTTTATGGTTGTGACATTCGGTAGCACATGGAGTCAAGCAGAAACCATAAGATTGTTTATAGCTCATTTTCAAACCCACATCTTCCATCAAGGCGTACACTTACATAATTATAACTATGAGAAGTATGTAGAATTTGTTAACAGAAATGTTGGTAATTGTTTTAATTAATTGGACATAACTTTTGAACCCAAGCTAGTAAAGAAACCAACTAAACATCTTCTTTTAGCCAAAATATTACTGATTGTATTGCATGCAATATTTGTGCCATAACTCTTTTAGTTTTTTCCTGAGAAGACAAAATGCAATTGTATAAATTTTATTGTTACACCCTGTATAATTCCACAATTTTTGAATTGGGTTAATTAAATAGATTTTCATTTTACTTTTCTTTCTTTTACATAGACTTGAATAACAAGAGATTCTCTACTAGAATGCCAGCAAGCCCACCGAAAAGACCCAAAGCCAATGAAGACTCCATGGAGGGGCCCAGGTGACATGGCCATGGTGAATACTGTGCATTGGTGAACAATTTTATTCCATAATTAACATATACATCAAATCCATATTACTTATTTGTGTATCATATCATTAAAAGACGATAATAACTTAAAGAATGGGTTGTTCCAGTTGAAATTCATATACCCACTGTGAAAGACATGAACTTTAAGATGTAAATTTCAAATGGAGTCAGTCTTCCATAGGGGGTGTATAAATTTCAATTGGAATGGCCTGATAGCATATTGAGACTAACCAGGGTTGTATTACTAAGTTGACTATTACAGACATAGTTACAAATGCCCCCTCCCCCGGGGATGTTTCTGTCAATGCAATTTGCCAGGTGGTATTTATTCATGTACAGATAAATCACTTTTAAGCTGAATTTATACTCGATCGCTTTTGCAGAAAAGCGATTCTCACGCATGCTCAGTGTTTACATACATTTCAAGAGCGTCAAGTCGATCAATCAATTCAAATCGTTGAGGCAAAAACGATGTCGGTTTTGCAAGTTGAAAAAATCTCAACTTCCCAGCGATATCGCTTGACACATGAATGCGTCAACCAATCATATACAACCAACTGGATCTATTATTTTGCTATTTAATTTACCTTTCTCGATTATTTTAATAACTTTTGGCGATGAATTAATTCAAAGCAATAATTATTGACAGCAACTGATGTTTTAAAAATGTATCTTGTGGTATTTAGAATATTTTAATTGTTGTCTGCAAACGCAATCGCCGTGATAAATGTATAAATGCAAAAGCGACGAGCGATGCACCGTAAAAATCAGCGATTGCCCATCGGAGATCAAGTATAAATTCAGCTTTACAGTAAAAACAGCGAGTGGCGATTACATCTTCATGTTTTTTACAGATTGCTGTTAATAAATCCTCCCTATCGACAGTCTATTAGGTTTCCTTGAGAGAGTCATGTCAGTGTGTACTCCAGTGCGAGTAATAATAAATTGCATGCATTGACTAAAAAAATTGCCATGTTTACAGGCATGATTAAAGGCAGTACATCTGCACATGCACAAAATAACTCTGATAAAGTACTGACATCAATCTCTAGAAGAAGCCAAATGGACTATAATGCATGAAGATCTTTACGCCAACCACGAGTATAATATGCCCAAGACAAAAATGATGTTTCAGTGTTAAAAATGGTAACATAGCGCTCTGTAGGCAAAGTAATACAGCGGGATGCAGACGCAGATGTTTTATTGTGATACAGTCGGTCTGCACTTGTGTGAAGGGACACCAAACTCTTTGCCTGGTCCATGGTTCCAAAATCTGTAAATGAATTCAGTCTTGTTTTTTTTTTAATGTCAAGCATATGCTTCTCTATACTAGTATTGTCATCTTCATCTAATGGGTGGGGGGGGGTGAAAGGAAAGTGATGGTGCCAACTTTCTATGCCATGTCAATTTTTTGTTGATGAAATTTAAAGTTCATACAAGATACTGTAAATTAAATTTCCACATTTCAGTACCCTTTTGTTTCCCCACAAAAGCAATACAAAGATGTATGCAGAATCTTGTATTATTTGTACCTATTAAATTATGATGCATCACTAGCAACAAATCTTTAGAGCAATAACATCTGCTGAAGACGCCGATTGACCCGGTGAAAGCGCTCCGGTGAGTGAAATTTGAGTAGCGTAGAAGTCTTAAATTGCTTCCTATTATGATGATGTTTATATATTTTGAAACTTAGTGCTCTTAAAGTTCAGGATATGCCTTGAGATATACCTATATGATGTAAACTGCAATCTTGGTATCTTCTATGAACCAATTTCTAATCATCATCATTGATAATAGTTACATTTTAATAAATAAATGTAATTTATTTAAGGAACAGTCTCGCCAATATCAGTACCAAAAAGCCCACCATTCGTCATGCAGGATGGATTTTTAGTGTGTTTAAAGTTCCTGTTGTACAATGTCTTTATAAAATACGTAACCTAGCTGTGACAATAATCAAAATCTTTGGAAAAAACACAACCCATGTTTTTATTGGTCACAAAATATTGACTGCTTGGAGCCCAAAACAGTTTAACTACTAAAGCTGCTTGGCACACAGACAGGATAAACAGCCTGTGTTTCATACATTCCTTTTATAGCGAATACCAATCGGAGCAGATTGATTGCTCAGTGCCACAACTGGGTAAGTGCAGTAGCTGCCATGTGTAGGTGAGTACAATATACTGTGTGTAAATTGCCAAATGTTTACAGGGCAGCTATTGCACTTAACCCACTTCTGCTGGCACTGAGCAGTCAAAATGTTAGCAAATGCCATGAGTGTATTAATAGTTTGTAATTGCTAGGGCATACACTACGTGCAGTGTTTTCGGACACATTCATTTTTGATAATTTCTGTAATTTGAAGAAGTCAAAAAGTGATCATTTATTATCTGAATGACCTAGATGATAGCTATTGAAGAAGTAAAAAATTATTAAAAGTAACCAGTTACAGGCTTGAATTTCAACCTGCTTAATTATGAAACTCTAATAGTTGAGTGGTTAAGGCATAGGTCTTGTAAACCCGAGGTCCTGGGTTCAATCCCAGTGCTGGATCACTTTTTCTACTTCTCTCCTTTATCATTTGCTACAGCAAGATAATTAAGGCACAGGGCACCTAAGTAAAGCCATCTGAAGAGGGTGGTTAATAATTGCTATATTTTGGAAATCAAACGGGAAATTTTTTACCTGTAAAACTATGTTATATTTTAAGAAAAGAAACATTCTTGCATTCATATTTTATTCATCAATCATCAGAATGAATACATTATTTGTTGCAGTATTATTGCAAGTATCAACAGAGAAGTCATTGATCTTCTTGTAATGCCAGTGGCAATGACTAACCGACATATGATTTTTAGCTTGTTTTGTTGTTGAAAGGGATTCAATCATGTTTAAGCGTTGTTTATCACCCTTTAACAACTCACGTCTGGTGTGTCTTGTATTTACCTCACTAAGTAAACCACGCAGACGACTCTGACGCATCATTGTTAAACGGTGCACGGATAACGCTGAAACATGATTGAATCCCCAAGTGATTCAACTACACTGTAAAACTGGACATTTTTGTGTGTGTAATTTTTCACACTTTGCCAATTTTGAACTGTTTCCCTTATTTTTAAATTCACATTCTATGCATTAAACTATGCACACAAGCAATATATTCACACATTGTTGTTGTTGAGGTAGCTGCTGCTTAGAAAACAAAAATAAATGTATCATGAACATTTCCACTTTTCCAGTACTTAAAATCTTTTCAATTGAATGGGATCACTTAAAAAGTGTGAGTTAAAAAGGCACACAGGGGACAGAATGTTATAATTTATAGGGAAGGGGGTGCTATTGACGGGGCTATTGGATCGAATACAGTATGCTGGATGTGTGTGCAAAACTGTAATAAACCGTAGTTATAGGTTAATGAACGAGTATTACTTGTTGGGAGAGAAATTAGACAAAATAATGCACACGCGCTGATGTTGATGCGTCTAATGCACGAGCCCCGAAGGGGGGGGGAGTGCATTATTTTGTCTAATTTCTTGAGCAACAAGTAATATGAGTTCATTAACCTATTTCATACACAAGAAGAAAAAAACACGACCGTGATATTTGCTGTTTTTATAATAAAATTATCACTTAAAATATTGGAAAATAGAACCAAATATGAATGCATCAACCGCCCGAAAAATGAATCAAGCCTCACGACGCGAAGCAGCTGAAAGCACTGCGCGTAATGCGGAGTGCAATTAGACACAATCAATGCATGGTTTGGATTGGTTCTCGCTATCAAAGAGTGTATGAATTGTATATAAATTATGTTAAGAAATTGTACATTCATAGTAGCTTGTTTCAACCTATTGTATTGCAATGTTTTAAATAAAGGCAGATGACCTTACTTTACATCGTCATCAAAATTGCCATTTTGGTATCTGAAGTAAGCTCATATTTGTTCATATAACCCCAGTAAATATTTGGGTCCAAGATCTTTGCTTCAGATGGTATGTGAACAAAATGTGGTAGCCTCATCCTCCCATGATAGTGTTCTAGTAGGTCCTGCGTTTGAAACCAGAGCAGGATCCCTTTTTCTACTTGTCCTTCCTACAGAAGTCCCCCCTCCTTCAACAGTATGTACCATTTTATGGACCATTTTATGGACCATGTGATACACATGTTTGCTTCTATTATCCAAACCACTTGCTCTAATGCCGTAGGTGTCAACATCCAAAGTCCAAAGTTTCAAGATATTTTCTCAAAATATCAAGAGCTATCTCAAAAACCACTGAGCCAATACTAGGCTTGTTTGTACTCATTTTAATGCATGCTGATTCCAAATATGGCCATGAAAATGTACAATTCTGAAATGTTAGAATTTTCAAAGACAATTTAGAACTTATCGTTTGCATTTGAGAGATTTAACCCAAAGTTGGGAATCGGATTGTTTTGGTGATAGACCCTATGCATGCAAAACACCAGAGTACATACTGTTGGGGGAGGGCACACCACCATGGAAGGGTGAGGGGAACTCCATCATGGGAAGATGAGGCTACCACATTTTGTTCGTTACCAAATTGGTAATTTTGATGAGCTAAAGTGGGGTTGAAGCTGTCAATCAGGTCATCCAACTTTAGAATTGAAAAGATAGGAGTACCCACCTTTAAAATTTAATTGATGGAAATTATTCTAAAATGATAAGAAAAATTATCATTTCAACTAAGGGCAAATATGTTACTGTAGGGTATTTTTAGTCTCATGTATAAAACATAATGCTATTTCAAATTGTGTTTAAAAGTGTTCCGAGTTTATTTGTACTATTTTCTAACAGAGTTACACTATTTTTTTGTTTTGTTATAAATGTAAATTTCTTTTCAGCAAGCCAGTATTAAGCAATTGTGTTCTTGTCTTCCATTTTAAATTTGTATAATTATGTAAATATATTGAGTGCACAAATATATACATACATTGTACATAGGTAAATCTATATATGTGACGTGTCATGTCAAAAGGAGACACTTTTGGGCAGGTTATCAATTCTGAGGTTTTTATATATCTTAAATATGAAGATATTTTGCTCCACAACGCGCGTTTACCCAAATAAAATCGGACGTTCCTAAGCGAAGATATTGAGTTCGTAAGTTATGGTATTATAAAATTGGAAATTGAGATATCAGTCTTTAAAAATATTATTGACAATGATGAGAGTAGGAATTACCTTGAAAAATGTCTCAAAAAATACAAGATGCCAGTTATATTCCGGTCTGAAATTATCAGACAATATTTTTAACATTAATAACGTTACAAATTCGCAACAATCCCAAACTGTGAAAAATTCACCATCGGGCAGATTTTTGGCTATATCTCCATTTGCGATCCTGCCCAAAAGTGTCTCCTTTTGACATGACACGTCACATATGTGAGGACAATATGTATGTATGTAAAAACATATATGAGAGGACATTTTTTGACACCATAGAATATATATATATGCACTTTTGCAACACTGTAGAATCAAAGATTAAGGATTTTTGGTAGAATATAATATAATCTATTATTTTTATCAGTAAATTCCAAAATGGGGTATGGGGCTGGCTGGGGTGTTAAAAAAAGATCCAACTAACTGCTAAATTTGGATATCCAACTAGATTGCCCCGCAGGGGAACAAACAAAGAACCACTAACCATGAAATATGTATACATCCAAGAAGCTTAAACTGTAAATTAGCCGCCCCCACCCCGATAGAGGGCAGGACTTGAAAAATGAGGGAAATTATGGGGTAAAAGTTTTAAAAGGTGGAATATATATATTATATGGTGTCAAGGCCAGTGACCTTGACAGCATAGAAATGTGAGGACATCAAAATTGTCCATACATTTTTTACTGTCCTCACATTGTACATGTAGTGTAGAATAATGTCCTCACTTATGTTGATTTACAAATACAAATATGTATGTGTGGGGAACCAAAAGTTAATATTAGGCCAAAAAAAACACCTTGGTCTCAGCTCCTTCAGTTCAATGCAAATGCGGTTTTTTTTCATCTTAATGTGACACCACCACAGTGCAATGAAAAATACAATAAATATAAAATATGTAATTTCTTCCCTTTGTATACTGTATTTAATCTACAAAAAAATCCTTTAAAAAGAGCGACACCGGTGTTATAATTTTTTTCTTCCAGTTTTTTTTCTGGCAATATTAAAAAAAATGTGGAAAAAGAGCAATTTTTAAAGCTATGTGAGCGGGAAGCAAAGGCTTTTTTTTTTGCCTTAAGCAGATAGCACTCCAATGCAGGTGCAAGAGATGAAATGCTGTACCCACTGTTCCAGTACCAGTAACCGCAAAGGTGCAACACTCTGCATGATTTTTCAGACACGGTCGATAGAATTAATGGCCCTTTAAAATTCAAGAATTCTTATTGCACACAAAGTGGACTTTGCCTGTTGGGGTGGAGTGCCATCTGTATGTTAATAATGGGGGCCCCCACTTGCTTATAAACACATACACCCATGCAAATGGTATCGGTAATAACTTCTTATCTTTATTACTTACAAATCCAATCTAAAAATTATAATGTACAGTCTGACATCTTGTTGTGGCAAATATGGCGCCAATTTTTAGATTTGAGGCAGTTGCGGTAAAAATTTGCTGCAGCAATACGTCAAGAACAATTTGGTGATATTTTATGGCAGCATAATCCATGTGTTAAAATTAGCTGTTAATGTATTGTTACTCTTGATGTGTCAGTAACGTCACATCCGCACACATTTCATTAGGCGTAGTTTCAAATTTAGAGCATTCGTTCAAATCTCTGGCGTATGTGTACAAAACAGCTGTTTCAATGCATTGTTGTTCCTGATTCACCAAGAGTAAAAATATTATAATAATAATTAGTATTGGCTTATTTTGCTGATTTCCCCAGCACCTCTGGATCCAGTCATGATTTAAAGCCATAATGTGTGATTTGCTTCACAGCGACACCCTCAATTTTACTCTGATTTCTACTTTTTGCATAATTATAATGCCCAGTGGTGTACTAAAATACCACGTAAAAGACTAAGCCTGAGCCTGAAGTGCTTTAATTACAGTAAAATTAAACTTTTTATATTAAAACCGGGTCGACCCGGTTTTATTCAGAGTTCATCGATCGACTGCTTGCTAACATCTCCCGTGGTTGTCAGCTTTGTGTACACACGTCAAGCGCGATGTTCTGTGTAGTATTACATGTTACGATCACCAAGCGTGGTACACGCATTGTGGGCGCTGGATGAAATCGCAGGTTTCTTCGTTATACCTCATTTGTTCGGCTCGATATTAAAAGGGGGATAATGTGATCAGTGAAAACAAACATTTAAATAGGAATCTATTCTTTATGCAAATCACACATTGCTTTAACATTGGGTTATTCTAGTTGAAATCCATACATCCAACGTTTGAAATAAGCCCGATCGCAGTGCAATTTGCACCCCAAAATTAGCCTGTTGCGATACAACTTTAAGTGTGGTGCAAAATTGCAATACCACAAAATTGGGCATAAGGCAATGGACAATCCTGTTCTGCAGGCCCAACTGACCCAGACTTTCCGTTTACCAAATTTACCAATTTTTGGCCAAAATTGGCAAATTTGAGGATTTTGGAGTCATTTGCTAATACAAATAAAACCAAAAAATGCCTGACCGACCAACCACCCCTACTTGAAAAAGTCTGGCCACTTGTAGAACAGGGTTTTTTTCAATGCCTAAGGTACAAAAGGAGAAAACTTTTTAAGGGTGTTGTAGAACTGCTTGGTTACAATGTGTACACATACCTAATTTGTGTATAATTTAACTATGAACAAGAACAAGATCATCTATAAATATGCCATTTGAATAGTTATTAAAGTTGATAAAATCACAAGAACCACAAGAAATAGTGACATATTCATGCTTAATGCAGTTATTTTTTAGTTAAATAAAATGAAAAAAAAAATACAACCGGTTTTCATCTCTGAGCTGACTGATTCTTTTGTTTCAAAAATTCTGTTACCGTATTTCGTTCCATTAACCGCCCATGCCCCTTAGCGCCCACCCAATAACTTTACAACAAACTGCCCATGCAAATCTGGATCATGGCCCAGAACATATGGCACACTGGTGATGATGATTGAATATTCAATTATGTAAACAATGTAAAAAAAAGCGCCCACCCAAAATGACTTTGTTAAGCGCCAGGCCTGGGCGGTTAATGGAATGAATACGGCAGTTGTTTACTTTAATGGGTTAAGGGCTCGGTCACCCATCAAATGTCAAAAATGTCAATTTTTATATCGCAAATTTAAAAAACAAAAATCAAAATTAATTGATATCAGAAAGACATTCCTCGTATTAAGAATGCAATTTGGTGTGTCTGATGTGCTCTCAGGTCCCACAAAAATACTGTGCAAAGGTGGGTGACAGAGCCCTTAAATACACCTGTTTTTGTTGAAAACTGGATTGTTAGTCTACTGAACAATTGAATACCTGACTGGAAGAAGGGCCAAACTCCATCAAAACTGTTTCTGGCTCCTCCTGGCTAGCCTACTGGGACAATCTGTTATAATTTTTATTTTATGACATGCTTTGTATGTGTATTTTTGATGTATTTTAGCCAGTTATGTAAATAAATAAATAAATAAATAAGCTTAAAAAGTTACCTTTTCAGAGTCTGAGTTGAGCAAAGACGTAGCTTGCGACACCCTCACGGCGTCTTCATTCAGCGTAGTGATTACCGGTCACCTGACCACCCGATCGTGTCCTCCCGATCGTGAGGCGGACGCTCTAATATGAGTTTAATATAAGTGAAGAATAAATACAAAGAGTATGCTGTGATGGACTTGCCCTTTTGTTGATCATTGGCGAGTTGATCATTTGTTGATCAAAGGGCAAGTCCATCACAACATCCTAGGACTTCTTCTGATGAAGATGTGTGTCACACATCGAAAATTCAAGGTTAGTTGGATTTTTGTGCTGAATGTCAGTTTAAACTTTTAGAAATTGTTTATCACCAGCACGTATGAACTTACATTCGAGAAAATGAATAATAAATAATACAGTATAATAAATTAAAACACTATACACTTTGTAAGATTGCATTTTAAGCAAGTACACTCAATATGAGTTGGGTAATAAACTATTGACCTAATTAATAAAAAATTAATTTTAAATCAAAATATCAGTATCATGTAAATGAAGTATAAACAGCTGAAAAATAAATATATTTCTAAGACAGGTACACTCAATATAAAAGTTGAAGTAAATCCTTCCCAAGCCTTTCGGCCCATTGGGCAGCGCCTATCTCAGTTTCATAACCCTAGGCCACATGTCTGCAAGCAGAAAAGCTACAGCAGGGGGTTAGTCCACTGGTAGCCATGTGTTTAACTTTCCCTATTCCATTCTTGATGCCGAACGCCTGGCAAGAAGGCAGTAGGTACCATTTTTAAAGCCTTTGGATTTGAACCCGCGTCCTCCCGATCGTGAGGCGGACGCTCTAATATCAGTTTAATATAAGTGAAGAATAAATACAAAGAGTATGTGATATCATAGCAAAAAAAATATATAAAATACAAAAACTATATACTAGGCCTTAATAGTAACTCAATTTTCAAAAATGCCTCCTTTGGTCCCCATGCATGGAGCAGATTGTGTTACATATTAAACCAATAAGAATACTACTGCCGTCAAGAGGGATACTAATTTTTATTTGAAATTGCTATATTCAGCAGATATAATGTTATGTGTCACAGAATACCTTCAGAAGAAAATGCTGTTAAATGTGGGAACATTGTAAAATTATGATAATATTTCAAAGTATTGAGAATGTGCTATTACTAAATGAATATACTATCTCCTAAATGGCTATAATACAGACCATCGAAATAAGTTTGCTTTTCTGGGAACTAACAAGCCAATTTGAGCAAATGTCAGAAATTTACTGCAAGTTAAAACACTTTGTTTAAGGAATCAGATATTAACATTTGCACAGTATATTTTGTGGAAACTGAGAGTACACCAGACATATCGAATTGCATTCTGAATACCAGGAATGTCCTTCTGATATCAAATAATTTTGATTTTTTTGAAATTGTGATATAATATTTTGAAATTTGTGATATAATACAAATTTTATGACAAATTTAATATTTTTCAATTTTTGATATTTAACAGTCCTCGAAGTAAACTTTATAAATATAATGATGTGTACTTAAAGTGTATATAGCTGGGATGAAAAGCCAACAATCAATTTAAAATTTTGACCTTTCATATTGAAGATATACATTTTCCCCCCAAAAGACCTTCTTTTTGTGTGTGTTTTGGGGAAAATTCATATCTCAGGGGTGTGAGTGACTTCTATTGAAAAAAGAGGAACATTGTTCAAAAAAGAGGAAAAGCACCAAAATATGCTAAAAATGGGCTGAAAATGAAAGAAAAAGCTAAAATTTTGCCTCAAGAAATTTCCAAAAAAGAGGACTTCAGCTTAAAAGAGGAGATATCACACCCCTTCAACAGGGTCTGCCTTCAATAAAAATGGTCAAAATGTTCAATTTAAGCTACATACACACATACGTACATATCGGTATGAATTCGGTAGATGGCCGAAACCAGATTCGGCTTTTGGTAAATTCATTTTACGCATGCATTATTTTTGAATTAGAGAACAAGGGATCTATGCTTTATCTATAGAGGGCAGCATATCGATTTTTTAACGGTTATCGTCGTTGACCGCACTGCGATGCACCGTTAGGTAACCCTGTATGTCGCCCTCTTTTGATTACTTAAATATTATGCTGTTATCATTTGATCTCCTTTAAAAAATTGACATGCTGCCCTCTATTATGTACATCATTGATCCCTTGTTCTCTAATTCAAATGTTATGCATGCGTAAAATGAATTTACCAAAAGCCGAATCCGGATTCGACCGTCTGCCGAATTCATAACGATATCATTAGATTTATAAAGTTTACTTCAACTACTGTTAAATATCAACAATATAAATTTTTAATCATTTGCCATAAAATGTGATTTAAAAAAAAAAAATTCGTGATATAATACATATTTTATGGCAAATGATCCAAAATTGATATTTAACAGTCCTCAAATTAAACTTTTAAAATGTAATGATGTATGTAGCTGGAATGAAAAGCCGATGATCAATTGCAAATTTTGACCTTTCGTATTGAAGTTATGGATTTTTTCCCCCAAAACACCAAAAAATTGTTAAGTCTTTTTGGAAAAAAACCCATATCTTCAATATGAAAGGTCAAAATTTCCACTTGATTGTCAGGTTTTCATCCCAGCTACATACACTGTAAGTACATATCATTATTTGCTCCCATTGAGTTGAGACACAGCTTATTTTGCTTTGAGCTTGCTGTCTTGTTTGCTTCTGAGTTCTATATGAACTTGCCTTCAGTTTTTGACTTGAATTTGTTTTAAATTACAGCATGTAGTTTTTGTTGTTTGCTTTTATATTTTGTTGTCTGTCCCTGAAGAAGAGCAGTTTATCTGCTTAAAACATCAATTGTTTTTTTGTCTGTTTGGCTTTGTTTGTCTGCTACATGTATGTGCACAGTGATTTTCATCACTTCCAGTGTATTTTTGTACTGTTTTCCTGACACTTCTGTGGATCCGCGATTAGGGTCTCAAAACACTCATTTTACTGGAAGAAGGGGTGTTTTTTTAAAGAACAATCCTCACTTAGCTTAAAATTACCCAATTAACGGTCATTAGTGATGACATTTGTCAAGTTTTTCTGCACAAAAAAAGTTGTTTCCGAGCGATTTCACACACCATATTTAATAAATTCAGAGCCGACTTCAACAGCACTTTGAATAGCCGATCATCATCACTGAATGACACTCATACCGACACGCAATGTCTATCCTTGCTTAGGGGCAAATTTCAAGCCAATTCCTTGCTTAAATTTCAGCATTTTTGAAAATCAATTCATGCGGATGCTTACAACTTTTATACATGAGTGGCCCCCGGGCTCTTATCTTCCACAAAAAATACTGAGCAAATGTTAATATCTGATTCCTTTTTACACTTTATTTCTGTAGGGTAATACATTAATCAATAGCCACTGATTTGTACCATATGGCATGGCACTGTGTGATATTAGAGTGAATCATCCAGTGTGCTTCCATTACATCATCGATATGCTGTTCAATTGATTATTAAAGGGATGCGAGTGAGGGGTAATATTTGGATGCATGTTCAAGGCTGTTTGCACATATGGGTTCTCTGCTTATTATAGTGCTAGCTCACTAGCATCGGGTGAATACTGCTCACAGGATGAATCATGTCATGGGATGTATAATGCAGGCACAATTGAGAAGATGAAGATGAGTTGGTATTGATGACATCATCTATTATAGTAAGTGCCTGCAATTCTGAGCTTTGGACCATATCTATTCCATTCAGCAAATGTTCTTGGAATATATATTATATTTACTCTTTAAGCGCATGGGAGAAATGTGATATGACGGACGTAGCAGTAACTTTATTGATATTAAAGTCATAATGTACAATCTTATAAAAATATGAATTTGGTCAATTTTTTTCAAACCTGATTTTTTTTGCATATTTGTAATGTTTACACATGTCACAACTTGCACCTAAATGGAATCAGCCAAATTTGTTGTGTTTGTAGGTAAACAGAGCAAAGTTCGACATAAAGCCATAATTCAAGAAATTATGACTTTATGTCCGCCCATAGAACTGCGTGTTAAACGGTCAAAATAACAAGCAGTGTTTCTTTCATGTTACCACGTTATTTCAGCTCAAAATGGACAGAAACCATTCTCGATCATTATTACTAGTATTATTTCAGCATTTGGAGTATATAATGACAAATTTAAAATTGGAAGGAAATCGTACATTAAGCCTTTAATAATTGCTAGCTTATGACTATGTCTTCATCATCAACTCAAATAGGAAGTGGACACTTAGATCAGAGCGATGAGATTATATTTACTCTTTAAGTGTAGGTAAAAGGCAGCTGCAAGTAAGCTGCATGGTGCTACGAACTGATACATGTGCATATGCATGTTCTAATACTTACTTCAGTGGTGGCTGTTTCTACTTGTATGATATTTTACAACGTACAAGCTGATGCTGTGTGAACATTGTGAAAATGTCACAAGATTTTAAATTAAAAGGGCATTTCGTGATCCACAGCCTCATCCCCCACTTTCTCAAAAAAAGTTGAGATTTTTATATCACTGGAAACCTCTGGCTACATAATGTTTATGTACAAAATATTTCTTGCAGATAATTTGTTTAGCAAAGATATTGTGAAATTTGAATTTCGTTCTGGTGCACCAGAACGAAATTACAACGCATTGTCTATGGAGCAGTGTAATACACATAATCATGCATAATTCATGAGCATAAAATCGGAATCAACTGAAATTTTGGGAATAGGTTTTTTCGTGGATATCTAATGAAAAATGACATAAATACAGGATGCTAGGATCACGAAATACTCCTTTAAGTCAAATACTGGAACTAAATTTTTGCAACTTGCTTTACGTTGCATCTGAAACCATCAGACTTCATCAGGCAAAACAAATGAAATTTGACTTAATTCAAAATCTTGTGATTCTAACGACTGGATGACTGAGAATAGTATACAAATATATACTGCCATGAGAGGTTCTTGTTAAAACTATGGGCCCGAGGTGAGATCAATAGTACTATTTTCCTGAGGGGCGCAGCCCCGAAGGAAAATTGTGTTTCTCGTTTGTTTGTTATGCTTTGTTTTGTTTTTTACTTTTTTTTTTTTTTTGATGGTAACATTTCTTTGTTAAGGGGGGTGACTTCCTCTGTCCTTACTGGCCTTCTGGTCATCCCCTCCATAATTCGTTTGTTTGATATTGCCTTTGTTTTTTAAAATATATACTTGTGTGATTTCATGTGAATTATGGGAAAATAAAATATCTTGTATCTTGTATCTTGTAAAAATATCTTGGAAAATAGTATTAATTGATCTCAAAGAACTTCGAATAAAGGCAGTATATATTTGTTTTATATACTTCATTAATATATTCTTTGTTTATTGATTGGTTAAAAGAAAATTATTTGACGTTTGGACTCTCCAGCTTCTATCCTGAGTGAACAGCACGACCAATTTAAGCACAACCTATATTTTGCCCTTCAAAAAAAAATCGAATAGGCTAAAATCGGGCTAACCAATTACAGCAGCGAAATCACGCTATGGCAGTTTCAAGCGTGCGTGAACCGTTCCGTCGCGCATCGAATCGCGCTTTTCGGAAGGCATGGTCAAAAGTACTATTTACGGCTTGGAGGTACTATTTACGGCTCATCCGGGACATTGAAAATACTATTTACGGCTTAGAGGTACTATTTACGGATAGGAGTACTGATGGTAGAACTATTTTTGGTCATGTGATCCACTTTTAACCAATCAATGAACAAGAATATATTAATGAAGTATATAATATTCACTATTTGATTGTATTTGTGAAAATGTGACAATCATCAAGCCCAAAGACTTGTATGAAGACTATTTCAAGTCATGTATTCTATTTTGGGAAACATTTTTTTGAATCTATTTCATAACCAATTGTTAAAAATAACATAAAATATTAAAATTACGAGCCAACTCTTAGCCTATATACTCAAGATTTTGAATGCTTAGACTTTTGTTAAATCTTAGAATTTTGTGACTACAATTGTATTTTCCCTAAAATCAAAAAAAAAAAAAAAAGACTTTTATTGTCATGCAGTTAGATTTAAACTAAATGATGACTAGGATTTAGCTCATGATGTTTCATTTGGCAAAACAAGTTTAAGGTTTTTTTAATTAGTGCTGTATTTTTCGGGAAATAGGAGTAGAAATAACTTGAACTGCTTGAAATAATCAAATTAAAATTGCTACTTTTCATTACCCTGAATATGACCTCTATTATCAGCATGCATCACTGATCCAGACTGTTAAGCAAATAAGCAGCACCTGCTTGACTCAAAGAGATTATACTCGCTTTGACCTGACCTTTGTTTATATTCCATGCTTCAAGTTCAACAAATCACTTTAACCATTGGTCACATTTCAGTGATTCCAAATAATCTGACTTGTTTTCTTCATTTACCTACACCAAATTTTCCATTTTCAGAGTGTGCACACATATATTCTGCATAGTACGCTTTTGTTAAATGCCAGATACCGACACTGTTAAGCTTTAATAATACATGTATAGTATCTGGGTCATTTTGTTGACCAGTCCATCCTTTGCTGTGCTTTTAACCTGTAATTGTAAAAGGTGAGTTTAATACATACATATCTTATGTGGTAATTGCCATCTCATGACCCTGATTTTCAAACAGAGTTGTGCATGCATAATAAGACCATCATTCACACACAAGGAAGAACAGTCTGCTGGCAATAAAATGCTAGGTCTAACTCATTTTTGTAAAAAATTGGAGTTGGGCCCTTCTTCCACTCAGGTATTCAATTGTAAAATGTCTGCTTCAAACAAAGTTTGATTGGGGCCAGAGGAATGGGCCCTGATGAACACTGTTTTTGCAAATTGTTAAATTGACAGTTTCGCCCAGCTATTCATAGTGCCATACAGACCAATATAATTAATTTTTTGCCAATTAGATCGTTATAAAATTGAAATTAACACCGCTTCACAGTCCCTCGTGCACGCATCTATGGTGAAATTGATTGCCGATATCTTCAAATTTGAGCATGTTTTAAACAGATTAATTGAGAGCAAAGCCCATGCACTTACTAATATCAATATGCCTTTTGTTTGGAGCAAATCAGACATACGGTTTTTATATATCAAATTAAATGGAAATAAAAGTAAATAGGGCCAATAACTACGCATCTAGTCATTTATTTTCAATATTGTGGCCATTTTGACTTTTAAACCTTCCGAATTCGGCACATTTGCAGTACATGCAATCATAAGAAAATGGTCAATTTTGGGCTTGTCGTTTTATATAAAGTCAACCTATAAAATTACTGGGATTAAGCAAAGTTGTAATTTAAGACTAGTAGTCTTATAAAAGTGATGTTTTATAAATTTTGAAGGTTGACCACATCGACTTTGGGCCCCCATATGGAAAAGTAGTCTCTTTGCTCAAATAAAAGGGGTTCCACAGTTAAGCAATGGGAGAAAATTGTCTTTTTCATTTTCAACTTCAATTATTATAAAGGGAAAGTCTTTTATTTTTTTTTTTTTTTTTAATTTTGTCATGTATATATTAAACTTTATTTTCCCCAATTTTCAAGGAAATCTGATGAAAGACCCTCTTCGTACAGGAGCACTAAACACTGAAAGGTATTCCCAAAATCTCACTTTCGATTCTGGTGAAATACACTGACATGCACCCGTGTCATTAAAGTAGCGTGCTATAGATGGCCCTCACTTGATAATAGTCAGTCCGATTGACTTGGCTCAAACGGTATTCCCTAGAAATACTTTGCCAGATTCTACTCTCTAAAGAGGAATCTGATTGGTTACAATATGTCGTCGTACCGTACGAAAAACCATGCCCTCTTCCATACAGCCCTGCTTAGTGTGTTGTGTGGTAATGTATGCATTGTGCATTGACCTCGAACGCCTCTGTACACACAGTGTGCACACCCCTACTCGTAGCGCAGTCTAAACGAGGAGACAGAAAAGCATAGTGTGTGAAGTGTGTTAAACTGTGCACACTTTATAGTAGGTCAGCTATCTACTGCCACCGTACACCCCTAGCGGGATCCTCCGACTTGGTCAGGGTGACATGCCATATGGCCTGGTAAACAAGAAAAATGATGTACAAAGCAAAAATTTTGGGATGCATAGGCGCAGTGTGGCGTCATTTTGATGGCGTCATCAAATTTTGAGAAAAATGTGTCAAATGTACCGAAATATTTTTTTTGCCTGATAACATAGCAAATGTACTCATCTTTGCATTTATTGGTATTAGAAATAAAAATTTTGTTTTTACAAATGTGTTCTGAGTGTGCCACTTTCTCTTTCTTCATTGACTTGTGTACAAAAGTCTAAATTAAAACGTGATTTTCTCGATTCGCGAGTTTTTGTTGTTTTTGGACACAGAAAAGTTATCTATTTTCTCTGACGCAGATACTTTTCAGTAAATTATTCAATCATTTTAGCTAATTTTACAAACATTGGGATGTATTAACCAAGAAAATGTCTGAAATAAAAAAAAAAAATTACATAAAGGGTTCCTTTCGGTGAAAAATGATGGCGTCATCAAATTTGGCCAATAAGGGAAAAATTACCGAAATTCAGTTTCTCACCAGAATATGTAGATATTATAAGAATCTTTCGTTTTAACATCATTCGGAGTCATTAATGCAGTTTATAAAAGATAGGCAAGCTTAAATATAATTAATTTTACATAGATCTGTATACAAAAATTGAATTTGAAATGCATATTTCTCGAATTCTTATTTTTCATCCCTAGAACCACTGCTAACCCAGTTTTCCTTTTCCGCTTAGTCCTATAGACTGGAAGAGGCCCTTAAAATCAAGCACAGAGTGTTTAAGATGTGAATGAACACGTTCAGGTATTGGAGAGGGGCACAGTTTGGTACAGGAGCATTGATGGCGTCACCCGCTTACCTCACATATTAAGCTCCAAGCTCCTTTTCATCTACATACCTTATTACCGTAATATTATTTCTTTCTTGCGCGATCGATCTCATCTCTCATATCCTGAATTTTATCTCATTTCTTGAAATCGTCTCATATTACATAATAAAATTAGATACATATGACCCTTACAGCTTTCCGTATATTCAAAGACTGTCCGCTTCAGTGCGATAATCTCTGGACATGTATGTAGACCTGGGCAAAATATATAGTTCATCAAAATGTGTGTACTTACATTAATAACGTAACATGTTTCATAGAAAATGATTAAAAACACCACGCCTGCTTTATATATGAAGTAGCATTTATTATATGAAGGATGTTTATAGGGTTTGAATTAAGTAAAATAATAACTAATGCTTATAAGAGCACAAATTGATGGAGTTGATCATCGTGATGAAGGCCAGCGATTGCGCCCATCATTTTGTGCCAAGAAAACTTCTTCGAATGAAGAATTATACATGCTGGAAGGTGCGAGTTGGGGAGAAGAGTTTGGGTCCTGGACTGGAATTTTGGATTGAAGATCTTTGCTATTCTCTGGTAGGAATACAGGTAAGCCTAAGCACAGTATTCGTGGATTATAAATTACAAGAGATAATATTCTTAAACCCTATTTGCGTAAATCGATACACAGTGTGCATGTGCTAATATAAGTAATACAAGTTCCCCTAGCGGTCTGTTAGCTATAAACATGACCATTTGCAGTTGAAATATCGTATTATGAGTGATTAATCACATTTTTTTGTTATTGTTGAGCATTGGCTTAAGTGCATTAGGCCTACAAAATAGTAATCATGATGGAAACGTATATAAATACTGGAGTCCCAAATAATTTTTTTATTACGTTAAGCCTTATCGGACAATCAAAGTGTGACATATTACAGCAAAGCGGGTTTGATTAACTGAAATAGGATTGATGTACAATTTAACCAGAATATTTTCTAAGATACTGTTCGCGATTTTATATTCCAGAATGTTACTACCCAACTTCTAGTGGTCTACCTTCATTGCAATCATAATGGAACTTAGAAGTGGGAAAGTGTCCAGCAATGTGCCTTCAAGAAAGCGTAATAGTGCATATGATAAAGATTACGATATTGACGAAGAAAAAAGACCTCGTAAGATTAGTCGGCGAAACAAGACTGATCCTGGTACTTCTACGTCAGAACCAACTGAGCCATCAAGTAGACAAAGATCGGCCCGTCGAAGTGGTGAATGTAAAGAAAGCACCATATTTAAACCTGACTGTATATTTTGTAGGAAGCAAGACCGGAAGCATGTTAAAGTTAAAGGAGTGTGGACAACAGAACCTACAAGCAAGTTTGAGTTCGGTGGTGGAACAACGATAGAAGTGGTTGCCAAAAACACAGGAGACGTAGCAATGATGACCAGAATAAGCGGGTATGATCTTTTTGCCTGTGAGGCGCAGTTTCATCCATCATGCGGAAAAAATATCTTAAGAAAGATACAGGGTACAGAGCGAGGCGAAGTGCTGAAGAATCCTCAGAGCAAAATGAACTGATGGATGCCCACAGGACGGCATTTTCTGCTGTTTGCACTGTAATTGATGATGACATATTGGGTAACAGTCATGTGGTGAAATTAAGCGATCTGCAGAAAATCTATATTTCAAGTCTAGAAAAAAGTAAGTTCCCAAATCCCAAATACCGAAGTGAAAAGTTCAAACGTAAAATTGAAAACAGTGCTGAATATTCTACCAAGGTATCGTTCACCCAACTAAGATCAAGAGGAAAGTATCAGTCATATTTGGTATATAACTCTACAGATATTGGTTCAGCAGTAGCATCTGCTTATACTTTAGCCAAATATGATCCATATAAGACATCCAAAATTGAGCCGTCTTTCCAAGCTTTCCACGTCTGATGTCGTCTTTGTATCTGTTGAAGTCATTTATACATACTCCTGTAAGAGATTGTCATTAAGCACTGCATCCAAGGCCTCTTTGGACGGTCGTTCGTCCAGCCTCAAGTAAAACATTAGCTATGCCAGACCCGTACATCTTCTTCCCTACCATTTTCAGGTAGGCACAGAAAGTATGGAATGTGCCGATCATTACAATGTGGTTTGTGTATCTAGTTGGGTTGCTGAACAACAGAGGATACGCTTTCATGCAGACGCCTAAGTCAAAAGTAGTAATGACGTACTTCTGACCTACTTCTTGTAGCCTCTGAATATCGAAGACATTCTTGTACTGTCTCATAATCTGTAATGGGGTAGTTGATTACAGGATAGTAATCAATGGTCGTCAGATTAGTCGGTCTTATTCCAGTCGACGAGACAAACACATTCCATCTTGGTATGGCCTGATCTTGTCCAGCTTTCCCATTCAATGACCTTAGCAGCATCCAAACTTCATTTTCCATCATTGCTGACATCATTGCATCTTTACCGTTTGGGTACTCCCATTGCTCCACTTCATAACTCGGGCTCTTTCGGCGTGTTACATAACATGCGGGAAGAGATTCAGCAGGCTGTATGCATTCATCGACCGGGCACCGGTCTTGGGAATAATTGATGCTTCTAGACGTGTTCCACCAGAACTATCAACGTCTGCAACTTCTTGAAGCATGATACCATGCGCTGTGTGTTTTCCTGATAAGGAATTTAGGTTTTGGTCAAAGTTGTCAAAATCTGAATGAAATAGGGATGTGCATTCTGGGTTTCTTACAATCTGGTCAGACACCAAAGATGATGACTGTTCTAACGCCTCTGCAATAGCCGTTTCCAATAATCATAATTCTCGGAATGACATAATCTATTCAACATAGTGATAAGTTGGGCACTTCTGAATAGATGTCTCAACGTCATGCAGATTAGAACATGCTTGGGCATACAAACAGCAGAAAATGCCGTCCTGTGGGCATCCATCAGTTAATTTTGCTCAGAGGATTCTTCAGCACTTCGTCTCGTTCTGTACTCTGTATCTTTCTTAAGATATTTCTTCCGGCATGATCATGATGGATGAAACTGCGCCTCACAGACAAAAAGATCATACCCGCTTATTCTGGTCATCATTGCTACGTCTCCTGTGTGATTAATCACTCATAACACGATATTTCAACTGCAAATGGTCATGTTTATAGCTAACAGACCGCTAGGGAACTTGTATTACTTATATTAGCACATGCACACTGTGTATCGATTTACATAAATAGGGTTTAAGAATATTATCTCTTGTAAGCGAATTTATAATCCACAAATACTGTGCTTATGCTTACCTGTCTTCCTACCAGAGAATAGCAAAGATCTTCAATCCAAAATTCCAGTCCAGGACCCAAACTCTTCTCCCCAACTCGCACCTTCCAGCACGTATATTTCTTCTTTTGAAGAAGTTTTCTTGGCACAAAATGATGGGCGCAATCGCTGGCCTTCATCACGATGATCAACTCCATCAATTTGTGCTCTTATAAGCATTAATTAGTTTTTACTTAATTCAAACCCTATAAACATCCTTCATATAATAAATGCTACTTCATAATATAAAGCAGGCGTTGTGTTTTTAATCATTTTCTATGAAACAGGTTACGTTATTAATGTCGGTAAGTACACACATTTTGATGAATTCACTATATATTTTGCCCAGGTCTACATACATGTCCAGAGATTATCGCACTGAAGCGGGCAGTCTTTGAATATCTGGAAAGCTGTAAGGGTCATATGTATCTAATTTTATTGCGCATATGAGACGATTTCAAGAAATGAGATAAAATTCAGGATAAAAGAGCCTGGGGAGAGATCGATCGCGCAAGAAAGAAATAATATTACGGTAATAAGGTATGTAGATGAAGTGGAGCTTGGAGCTTAATATGTGAGGTAAGCGGGTGACGTCATCAATGCTCCTGTACCAAACTGTGCCCCTCTCCAATACCTGAACGTGTCCATTCACATCTTAAACACTCTGTGCTTGATTTTAAGGGCCTCTTCCAGTCTATAGGACTAAGCGGAAAAGGAAAACTGGGTTAGCAGTGGTTCTAGGGATGAAAAATAAAAATTAGAAATATGCATTTCAAATTCAATTTTTGTATACAGATCTATGTAAAATTAATTATATTTAAGCTTGCCTATCTTTTATAAACTGCATTTATGACTCCGAATGATGTTAAAACGAAAGATTCTTATAATATCTACATATTCTGGTGAGAAACTGAATTTCGGTAATTTTTCCCTTATTGGCCAAATTTGATGGCGTCATCATTTTTAGCCCGAAAGGAACCCTTTATGTATTTTTTAAAAACAAATCAGACATTTTCTTGGTTAATACATCCCAATGTTTGTAAACTTAGCTAAAATGATTGAATAATTTACTGAAAAGTATCTGCGTCAGAGAAAATAGACAACTTTTCTGTGTCCAAAAACAACAAAAAATCGCGAATCGAGAAAATCACGTTTTAATTTAGACTTTTGTACACAAGTCAATGAAGAAAGAGAAAGTGGCACACTCAGAACACATTTGTGAAAACAATATTTTTATTTCTAATACCAATAAATGCAAAGATGAGTACATTTGCTATGTTATCAGGCAAAAAAATATTTGGTACATTTGACACATTTTTCTCAAAAATTTGATGGCGTCATCAAAATGCGTCACTGCGTCTATGCATCCCAAAATTTTTGCTTTGTACATCATTTTTCTTGTTTACCAGGCCATATGGCATGTCACCCTGACCAAGTCGGAGGATCCCGCTAGGGGTGTACGGTGGCAGTAGATAGCTGACCTACTATTACATACAAAACGAGGAGTTTTCACAGGAATGTGAGGAGGTGTGTGAGGAGAACTTAGCACAAATACAATTATGGATCTCCTCGAATTGAAGGCAAAAATGCCAGAAAAAGACGTCCTAACCCCCCTATAGGGTTCTCCACTTTGAGAAGCTTCTCGAATTACTGCTTTTTGGGTCTAACCTCCTCAAATTCCTGTGTTTGTAAACACTCAACTCCTGGTTTTGCACGCGCTACACACGCACACTGGAGTCAAGTATAATTTATTTAAAGAGACTTTCATAGGAAAACTTTTCCATATGTGAAAATGGTGAATTTGCATTAATTTTCATCTTCGCGAGGGCGCTGTTGGAAATGTAAATAAATGGTCACCTCAATGTTTTGGATATACATTGTATTTGTCCTATATATCGCATCAGTGACAACAAAAAACAATTAATCCGACAAAAAATGTGAATTTAGGGGGGGCTAAACTTGCCAGTATACAAAACATTACATTTTGTTTGCATATTTAATGACCCAGTGACACAACACGCAATTACAGTCATTTATTTTTTTTACTTGTTGACAAATTGGGCATGCAATTAGTGTGTATACAAGGTTTCAGACCTCTCTCTCTTTTTATTATGAAGGTACAGGCTCCCAAAGATGAAATTTATTCAAAGGGAACTTTTGGGTCCAAATTTAGATTCCCCTACTCCAACTTCAAATAGCTATACCATAGAAAATCTGTATATGAAGAGCTTATTTCCAAACCGTGTTAAGTCCACAAGATTCACTGTGAAGAAAATCAGGAATTTTCTTTATGGCAATGAAAAAAAGTTCGATTTCTATAAAATTACAGTGAAGTGAAGGTGACATATATAGGACTATAAAAATATGTTAAGTTAAAATCTAGAGACTTATGATTTTTTTTAATGAATTAATTTGTTTTAAAAATAGCATGGACTTAACACGTTTTGACACAAAACACAATTTCTGGCATGGACTTAACACATTTTGACACAAAACATAGCATCTGTAACACAGAACTAATCATATTTTTCTCAAATTAGTCTTAAAAGATAACAAATTTATTAAAAAACATATAAAATGCGATTCTCTCTACTATAAAACACAATTTTGCCACAAAACACCTTGCATCTCAAACCCCCTCCTGCTGACTATTTTTTACCAAAATTTGATGTTTAAAATAGTTCAAAATTCGAAACTGAGCACTTGCATTTCTCAGAATTGAATAAACATCATTTCACTGACAATAAGTGATGACCTGAAATATCCACTTGTTTTATCACATCATAATTTCCCCCTCCCCCATGCTGCACCCTGAGTTTTTTTATACCTTTAACTTTAAATAATACCTTGAATTTATTAGCACATTTTGATAATCATACTAAATGATAATATCAAAAATTAACTCTACCACTATCCTCTTACCATTAACCTCTCCCTCTCCCTCTTCCCACCCTGTTCATGTCTTTTGGAGATATCTATCAAATATTTAAGAAATCTCATACAAACTAGGCCTACTAATATTTAAAAAAACAAAAAACAAAAACAACAACTTTTTATGCAGGCCAAATTCAGGTACAATGTATAGTCTCAGGACCAAACCAGGGACCAAACAAGAACGAAGATGCAAGGCAATGTTATCAATTATGCAGAACTTGGGCGATTAACTATTGGAAGCCCTATGCCGTGCTACTTGCCTACAAGCTGCCCACAAGGGCATTGTTTGTGGACTTAACACAGTTTGGAACCAAACTGGATTGGACTTAACACGTTTTGGAAAAAAAATCGATACTTTGTGGGTCAATATTTCGGGACTTGACTAATTTTAGGGAAAAAACACACATTGCTGGATAGCCCTAGTTACTCACAACCCATTTTCATCAAAATCTCAATTTTGAAGGTGGGTGGACTTAACACGGTTTGGAAATAAGCTCTTCATATATTGAAAATGAAATGGAAATAAAAGTAAATAGGGCTAATAACTACTCATCTAATCATTTATTTTTAATATTGTGGCCAATTTGACTTTCAAGCCTTCCGAATTCGGCACATTTGCACTACATGCAATCATAAGAAAATGGTCAACTTTGGGCTTGTCATTTTGTATGAAGTCAACCTATACAATTACTGGGACTTAACAAAGTTGTAATTTAAGACTAGTAGTTATATAAAAGTGATGTTTTATAAATGTTGAAGGTGGACCACATGGACTTTGGGCCCCCTGAAAATGTTGAATTTGCAATAAATTTCATCTTCGTGAGGGCGCTGTTCCAAATTGAAATGAATAAGTTATGAATGGATTTCGGTCAAGGGGGTGTGTATTTACCCAATGCTCATGATGCAAACTAATACACGCATTGTAGACGCTAGAATGAAATAGTAATTTTTTTCATTTTACCTAATTTGTTTGGCTGGAAATTAATAGGGGACAATCTGATGAGTGAAAAGTAACATTTGAATAGGAATCTATTCATTATGCAAATCACACATTATGGCTTTAAAGTTTTACCTTTTTGTAAAGCGTGATGATCTTACGATCTTAGCTATGGTGACCCCTTACTGGACAAATTCCATTCAATGTCAGAGGAGGATGGGTGTAAATGCAATGGAGCAAATAAACAAGTAATCGATCAAAACAATGATCATTGAGTTGCTAAGAATTGAACAGGGCACCTGTCTCATCAAATCATTCTAACACCTCTTTGAAAGTGACAGAGGTGTCATCAAAACTGGAACAGATAATAGCTAGTACAACTTCTATTATTTGATTCAATCACACAATAACAGATAACTTGTTTGTTGTCATTCTCTACAGGACATGGGTGCCAAAGTGTGGCTATGCTTGGTTATTCTCAGGTTCATGGTTTGTTTTTACCCAGGACAGATGAAAGGATACATTCACCCTGATCAGTTCTTCCAAACTGTTGAACCTTTAGCAGGTAAATAGTGTTGATCATTTGATCTATCAATTAAGCAATCAATCAATCAATCAACTGCCCATTAAGTGTTAATGTTTGCTGCCTTAATGCCCTTTTTTTTGCTAAAGGAAAAGGAAATAAGGACGGAAGAAAGCAAGGTTTAGCTGTTTGCTTCAGTCCGGTAACCAGGGACAAGACTGGGTGTATCCTTCGTGTAATACCAAACAAATCCCAACTCTAATCCTAACCCTAACCCCAATCCTACCCTAAACCTAAACCATACCCTAACCCCAATTCCTAACCCTAACTCTTATCTTATTAGAATTTTATGCTCTCTTACACTAAGAATAAACCCAAGACTGGGGATAGCAAGCCATGAGTGTAACAGATTTTACTGCTGTCCAATCACCCTACACTTCCAATCAAACTTTGCCTACAATCTATTTGTATGTTATTCCCAATCTGGAGTAGTACCATCCAGAAAGCGTAGACATCCACTGTTCCTATGCATTGACCCCATACAGCCATCACTAGCTTATGTGTGTCTTCCATTTTTGCCGTTTAAACACACACCCACAGACACACACCTCCAAACATGGACACCGTTTACGACTATGCAAACACAGTCATCTGAATCTGTATTCGATCAACATACCGAGGACATTTTCGACCATTTTTTTGTGTATTTTATCCAGCAACTGCAGATGTTTCATTTCGCATACGATAAAGGGCGTATTTCGTAAATACATTACACATGCAATTATGGCCATTTGCAGACCTCCTTGAACTGAGAACGATCCCCCATTGCAGAGAGGTCCACGGTTTAAACGTGAAATGCAAATATACTGCTAACAAAAACAAAAACATCAAAAGCAATATAACAAGAAATGTTAACCCTTGTTCTGCCATAATAATTTTGTAATCCTGGTTTCTCATTACAGGGGACATATTTGGATTTGACCACTTGCGCACTTGGGACTGGAATGCCACATCACCAGGACCAATCCGCAACATTCTCTTTCCATATGCCTCTGTTGGTGCCAGTTTCTTTGCCTTAAAACAACTCTCCACATCTGGATATATTGACATCAGTGGTTACACCCTCCAAGCTTTTCCTAGATTAGCAATGACAGCAGCTTCACTGATAGCAGACATTGCTGTATATAAAACAACAAAATCATTAGATCTAAATCCATGGAACTGTCTTACAATCCTTGCCAGTTCTTATGCGACGTTGGCTTTCCACACACGGACATTTACTAATGTCTTTGAGTGTGCCTTGTTTGCTCTTGTGCTCATGTTAGTTGTTATGTCTCATAAAGATGATTTATTGCAAAACAAAAGGCATTTTGAGGGAAACACAACTAATACGAAATCAGATAACAATAGGCATGTTGGGAAGAAAAGAAAGACAAAACCAAAATCATCGATAGAAAAACAAGCTGTGCCACATGCAGCCATATCTTCGTCTCCAAATGAAGCTCTAGTTGGTTTCTGTCTTGGTTTCATAGTAATCTTAGGCAGCTTCTGCAGACCAACATTCCCTGCATTCTTCATCATCCCTACCTCATTTTGGATAACTGGATCAGTCACCAGTGGTGACATCAAAGCTGTCTGGGAAATTTTCAAAAGGGTTGCATACATCGTACCAGGAGCGTTCATGACATTTGTTGTATGCGTAGTAATGGATTCCATTTATTATGGGACTTTAGATGCCGCCATTTTGAATAATCCTACCCTTCTGGTACAGAATTTGAATCTAGATTTGTTACATAACATTACCATCACACCACTGAATTTTATTAAATACAATATACAAAATAGTAATCTCTCGCCGCATGGAATTCACCCTAGAATCACTCATTTTCTTGTTAATGTCCCAATGTTATTTCTGCCACTCTTTGTTTGCTTCCTCAAAGATGCTGTCTCATTTTACAAGACATGGCATGATCGGAGTCTAGAAAATGAGATAAGCTTAATTACAAGTCATAAACTCTTTGTGTTAATGTTTCTGACTCCCATCATGCTCCTGTCTCTCATCCCTCATCAAGAACCACGCTACATATTGCCTGTCATCGTCCCTTTAGTCCTTCTCTACTCGGACTCTCTAATGAAGCCACTTTCCTCTATACCAAAGATGTACTGGATCCTATTCAACCTCATTGGGTGCATCATATTTGGTCATTTCCACCAAGGAGGCCTTGTCCCATGCATGGAGTACCTCCACAAGGTAGCCACAAGACCTATCGAGAATAACCCTACATCTTTTCACTTTGTGTTTTTCCATACGTACATGCCACCACAACATTTGCTGCATCTTCAAGATCAAATCTTGCCTCCTTTTGCCAATTTCTCAATGGAAAAATATCAACACATATTGCCAAAACAAGAAAATGTTGTGACAATTCACGATCTCATGGGTAGTGACCAGCTCACAATGTTTGATAGAGTCGATAAGATTCTATCTGATATCAAGACAGTTACACCCAAACCGTACCAGAAAGAGATATACGTCATAAGCCCCGCATCACTTGACACCATCTTCTGTCGGTTGAATGTGAAATACAATTTTAAGCTCATCAATCAATTTACGCACCACCTAAGCATGGAAGACCCACCTGAATGGTTTCCATCTTATGAATGTGTTGCGCAACCAGACAGAAGTTATAGTCGTATGAATTTTGGTGACAAATTTCAAGCAATGTTGTCTTTATTTGTGTATAAAGTGGAGCATGTCACTTACTTGGATAATGCAGCCAAGTCCTAATTTGCTCCATGTTTGTGAATACCGCAGAATTCCATCTACAAGCATATATGCCTCTAAATGAGAGTTTTTTGACAAAAGACCCTCCACAAAAACATTATTTGGAGTTTGAACAACCATGTTACTGATACAGGTGGCTGTACAAACATGTATTATTGTAAAACCAATCTATTGTAATGGTTTTGTAGAGTGTCTGCCTTCCGTCTCTTTCGTCAAAAAACACTCATTTAGAGATATTTTGCTTGTAGATGGAATTCTACGGTAATAGATAAGAGGTTTACATGTACTGTATTCATTCCAATAAGCGCCCATGGCCTAATAAGCGCCCACCCAGGGTATTTTCAATTTGCTAAAGGGTACCATTAATGTTGAAGTGACGGATAGACATCGATACAGTGAAATAGCTGGGGGATTTAAGTCCTGTGTAAACTTGCAATACATTTTCTGCATCAGAAAAGCTACTAAATAAGTAGCTAATAAACGCCTGTTAGGAAAAAAGTAGCAAACCATGTAAAAAAATAAGCGCCCACCCAAAATGACTTTGTTAAGTGCCCTGGGCGCTTATTGGAATGATTGACAGCACTTGGGAGTTTTCATGACATATACTGTTGCATTAAATTTTTGTCATGTCTTTGTACTCTGAAACAACATAGGTGATAAATGACGATGTCATTTTTACTATTTCTCACTGCCAGAGCCATAGCAAGGTTGAAAAATGTGGGGTTGTCATCACACATGTGGGGCAGCCAAAATACAAATATATGCTCAAATTGAAATAAAGATATAAAAAAAAATATAGCCAATTTCTCATGCCCCGCTTGCTCACTGCTGATATCTTTGATGCTATTAATGTTTCTTTAACATAGGTATTCTTACTTTCACATAATAATTATCCTAACTATTAGAATGACATAAGTGCATGCGTAAAAAGTTGTATCACAAAATAATAGATACAAATATCCAGTTTGTCATTCATAACATACATGTAGGTGCATTCTATTGTTATTGTGATATCCATGGGTCATATCATCCTTTGATATGATGATAATTAGTCCTCCAAGTTATCCTGGAAGTTGTAAGTGCATTGATCATTATAATCAATCCAATAATATCAGTAAAACCGAGTAACAACTTAACATAAATGTTACATGCTGACTCACATGCAAGGTTCATCTCCTTGTTTCTGTATAGACCTTTTTCCCTCTTTCCCATCATGCACTATTCCAGGGGGTATGAGTGTATAAACTACATCATCTCCCGGGGAGTACAGAGTTAAGTTCATTACATTCTGGAATACGGATATTTCGGCTGGTGCCTTCATCACAAAAAAGGAATCCCTGATAATCACGATAATGGCGCCGCGATCACTAATACCTTTCGGGGGCAAAAAACAACATTTTTATGCCTTATGGACATGGTGTCATCACTCAAAAAAGTTTCCTGCTATTGAAACCTAACTTTGTATACATTTTATAGACCTAATGGTGATAAACTAATGACGGGACACGCCGTGATATTTTGTCGGCGTCCGTTTCACTTTTTTTTCGGAGATGAAAATAAAATATAAACAAAATCTCTTACACAGATGTTCTGCATCGCTCCGTAACTGCATCACTCGTGTATTCAATAATTGCATAATTAGTAACATAGATGGCCTTTACGATAATCCGCATATATGGAATCAGTATGCCCATATTAAGACAAAATAATTGCAAAGGTATGGCAAAGACCATCGGATGGACACGATCTATGAGGTTGATGAACTACGTCATACCCCCCTGGAATAGTGCATTGTGGGATAGAGGGAAAAAGGTCAATTGACCAAGGCAAATGTGGACCAAAAATGAAAGCCACTATTGAAAAGTCAGTATTGAAAACATACCTGTCACTGTTATTGTTGATTATTTGGCCTATACTTTAGTTAGTTAGTTCTTGTTAGCAAACAATTTTCTTTGCAACATAATAATTGTATTTATTTCCTATTTAGTTTTAGATTAATTGTGGAAAGTTAGTATATAAAAATCAATATTAAAAACAAATACCTGTCGCTGTCACTGATTGATTATTTAGCCTATTTTAGTTTTAGGTCTTGGAAGCAAAGTAATAATTGTTTTCTTTGCAAGGTTAGTTGTATTTTATTTATCCCCTTGTTTAGATATTTGTTTACAAGCACATGTAGTTAGCCAGGGAAGGTACTCCTACTTTGGAGGTAATGCATACACATCGATGTCACTCAAGACCCCATATTTTGTTATGAGCACATGCTCTTGTCACCTAAAGACAACTTTTATTGTTTTTTCCTCCACATATAACCCATTTCTGATATCTAGGGTCCACGTTAGTATTTAGCATAAGTGACATAAAAGCAAAGCACTGGCCTGTGTGGCTTGAAATTAGAGTTGTGGAATAGTCCCTGTACATATAACCACCAAAGTGAGGTTGGCTTGACACAATATGTATCACAGTTTTCCTCTTTCCAAAATATGGAATGCAAAATAAATGCTTTTGCTGAATATCAAACTGACCATGTTTCCTATGCCATCACCTACACTAGCTATGACCAATACAAACAATTTTCACCACCATGTGTGACCATAGGTAAACAACCTTGATAACCCCAATAATGTTTGCTTAACCAGTCGGTCTGGGTGGACACACACTTGGGTCCTGATGGGACCATGCTCAAGCAAAATGCTCAAGCCAAGCTTAAAAGCTTATATAAGCATGCTGGCCTGTATGAAGAGAAAACTAGAAAGAAACAGAATTTTCAATACATAGGCCTATTTTCATGGACATTCCTTTGCTCACCCTTTTCCTTTTAAAAAGATTTTTTGTTACACAACATGATGACAATAAATAAATAGGATGTGTACACTGTTTTGCTTTTTCAGGGGTAAGAACCCTTTATAAGTAGGCAATACTGTAGCTTGGCTTCTGAGCCTTGATATGAGTCCTGAATAAAGTTATTATCTTAAAAATAAAATGGGTGAAAACCATGACCTACACTCTCTGAGCATGCCGAGCTGTTCTAGATATGCTAGCAGCAGTCAGTAAATATAGCATGATCAGAGGAGAGGTCTCAGGACCTGTGGTGGGGAAAGAGTGAATTTCGGGAGCAAAAATCAACAAATTTTCATTTTCATAATTTGGATTTTCACTTGGGGAATCTGGGAGGGGGTGGGGCAACAGTTCTGATGAGGGCAACCCCTCTCCACCGCCACTGATTGCTGTTGGCAATTGAGTATAATTTCAGCTTTATTCTGCCATGTACCATGAAGGCATAGTTCAATGTACCTGATGCTCATCAATCTGTACACATCTGAGTCTACCATGCTATACTATCGTCATCTGTTACACAAGGACATCTTTGAATGCTTAGGCATGTAGGACATGATGGTACCTGGAATGCACATCTCATTCTGAAATGAAATATAAAGAAAAAACTTGTTTATTTCACAATTCATTTTTAAAGTTTTATTACCATTACAAGTTTACAGGTATCTGACTGATGATATATAAAACTATGAAGGGGAACAAAAGATCTTTTATATGATTAACATGACAACACAATTAACTCTAAACTTTTACAAAAATTTAATCAAACTTTCATTGACATAGTACTCAGCTTCTTAGATTTTCACTCACCTAGAATAGTGTTACGAGTCGTATTTGACTCAAGGCCAAAATCACCTTTTACCCGAACTCACACGAATGCACAACACAAATACACTGTTTGATTATGCTAACAAAATCTAAGTCTTTAATTGAAAGCACGTTATTATTGGTACAATATATGACAACAAATGCACATACACAATAATCAAATATAATCACTATTTATCTATTTTGTACTTAGCCAGCATTCTTCTTCTTGGCGATCATAAAGTTCTTGCAATGTTCTGGACGACTGATGTAATATATCCTTATTCACTTGTCCCGCGAAAATCAGCGAAGTCCTTTGAACACTTGCATTGATAAATCCTTCATGTATAAAATCCTCATACTGAAAATGGTGTTACTTTCTCCCAAGTACTAAACTCCTTGCGTCGTTCTCCAAACACATTCGTAACTCTTTGCGCAGCTCTCCAAATCACTTTACTCCTTGCGCCGTTCTCCAATATTAAACTCCTTGCACTGCTTTCTCCAAACTTGGTGCTATTTCCACCTTTCACACAATATCTTCAGGAAGCAGGACTGCGATGCAGTTGTCCCCACTTATTTTGACAGTTGCGTTGAATCAGAATACCAGACTTCAGCAAGTCGACAGAAGAATATATTTCCTTTCTTGGAAGAAGTACGTTCTTTGGACGCATTCTAGATCTTCTCCGACAACACTGGCAAACAGTAGTACTTTGACCACATAAAATATTTCTGGTTTGCAATTTCCTTTCTTTGAAGGAATTGGACTGGAAGCATATTAGCTAGCTAGCCCAGATCAACACTATCAACTGTGTCAATAATAAAGGCTATTGCAGCCTGTCAGATCTGTATCCAGATGATAATAATTGTAACAAAATTTCTTAAAGTCGCCTCTACAATCCGCAGTAGACCCTGATGTCTTACTTTGGTCCATTTTAAGTAGCTCGAAATAATAATCATAATTTCAGTCAAGGCTGAACTTGTAGCACTGTAGGAATCCTCCATGGCCACACTTTGTAATACTCTCTGAGTACCCAGCTTAATTATTATTGATCTCTCTTTTTGAGAGATAACTACACCAACCACATATTACAATCACATCGACACAGGTCTGCCTAGAATTATTATTAACATTGTGTTTTATCCCCCATCTGGGATTTTCCCAATGTTCTAATCATAGACATTAACATTTCACCTTACATCACTTCCTGTGGGTTTTTCCCATGATGTCATCATCTTTCTTTACAGTCTCAGGGATTTCCCCTTGACATAAATAGTCTTGACAAATGATGTTGTTATTGCATTCATCTGGGTTTTCCCTAGATGTAATAATAAACAAACTATTGCATGATTATAAAGGTAACTTCCCTATTTCATGATACACAATTATACAGGGTACATCACACCCTCCCCCTTAAAAGAAGAAAGTTTGAATGTAATGAACACTTTCTTAAAGTCTTTCTATTTCACATGAACTTATAACAACATCAACTTGCAACTTGGAAGTTACATTACAACTCTTACACTTTGTACAGTGACTACTCGCCACACACATGTGTTCCTTTTTAAAGGAATTTTTTGTTTATCAGTTTTTATGCAATTCTGGACAAGGCATCAGCCATTACATTCTTTGTAACATCAAACCCTGACTTTGAGGAGAAACTTGATGAGTATTTGTCACCTAGCTTTGCCAACTTCTCTTGTTCAAACTTGTACTTTTCTTCAATTTCTTTTTGTTTCAAATTTTCTTCCATTTCCAACTTTTGTTTTTCAAGTTCCAATTTTGCTACCTTTTCCTTTTCTTCTGTTTCTAATTTGTGGTGCTCAAGCGCCATCTTTTCTTAAGCGTGCTTTTTCCTCCATTTCTAATTTCTTGTTTTCCATGTCTAATCTTTCTTGTCTTTCTTTATTTTCCATATCTAATCTTTCTTGTTTTTTCTTTATTTTGCATATCTAGCTTTTGCATGTCCAACTGCAATTGCATTTTCATTTTTTCCATTTCCACCTGAACTTCTAGTTCTTTCAACTTAACTGCATCCCCGATTTCAGTTTTGACCTCTTTTCTCTTCTCCAAAATGGATTCTTCAAAATACTCTTCATCAACCAAAACATCAATTAAGGCATTTTTGATTATTTGTTTTCTGTTGGCTTGCTTTACATCCAATTCATAGTACTTTGCAAATGCTAATAAATCAGGTTTCTTCAACTTATCAAACTTCTCCCAATCTATAGTTTCAAGAAACTCTTCTGCTTTGAACTCCATACTGTACTTTCACTTTTAAGACTCAGTAACTTAATGTCAACTTTTTTACAGTGTATTTCCGGACGACAAGCCCCCAATTTTATTACTGAGTCGTACTTGACTCAAGGCCAAAATCACCTTTTACCCGAACTCACACGAATGCACAACACAAATACACTGTTTGATTATGCTAACGAAATCTAAGTCTTTAATTGAAAGCACATTATTATTGGTACAATATATGACAACAAATGCACATACACAATAATCAAATATAATCACTATTTATCTATTTTGTACTTAGCCAGCATTCTTCTTCTTGGCGATCATAAAGTTCTTGCAATGTTCTGGACGACTGATGTAATATATCCTTATTCACTTGTCCTGCGAAAATCAGCGAAGTCCTTTGAACACTTGCATTGATAAATCCTTGCGTATAAAATCCTCATACGAAAATGGTGTTACTTTCTCCCAAGTACTAAACTCCTTGCGTCGTTCTCCAAACACATTCGTAACTCTTTGCGCAGTTCTCCAAATCACTTTACTCCTTGCGCCGTTCTCCAATATTAAACTCCTTGCACTGCTTTCTCCAAACTTGGTGCTATTTCCACCTTTCACACAATATCTTCAGGAAGCAGGACTGCGATGCAGTTGTCCCCACTTATTTTGACAGTTGCGTTGAATCAGAATACCAGACTTCAGCAAGTCGACAGAAGAATATATTTCCTTTCTTGGAAGAAGTACGTTCTTTGACGCATTCTAGATCTTCTCCGACAACACTGGCAAACAGTAGTACTTTGACCACATAAAATATTTCTGGTTTGCAATTTCCTTTCTTTGAAGGAATTGGACTGTAAGCATATTAGCTAGCTAGCCCAGATCAACACTATCAACTGTGTCAATAATAAAGGCTATTGCAGCCTGTCAGATCTGTATCCAGATGATAATAATTGTAACAAAATTTCTTAAAGTCGCCTCTACAATCCGCAGTAGACCCTGATGTCTTACTTTGGTCCATTTTCGTAGCTCCGAAATAATAATCATAATTTCAGTCAAGGCTGAACTTGTAGCACTGTAGGAATCCTCCATGGCCTCACTTTGTAATACTCTCTGAGTACCCAGCTTAATTATTATTGATCTCTCTTTTTGAGAGATAACTACACCAACACCATATTACAATCACATCGACACAGGTCTGCCTAGAATTATTATTAACATTGTGTTTTATCCCCATCTGGGATTTTCCCAATGTTCTAATCATAGACATTAACATTTCACCTTACATCACTTCCTGTGGGTTTTTCCCATGATGTCATCATCTTTCTTTACAGTCTCAGGGATTTCCCCTTGACATAAATAGTCTTGACAAATGATGTTGTTATTGCATTCATCTGGGTTTTCCCCTAGATGCAATAATAAACAAACTATTGCATGATTATAAAGGTAACTTCCCCTATTTCATGATACACAATTATACAGGGTACATCACAATAGGCCAATCAATTGAGGGTGTTGTTGTACTGATTTTATTACCTTTTTTCAGCTCTCAATATAATTATTGCAAAAGATATCATAGCATTGTGAAACATTGCATCGTGATATTGGAATTAATTTTATTGCCAGGTTCGATATTACAAATGTTTATAATCCATAGTTTACTTAAAGCTTCCAACAAAACATGAATCAACTTACTGTGTCTTCTGCTAATTGTTGAAATGCTTCAATTAACACTCCTGTATCAATGAATTGTCCATGTACCTATTAAAACAAAAGAAGAAAGACAATAAGATTTGTTAATTCATATAAAAGCCAAACCGCTTGAATTAACAATGAGGTCGCATTGAAATACTATATGGGTCAAAAACTAAAAGTTCTACAACTCAGAGCTGTGATCCAGTTTTAAAAAAAGCCAGAAACACTGCCCAAATTGCTAATTTTCCTGTAACTTGCATGCAGAAATAACTAACAAGAGCATGGATTGTACAATAGCCACGATTGAATTGAGCATTCACAAAAATGCATTGTTTGCTCTAAACAAGAGATTGCCAACCCCATAATGGACTGATGATCCAGGAAATTTCACACCTGTACCCAGTATCAAAGAAATCCTCCAGAGACTGGCCGGCCCAGGGCAAAAAGATAATTCTAGCATGTTCTCTTCATGGTAATTTCCACTAATATTAAGCTGTTCAATATTGGATATGCCTGGCTTTGTGCCAAATGTTATAAAAAATTGGAATGATTTACAATTTGACCTCTGGATGACCTTTGATCTTGGATGACCCCTGGTTGTTTTTAACTCATCTCCCACACCTTCAAAGTTATTTCAGAAAATATTGGCCCAAATAAAGCCATTTCATGTAATCACACCAAAAATTGTTTACGACTCCTGGCTGGGACTAGTGTTAAAGGCATGTCCATTACGTATTGACAATAAACATGTGGTTCTCTAGAAGTTAAAGAATTAGTGTCAAAATAAATAGACCAAAATGACACAAGATGCTAGGACCAGGTAGATATGGACAATGAGTATACAGGGTGGAGGAACAAGTTGCTGCCTGGTTCTCTAGAAGTTAAAGAATTAGTGTCAAAATAAATGGACCAATGAGTGTCTTATTAGGGTGGAGGAACAAGTTGCTGCCTGGTTCTCTAGAAGTTAAAGAATTAGTGTCAAAATAAATGGACCAATGAGTGTCTTATTAGGGTGGAGGAACAAGTTGCTGCCTGGTTCTCTAGAAGTTAAAGAATTAGTGTCAAAATAAATGGACCAATGGGTGTCTTATTAGGGTGGAGGAGCAAGTTGCTCCCTGGTTCTCTAGAAGTTAAAGAATTAGTGTCAAAATAAATGGACCAATGAGTGTCTTATTAGGGTGGAGGAACAAGTTGCTCCCTGGTTCTCTAGAAGTTAAAGAATTAGTGTCAAAATAAATGGACCAATGAGTGTCTTATTAGGGTGGAGGAACAAGTTGCTCCCTGGTTCTCTAGAAGTTAAAGAATTAGTGTCAAAATAAATGGACCAATGAGTGTCTTATTAGGGTGGAGGAGCAAGTTGCTCCCTGGTTCTCTAGAAGTTAAAGAATTAGTGTCAAAATAAATGGACCAAAATGACACAAAATGCTAGGGACAGGTAGATATGGACAATGAGTGTCTTATTAGGGTGGAGGAGCAAGTTGCAAAGACAAACTGGAAAAGCTGATATGATTATCTTGTGTAAGTTTAGGGTTTTTCCCAAAATAAAAACACACCGGGACAGTGTAATATTATTCTCATGTGTCCTGCGTTCGAGTCTATGAGTCTTATCTTGTTACAATTGCAAGTGATTTAATCTATTTAACGCGTTAACGGGAGATTCTATTCAATTCACTCGATAGCCTTATTAATTCTTTGTACATATTCGTAATATTAATAATGAATATGTAAATAGTCATGTAACACCATAAAATATATATTTATCTTTAATATACTTATACAACAAATGGCCTGAACCAAATCAACGCATATTCCTGGGTACCCTCCTCGACCTATTTTGGTTGGGGTTAGGCCGCGGATTGTTGTAGTTACTAGTTTTTCTACATCTAGTCTTGTGGCCTGTAATGTAAAATATCCTTGGTTGAACTTAATTTGTAAGACCTTGTGGCTCTGTTTTGTTACCTACTTTGTCGGAATCTGCGTTAGTTGGGAAAGGGGGGGGGACAAAGGTAGATTGACATCCCCGTCATAATTATACAGGCTTTAAGAGACATAATACAAACTTCATAATGTACTTTGATGCATTTTAAGTTTGTTGAAATGTCCAAAAAATCAAATAATGTGCCAGTGTTTCTAAATATGAACATTTATTGATCTGACCAAGATTATCTTGACCTGTCCACATTATCTTGACCTGTCCACATTACTTGATATAATCGACAGTTGACCAGACTTTGAACAAAAGAAATACAATAGATAATGGAACAAAAGAAGAGGGCTAGACGTATATGGCCAGATAGATATGTGACCATCCACCACAACTGAGCCCGGATGTCGCCAGTGCCACTATTGAGATATGCTCCATTGAACCGTAGGAAACAAAGGTTTTTTTTGGTTTTTTTTATGTCGGGCATATCTAGGCATTAACAGCTGAAATCTAGGAGATAACGCTGTGAAACTTCGCCAGATACAAGTGACCTGGTGAGCGAAGGGGTCGCCGTGAGATAGCTGGTCGGGTATTTTTACAGGACAGGCAAGTGTAGCCGACAATCGGGGTTACCCTGATCGGAACCGCCTGTAAAGCGAGGTCTTTTATCATGGATCATCTGCCCGCCATTAATACCAGATGAACCACGGGAGAGCGGAGTTTGTTTTTTTAATTTTTTTTTAGGTCCTGCGGGGAATCGAACCCGGGACCTCTCGCACCAAAGGCAAAGACCTTAACCAGTTTTATTGCTTTTCACTTCTTAAATGTCAAGTACTATAGACATGATATAAATCATTTTAAAGCTAATTTCAAGCAGAATATTTTGGTTGAATTATCTCATAAATGATGATTGGCGACTTCAGGGCTCAGTTGTGCTGGATGGTCACATATGGAAAATAAGTGCCTTATTAGCATACAGGTTGGAAGAATAAGTTGCTCCTGGTTTAACTTGATGGATGATAGTGTGCATCTTCCAAAAGGTCTGGTTCAGACTGAAATTCACCTCTTTTTTGGGCAATATGAGCATCTACCAGCCTACATCTACCAGCCTACTAATATATGCCATGGAGAGCATGGATGATTGGAATTTAACGGTTATAATCATTGGTCCAAGTGAAGATTGAAGCACTAGAAGGTGTGGCCTAATGCAGTCAGTGACATTACGTGTTGTAGAAGATGCATCTATGCGGTGTCTCTAAGTTCATTGTTATGCACTTTGTGCGAACGCAAGTGATTTCAAAGTTGGACCTAATGAAATTCATGTCAGTCACTGCACTTGGCTAAAAGCACTATGGGCTTGATTGTCCCAGCATATGAAAAATGCCCTAAAAATGCATGTGTTTGGCCCTTATTTCTAAAATTTGACTTTCATTGCCAGTTAGAACTAACTCAAGGATTAGGATGTACGGAAAGCAAGGCAATAATTCTTTAATCCCAAAAATTAAGTGCTGTATCTTCCTGGAATAGGGAGTAGTGGTACAAAACTTATCGATCCAAAACGAGATCTAAATCCTTGCCTCAGTTTGTGAGTCACAATGGCACGTCAGCTTCCCGGGGGGGGCACTCACATTTCCCAGCTATACGGGTATGTGCCGCGGCGACGACCCCCTTTTTCAGAGCCGCTAGCCGTTCCTTAGACCCTCTGAATTCATTTATTGCCCGCTCTGAAGCCCCGAAATTTTTCTAGCCGTTCCATAGACCCTCAGATCATTGATTTCCGCTCTCATTGGCATCTTAACAGGCGTGTTTTCTGTCCTACTATTTCAAGCCCAAAAGCTACTTTTTTGCGAGCCCAAAAACTTCAAAGGGAATTTTCCATAAATTTCTTCCCCATTGAAACACATTGTATTAGGAATAAGGTGAACTTTGGGCGGGATTTTGGGCTCCTTTAGTAGTGGCAACACTGGTTTGTTGTTATAAACAGCACTGCGCTGCTGAGTGCCGATGCCTTCAGCCGATGAACATTTTGTTAGAAATAAATGATTTTGAGATCTCTTTTGGGAATAAAATTGCCAAATATGAGGAAAAGTACCTCAAATAATTGTGTGCACATCTTTGCAGCTGGCCATAACAGTGAATTAAAAGGTAATTCACGATCTACTGGTCTAGTGGAATGGTGTCAAATTCTGCACACTTCACACAATCATCTCATGCAGTTCAATGTAGTCAAAATGTTTTTCTTTTCGCACTGAAAAAATATTCTTGTGAGTTTGTTTTTATGGAGGGCTTTTATGTAATACTGCTAGCTGCTGCTATAATTATCAGTAGGCTAATAGCATAGATTGTAGGTCTGCAGGGTCTAGTAATTTTGATTCGAATGCTCGGCTAGCTGTTTTGCTTTGCTGAGATTTTCATCGTAATGAGGCTCCTGATTTAATAATTTAATGCACAATTCAAAGTGAAATCGATTCCTTCAAAAATCTGTGGCAAAAACGCAACAAAATTGAACCATGGTTTGGCCTGCATGGTTTAGTTGCCGAGATTTTTCAGATTTTGGCAGCTGATCAGTTCCCAAGACCCCCCCTTTTGGCCGGTCAAACAGTTCCCAAGACCCCCTTTTGACCGGCCGATCAGTTCCCTAGACCCCCCTTTTTGACCTGCCGATCAGTTCCTTAGACCTCAAGTTGAAACTGGCGGTGGCACACCCTACCCAAAAAAAAACTTGAGTGCCCCCGGGGTCAGCTTCCACTCCCAGTGAGAAAGCCACACTTTTCAATAACTATTTCTTCTCTGTTTTTACTCAACCTAGGGTCCGTGCTAGTCTTCCTACAGTTTCCATCCGTCACCATGATCTTTTGGGTACTACAGTAATTCAGGAAGATAAGGTGCTTAAAATCCTTAAAAAGCTTGATGTATCAAAGGCTATTGGTCCGGATGGATTGTCACCTAGAGTGCTTAAAGAATGTTGCCATCAAATTGCATATCCTTTATGTTATATCTTTAATGTATCTCTAGCAGAGGGTAAACTCCCCAGCCAGTGGCTTGATGCTAACGTTGTCCCTGTGTTTAAGAAATCTGACAAACAGCAAGCCAGTAACTATAGACCTGTCTCATTACTATGTATTTGTGGTAAGGTTATGGAGCGTGCCATTTTTGATACTATTTTTCCTGTAGTCAAAGACCAGATTTACCATCTCCAACATGGGTTTATTAAGGGCCGCTCCACAGCTACTCAGCTTATTGAGGTATTCCATGACATTAACTCTGTTCTTGACAACTCTGGGCATATCTAGGCATTAACAGCTGAAATCTAGGAGATAACGCTGACGAAACTTCGCCAGATACAAGTGACCTGGTGAGCGAAGGGGGTCGCCGTGAGATAGCTGGTCGGGTATTTTTACAGGACAGGCAAGTGTAGCCGACAATCGGGGTTACCCTGATCGGAACCGCCTGTAAGCGAGGTCTTTATCATGGATCATCTGCCCGCCATTACCAGATGAACCACGGGGAGAGCGGAGTTTGTTTTTTTTAATTTTTTTTTTAGGTCCTGCGGGGAATCGAACCCGGGACCTCTCGCACCAAAGGCAAAGACCTTAACCAGTTTTATTGCTTTTTCACTTCTTAAATGTCAAGTACTATAGACATGATATAAATCATTTTAAAGCTAATTTCAAGCAGAATATTTTGGTTGAATTATCTCATAAATGATGATTGGCGACTTCAGGGCTCAGTTGTGCTGGATGGTCACATATGGAAAATAAGTGCCTTATTAGCATACAGGTTGGAAGAATAAGTTGCTCCTGGTTTAACTTGATGGATGATAGTGTGCATCTTCCAAAAGGTCTGGTTCAGACTCAAATTCACCTCTTTTTGGGCAATATGAGCATCTACCAGCCTACATCTACCAGCCTACTAATATATGCCATGGAGAGCATGGATAATTGGAATTTAACGGTTATAATCATTGGTCCAAGTGAAGATTGAAGCACTAGAAGGTGTGGCCTAATGCAGTCAGTGACATTACATGTTGTAGAAGATGCATCTATGCGGTGTCTCTAAGTTCATTGTTATGCACTTTGTGCGAACGCAAGTGATTTCAAAGTTGGGCCTAATGAAGTTCATGTCAGTCACTGCACTTGGCTAAAAGCACTATGGGCTTGATTATCCCAGCATATGAAAAATGCCCTAAAAATGCATGTGTTTGGCCCTTATTTCTAAAATTTGACTTTGCCCTTATTTCTAAAATTTGACTTTCATTGCCAGTTAGAACTAACTCAAGGATTAGGATGTACGCAAAGCAAGGCAATAATTCTTTAATCCCAAAAATTAAGTGCTGTATCTTCCTGGAATAGGGAGTAGTGGTACAAACAGGTAATTTAATATTAGAATCTTACCGTATGTACAAATCTTCTGTTTGATTTATGTTTGGTTAGATCTTCTCCCTCACCGATATGACGAATCTTTAATCTCCTGCTAATGTAATCTGTACAGCTGTACACACTGGCAGCCTAGTAACAACAATAACCACATAATTCAGTATTACACAATGGGTCATATTATTGTTCATATCATTATGAATTCGGCTGTGAATTAGTATTCACCTTTTCGTAAATTCATGTTATGCATGAATTATGAATTATTAATTAGCGAATTAGGAATGAGGTAACACATTACCACAAAACGTAAACTGGCAGTTTTCAGTTAAAAGCTGTTAGCAGATACATCAGTACCATTAAAATCTGTCAAATTTAATGGGTATTCAGTGCTATGTAATTGGAGAAATGTGCTATTCTGGTTGAAATCCATACACCCACTATGGAAGACAAATGACCTTAATCTCCCACATCGGGAGTGTGAATTTCAAATGGGATTATCCAAATGGGCGACTCCATTTGGAATCTACACTCCCTGTGTAGGAGGTTAAGGTTGTGTCTTCCATAGTGGGTGTATGAGTTTCAACTCAAATAGCCCAATATATTGCTTTATTTCTCAGAGTTTGCATTTTTTGGATTTTAACCAACCAACTGGGGACTGATTTTTATCTCAACATTATTATAGAGGACACATTTTAAGGCTGTTTGCAGTCACTTGCACATCTCAGCTAAACAGGAGCGGTCCCGGTTGCAGTAACATCTATATTTGGGATGTAAAGTTTCATAAAAACTTGCTAGCAAACACATACACACATGCACACACCCCCACACTATTAATTTCCTTACCTCTACATACTCAGCAGTCTTAGGTAGCCATATTTCTAATGTACACTTGCGATACATGCTTGGAAGTAGTTGCGATGATGGGATCTCTAACAGCCTGTGAAATTTGAACAATATCATATTGGGAGTTGACTACTCATAATAAACAAACAAACAAGCAACTCTCTTTAAGCCTTACACCACCTGAGGGCTTCCCCGTGGAACCCCATCAGGACTTTCCCCTGGCCATCTCTAAAACATGCCAGATGTATACTATTTGTTCTCCAAGAGTAACAATTCAATGTGGTATGTTTATTGTCCATTTTCCTATACAAGCCACACAGTGCACTTGCAATAGACCTTTTCAAATCGAAGTTTTCCCTAGTTTGTTTATGGATGACCCTGTTTACAATTTCGGGTCATTGACGCTAACGCAAATGCAACTATTATGTCTGAACACAAACTGCTTGAAAGACACGGTCAAGCGTTGGGTATGGCTTGTGCAAGAGATTGATATTTATCGGAAAGATCAGAAAATCCACAGTATTTATTCAGTAAGCTGGGGGGGGGGGTCAAATTGGTGCACAATGAATCAAGTGGAATCACACACCCTTTTGAGTGAAAATACAACATATTTAGCCAAAATCAACAGAGAAATATTTTCAAAAGTTATTGAACTAACATTCCACTATTTGGCACTTCACAATGTGACAGTAAAAGATAGAAAAATGCAAATGTTTGTCGACTGCGGCACATTTGATTTATTCTCCAAGAGTAACAATTCTATGTGGTATGTTTATTTAGAGAATAAATGATAGGAATTTTATTTTGCCTATCCTCTACCGTGTGATAGGCGACAGGCAGGTCCAATATTTTGAGTAGTGGATGCGGCGCAGCGGTATCCACTACGATAAAAATATTGGACCTGCCTGTCATCATAGGTAGAGGATAGGCAAAATAAAAATTCCTATCGCTTATTCTCATTCTTAATCAGTTAAATATTATTTTAATAACTGTAAACAATGTTTTTAAAGCAAAAACTAAGTTACCGTCATAAAAACTCCTCTCATTATAAAATGAACGAAACTTGTTTACAACTTCACGTATTCTGTTGCGGCGTACTGCTATCGCGTCAGCGTATTTCGCACTAGTCACGCATCCAGCGCGATACATACGCGCACCTCTACACGCGTGAGACGCATTATCAAGACGCATGATGGCGTGGGGGTGGTATGCGGCCTGATAGGCGGCACCGAAATCATGCGATTGTCCAATCAGAAATGTGTCTACGAACTAGACCACCCCCACTGACTAAGAATGTCCTATACAAGACACACAGTGTGTCTGCAATTGACATGTGACCTCAGCACACAGCTCTGTGTTGTAGATATAAAACACTTTCTTTAGAATGTTGTGGAGGTGTCAATTTAAATTCAAAATCTTAATAACTAAGACCAGTATTTGCATAAATTTGTTGTGGTTACTAATATCTTTTCAAAGAATAACATAGAGCATGTTTTCAAGGTACCACCATGGTTTATACAACACGTAGTGCAATAATCACAGAGAATCGTGTACTTATTTTAAGCCATATTATAACATTTGCTGAGGAAGACGCCCTCACTGAATTTTTAAAATTCCTTTTTTTACACGATTAAATTGTACTTTATTAAACCAATATACCCTGCAAAAATCAAGACTCTAGGTGCTGTAGTTTTGTCAAAATCCGAGATTTTGAATAAAACACTGGATTCGGCGCTTTATTATTACGATGGAATTATTAGTCGAACGCATACACGATGTTCATAACACACAGTACGTACACGGCGTGCGTGACGGTGATATACACAACATAGGGTCGTACCACAACATGACCGAAGGAGTGGTACGTATTGGCGACATGTGCGCTGGTAGTAAATTCCAATTTTCTTTGCTTTGTCGTAGTTGTTCGGCTTAAAAATAAAAGGGGATATATCTGACAGTAAAAGCTAACATTTTATGGCAAAGAAATGCTAATCTATTTGGTTTGAAAATGTTATAATATGGCTTTAATTGAATTGTGATTTCATGCCTTATTTGGTCTGCATTTACAATAGCGCCACAGGCGAAATATTAATAATACAAACGATACCTTAGGAACACAGATGTCATTCATCCCTCTTTTCTTCTTTATCTTGTGTCCAAAAAGCAATTCCATTGGACACTGGATTTTTGGTACCAAATCGATTTCTTTAATTTTGGGCTAATCTGGTGATATATCATGTCATATTATGAAATCTTACCTGCATTTGAGAGGTAGTTCAGAATACAGATCTTTGAGTAAGCTTACATACTGTCTGAATATCATGTCACTAGTTGCAATGGATTCTTCACTTAGGCCACACACCTCCACCTACAAAATACAAAATAACATTTTTAATAAATGTACCGTATTTCCTCAAATAAACGCCCGAGGCGTTGCATTTTCAAACAGGGGCGTTTATTAGAGGTCATGTTTAGAACGATAATTCCTGTTAAAAATCATTAGGTAAGCTTAAAACTCACGCTGAAATGACGAACTACGAATTAGAAACACTGACTTCTGGTTCACTTCCGGGTTTCTGACCAGATTTTCGTTGATTATCGACGCTATGTGTGCAACTTGGTAAGCTTACTACACAAGATAGCATGGAAATATCTGCAATTTTGAAACATCTTGGTTGAAAAAGTGGTGAGGGTGTTTATTTGAGGCATATGGAAAAGTAGTCTCTTTTGCTCAAATAAAAGGGGTCCCACAGTTAAGCAATGGGAGAAAATTGTCTTTTTTCACTTTCAACTTCAATTATTATAAAGGAAAGTATTTTATTTTTGGCTCACTCTTAATTGTCTCATGTATATATTAAACTTTACTTTCCCCGATTTTCTAGGAAATCTGATGAAAGACCTCATCGTACAGGAGCACTAAATCCCAAAATCTCACTCGATTTATAGCGAAATACACTGACATGCACCCCGTGCTATACACGGCCCTCACTTGATAATAGTCAGTCCGATTGACTTGGCTCAAACGCTATTTCCTAGAAATACTTTGCCAGATTCTCCTCTCTAAAAAGGAATCTGATTGGTTACAAAATGCCGTCGTACCGTAGGAAAAACCATACCCTCTTCCGTACAGCCCTGCTTAGTGTGTTGTGTGGTAATGTATGCATTGTGCATTGACCTCGAACGCCTCTGTACACACAGCGTGCACACACTGGAGTCGAGTATAATTTATTTAAAGAGACTTTCATAGGAAAACTTTTCCATATGGGGCGACTATTCGAGAAAATATGGTATTCGAATTTCACAGCAGGATTGTTCTTGAAGCTTGTGATGAGACTTTGAATTTGGTTTAAGTTGCCAAAATGTGAATGGGGGTGATATTGTGTCCCCAATATTTTCTTGACTCCCCCAGTTTGGCCCCACTTTCGAGGCAAAACTGCCAAAATTACGTCAATTTCCACTTTTTCCCCCCTGAAATTCACTTTTCCCCCCATCCCCCCGAAAAAATTCCTGGTGCTGCCACTGAAGAAAAGACCAATGCCAAGTACACAATATGGTGGGAAATTGTTTTGGGTGGGGGTTTACACCTCAATCTAGCTGTAAAGGTTCAGGATAAGGAATAGCTGATAAAGTCTTATGATACGAAGGGAGAAGAGGAAATATATAATAGAGAGTCTTTCAGCATTACCTTATTGGTCTGAAAGCTGTTGTGAAAACCATCAAATCTCCCAGTGTCTGAAATACAAGAAAACAATCTGATATAATAAAGATATTATATTTGTATTGCTATTGACATTCAAATCCCAATTCAAATTGACCAAACAGGGAAAACTCTTTTAAAAGTGCATATTTTTCACATCCCAATCTTATGAAATAAGGTAGCACTATGTTCAGCATTGTTTTGGGGTGATATTTGTTGATACTATACACACTGTGACCAATTTTGACAGACACCCTATTGCTTACCATTTTTAGAATTGTAATGTTTTCCAACTGTATAACACCTGCAAATAGACAACAAATTGCATAAATTTATTATCTCTAGGAGAACTGTGAACAATCAAGATGAATCTTGAAACCTGATTTGATTTTATTTGATTCAGCATATTAAACACAAATATACATTTACAGACATTATATTGCGCTTTCAGATATAAATTAATAATATGTGACCATCCACCACAACTGGGCCTGGATGTCTTCAGTGCCACTATTGAGATATGCTCCATTGAACTTAACAATAAACAATAGGAAACAATGGATTTATTGACTGTTTTATTGATTTTTCACTACTTAAATGTCAAGTACTATTGACATGATATACATCATTTTAAAGCTAATTTCAAGCAGAATATTTTGGTTGAATATCTCAAAAATGATGATTGGCGACTTCAGGGCTAAGTTGTGCTGGATGGTCACATATAAACAATTCATACACTCTTAGAACCACATAGCCAATCAGAAAAGCCATTATTTCGAAAAATATGCGGAGTGCATTAATAGTGTATAATTGCACGGGCGCACACACCTTTTCAGGAGCCATCGGAAATGTTCGCAAAGTAATCACATGGACGCGAGCATCTTTACATGCCCGCATAAATACACATAAACGCTCCTCAACTGTGTGCATTGATGCAATGCACAACTGACGTAAGTGTGCGCCCAAGGCCTGTGTGTATGATGACCGGGTTTTTAAAACTGGGTCATCACTTCGGAAAACTTCGATATGAAAAGGTCTATTGTTCACTGATAAGTCTTACCTCTGTGGCAAATTAGTTGCATCAACAACAGTCATCATGAAGTAAGCTGTAAACAATGAGGGTAACAAACATCAACAACAGTCATCATGAAGTAAGCTGTAAACAATGAGGGTAACAAACATCAACAACAGTCATCATGAAGTAAGCTGTATAAACAATGAGGGTAACAAACATCAACAACAGTCATCATGAAGTAAGCTGTAAACAATGAGGGTAACAAACATCAACAACAGTCATCATGAAGTAAGCTGTAAACAATGAGGGTAACAAACATCAACAACAGTCATCATGAAGTAAGCTGTAAACAATGAGGGTAACAATCATCAACAACAGTCATCATGAAGTAAGCTGTAAACAATGAGGGTAACAAACATCAACAACAGTCATCATGAAGTAAGCTGTAAACAATGAGGGTAACAAACATCAACAACAGTCATCATGAAGTAAGCTGTAAACAATGAGGGTAACAAACATCAACAACAGTCATGAAGTAAGCTGTAAACAATGAGGGTAACAAACATCAACAACAGTCATCATGAAGTAAGCTGTAAACAATGAGGGTAACAAACATCAACAACAGTCATCATGAAGTAAGCTGTAAACAATGAGGGTAACAAACATCAACAACAGTCATCATGAAGTAAGCTGTAAACAATGAGGGTAACAAACATCAACAACAGTCATCATGAAGTAAGCTGTAAACAATGAGGGTAACAAACATCAACAACAGTCATCATGAAGTAAGCTATAAACAATGAGGGTAACAAACATCAACAACAGTCATCATGAAGTAAGCTGTAAACAATGAGGGTAACAAACATCAACAACAGTCATCATGAAGTAAGCTGTAAACAATGAGGGTAACAAACATCAACAACAGTCATCATGAAGTAAGCTATAAACAATGAGGGTAACAAACATCAACAACAGTCATCATGAAGTAAGCTGTAAACAATGAGGGTATACTAAAATGCAGAAAACCTTTTACGAGCGCGACTACCGTGATGTTGCAAATTCGGCGCTAACAACGCGTACGGCGCACAGTTCATTCATAAATTTCCACTCGGCAACAACAGATCGCCTCAGCAGCCAATCAGAGACAAGTGCGTGCAACGCAGTAAATACGCGATGTATCCTTACAATATGCGCTCGTCTAAGGTTTTCTGCATTTTAGTATAACAAACATCAACAACAGTCATCATGAAGTAAGCTGTAAACAATGAGGGTAACAAACATCAACAACAGTCATCATGAAGTAAGCTGTAAACAATGAGGGTAACAAACATCAACAACATTTATCATGAAGTAAGCTGTATAAACAATGAGGGTAACAAACATCAACAACAGTCATCATGAAGTAAGCTGTATAAACAATGAGGGTAACAAACATCAACAACAGTCATGAAGTAAGCTGTAAACAATGAGGGTAACAAACATCAACAACAGTCATCATGAAGTAAGCTGTAAACAATGAGGGTAACAAACATCAACAACAGTCATCATGAAGTAAGCTGTAAACAATGAGGGTAACAAACATCAACAACATTTATCATGAAGTAAGCTGTAAACAATGAGGGTAACAAACATCAACAACAGTCATCATGAAGTAAGCTGTAAACAATGAGGGTAACAAACATCAACAACAGTCATCATGAAGTAAGCTGTAAACAAAGAGGGTAACAAACATCAACAACAGTCATCATGAAGTAAGCTGTAAACAATGAGGGTAACTAACATCAACAACAGTCATCATGAAGTAAGCTGTAAACAATGAGGGTAACAAACATCAACAACAGTCATCATGAAGTAAGCTGTAAACAATGAGGGTAACAAACATCAACAACAGTCATCATGAAGTAAGCTGTAAACAATGAGGGTAACAAACATCAACAACAGTCATCATGAAGTAAGCTGTAAACAAAGAGGGTAACAAACATCAACAACAGTCATCATGAAGTAAGCTGTAAACAATGAGGGTAACAAACATCAACAACAGTCATCATGAAGTAAGCTGTAAACAATGAGGGTAACAAACATCAACAACAGTCATCATGAAGTAAGCTGTAAACAATGAGGGTAACAAACATCAACAACAGTCATCATGAAGTAAGCTGTAAACAATGAGGGTAACAAACATCAACAACAGTCATCATGAAGTAAGCTGTAAACAATGAGGGTAACAAACATCAACAACAGTCATCATGAAGTAAGCTGTAAACAATGAGGGTAACAAACATCAACAACAGTCATCATGAAGTAAGCTGTAAACAATGAGGGTAACAAACATCAACAACAGTCATCATGAAGTAAGCTGTAAACAATGAGGGTAACAATCATCAACAACAGTCATCATGAAGTAAGCTGTACACAATGAGGGTAACACACATCAACAACAGTCATCATGAAGTAAGCTGTAAACACCCCCTCTTGTAAATGCCGCCAAGTGTGGAGGTGTGTGTATATTCCAACTGGGGAGATTCACACACCCACATTCAAACTGGGGAGATTTTTTTACACAAATCTCACAGCAACCACCATACTGTGGAGGTTGCTCTAATCAGAAAATGACAGGTGGTATACCCCCCTCTATGGCCCCAAAACCCCATTTTTGAGCTTATCTTCAACTGTGGAGCTCCACGGTTGTTAGCAGACTCCACAGTGTGAATGTGACAAGACACACACACCTCCACAGTTGGAGGCATTTACAAACGCAATGAGGGTAACAAACATCAACAACAGTCATCATGAAGTAAGCTGTAAACAATGAGGGTAACAATCATCAACAACAGTCATCATGAAGTAAGCTGTAAACAATGAGGGTAACAAATATCAACAACAGTCATCATGAAGTAAGCTGTACACAATGAGGGTAACACACATCAACAACAGTCATCATGAAGTAAGCTGTAAACAATGAGGGTAACAATCATCAACAACAGTCATCATGAAGTAAGCTGTAAACAATGAGGGTAACAATCATCAACAACAGTCATCATGAAGTAAGCTGTAAACAATGAGGGTAACAAACATCAACAACAGTCATCATGAAGTAAGCTGTAAACAATGAGGGTAACAAACATCAACAACAGTCATCATGAAGTAAGCTGTAAACAATGAGGGTAACAAACATCAACAACAGTCATCATGAAGTAAGCTGGAAACAATGAGGGTAACAAACATCAACAACAGTCATCATGAAGTAAGCTGTAAACAATGAGGGTAACAAACATCAACAACAGTCATCATGAAGTAAGCTGTAAACAATGAGGGTAACAAACATCAACAACAGTCATCATGAAGTAAGCTGTAAACAATGAGGGTAACAAACATCAACAACAGTCATCATGAAGTAAGCTGTATAAACAATGAGGGTAACAAACATCAACAACAGTCATCATGAAGTAAGCTGTAAACAATGAGGGTAACAAACATCAACAACAGTCATCATGAAGTAAGCTGTAAACAATGAGGGTAACAAACATCAACAACAGTCATCATGAAGTAAGCTGTAAACAATGAGGGTAACAAACATCAACAACAGTCATCATGAAGTAAGCTGTATAAACAATGAGGGTAACAAACATCAACAACAGTCATCATGAAGTAAGCTGTAAACAATGAGGGTAACAAACATCAACAACAGTCATCATGAAGTAAGCTGTAAACAATGAGGGTAACAAACATCAACAACAGTCATCATGAAGTAAGCTGTAAACAAAGAGGGTAACAAACATCAACAACAGTCATCATGAAGTAAGCTGTAAACAATGAGGGTAACAAACATCAACAACAGTCATCATGAAGTAAGCTGTAAACAATGAGGGTAACAAACATCAACAACAGTCATCATGAAGTAAGCTGTAAACAATGAGGGTAACAAACATCAACAACAGTCATCATGAAGTAAGCTATAAACAATGAGGGTAACAATCATCAACAACAGTCATCATGAAGTAAGCTGTAAACAATGAGGGTAACAAATATCAACAACAGTCATCATGAAGTAAGCTGTACACAATGAGGGTAACAAACATCAACAACAGTCATCATGAAGTAAGCTGTACACAATGAGGGTAACAAACATCAACAACAGTCATCATGAAGTAAGCTGTAAACAATGAGGGTAACAAACATCAACAACATTTATCATGAAGTAAGCTGTAAACAATGAGGGTAACAATCATCAACAACAGTCATCATGAAGTAAGCTGTAAACAATGAGGGTAACAAACATCAACAACAGTCATCATGAAGTAAGCTGTAAACAATGAGGGTAACACACATCAACAACAGTCATCATGAAGTAAGCTGTAAACAATGAGGGTAACAAACATCAACAACAGTCATCATGAAGTAAGCTGTAAACAATGAGGGTAACAAACATCAACAACAGTCATCATGAAGTAAGCTGTAAACAATGAGGGTAACAAACATCAACAACAGTCATCATGAAGTAAGCTGTAAACAATGAGGGTAACAATCATCAACAACAGTCATCATGAAGTAAGCTGTATAAACAATGAGGGTAACAAACATCAACAACAGTCATCATGAAGTAAGCTGTAAACAATGAGGGTAACAATCATCAACAACAGTCATCATGAAGTAAGCTGTAAACAATGAGGGTAACAAACATCAACAACAGTCATCATGAAGTAAGCTGTATAAACAATGAGGGTAACAAACATCAACAACAGTCATCATGAAGTAAGCTGTAAACAATGAGGGTAACACACATCAACAACAGTCATCATGAAGTAAGCTGTAAACAATGAGGGTAACAAACATCAACAACAGTCATCATGAAGTAAGCTGTAAACAATGAGGGTAACAATCATCAACAACAGTCATCATGAAGTAAGCTGTATAAACAATGAGGGTAACAAACATCAACAACAGTCATCATGAAGTAAGCTGTAAACAATGAGGGTAACAAACATCAACAACAGTCATCATGAAGTAAGCTGTAAACAATGAGGGTAACAAACATCAACAACAGTCATCATGAAGTAAGCTGTATAAACAATGAGGGTAACAAACATCAACAACAGTCATCATGAAGTAAGCTGTAAACAATGAGGGTAACAAACATCAACAACAGTCATCATGAAGTAAGCTGTAAACAATGAGGGTAACAAACATCAACAACAGTCATCATGAAGTAAGCTGTAAACAATGAGGGTAACAAACATCAACAACAGTCATCATGAAGTAAGCTGTATAAACAATGAGGGTAACAAACATCAACAACAGTCATCATGAAGTAAGCTGTAAACAATGAGGGTAACAAACATCAACAACAGTCATCATGAAGTAAGCTGTAAACAATGAGGGTAACAAACATCAACAACAGTCATCATGAAGTAAGCTGTAAACAAAGAGGGTAACAAACATCAACAACAGTCATCATGAAGTAAGCTGTAAACAATGAGGGTAACAAACATCAACAACAGTCATCATGAAGTAAGCTGTAAACAATGAGGGTAACAAACATCAACAACAGTCATCATGAAGTAAGCTGTAAACAATGAGGGTAACAAACATCAACAACAGTCATCATGAAGTAAGCTATAAACAATGAGGGTAACAATCATCAACAACAGTCATCATGAAGTAAGCTGTAAACAATGAGGGTAACAAATATCAACAACAGTCATCATGAAGTAAGCTGTACACAATGAGGGTAACAAACATCAACAACAGTCATCATGAAGTAAGCTGTACACAATGAGGGTAACAAACATCAACAACAGTCATCATGAAGTAAGCTGTAAACAATGAGGGTAACAAACATCAACAACATTTATCATGAAGTAAGCTGTAAACAATGAGGGTAACAATCATCAACAACAGTCATCATGAAGTAAGCTGTAAACAATGAGGGTAACAAACATCAACAACAGTCATCATGAAGTAAGCTGTAAACAATGAGGGTAACACACATCAACAACAGTCATCATGAAGTAAGCTGTAAACAATGAGGGTAACAAACATCAACAACAGTCATCATGAAGTAAGCTGTAAACAATGAGGGTAACAAACATCAACAACAGTCATCATGAAGTAAGCTGTAAACAATGAGGGTAACAAACATCAACAACAGTCATCATGAAGTAAGCTGTAAACAATGAGGGTAACAATCATCAACAACAGTCATCATGAAGTAAGCTGTATAAACAATGAGGGTAACAAACATCAACAACAGTCATCATGAAGTAAGCTGTAAACAATGAGGGTAACAATCATCAACAACAGTCATCATGAAGTAAGCTGTAAACAATGAGGGTAACAAACATCAACAACAGTCATCATGAAGTAAGCTGTATAAACAATGAGGGTAACAAACATCAACAACAGTCATCATGAAGTAAGCTGTAAACAATGAGGGTAACACACATCAACAACAGTCATCATGAAGTAAGCTGTAAACAATGAGGGTAACAAACATCAACAACAGTCATCATGAAGTAAGCTGTAAACAATGAGGGTAACAATCATCAACAACAGTCATCATGAAGTAAGCTGTATAAACAATGAGGGTAACAAACATCAACAACAGTCATCATGAAGTAAGCTGTAAACAATGAGGGTAACAAACATCAACAACAGTCATCATGAAGTAAGCTGTAAACAATGAGGGTAACAAACATCAACAACAGTCATCATGAAGTAAGCTGTAAACAATGAGGGTAACAAACATCAACAACAGTCATCATGAAGTAAGCTGTAAACAATGAGGGTAACAAACATCAACAACAGTCATCATGAAGTAAGCTATAAACAATGAGGGTAACAAACATCAACAACAGTCATCATGAAGTAAGCTGTAAACAATGAGGGTAACAAACATCAACAACAGTCATCATGAAGTAAGCTGTAAACAATGAGGGTAACAAACATCAACAACAGTCATCATGAAGTAAGCTGTAAACAATGAGGGTAACAAACATCAACAACAGTCATCATGAAGTAAGCTGTAAACAATGAGGGTAACAAACATCAACAACAGTCATCATGAAGTAAGCTGTAAACAATGAGGGTAACAAACATCAACAACAGTCATGAAGTAAGCTGTATAAACAATGAGGGTAACAAACATCAACAACAGTCATCATGAAGTAAGCTATAAACAATGAGGGTAACAATCATCAACAACAGTCATCATGAAGTAAGCTATAAACAATGAGGGTAACAAACATCAACAACAGTCATCATGAAGTAAGCTGTAAACAATGAGGGTAACAAACATCAACAACAGTCATCATGAAGTAAGCTGTAAACAATGAGGGTAACAAACATCAACAACAGTCATCATGAAGTAAGCTGTAAACAATGAGGGTAACAAACATCAACAACAGTCATCATGAAGTAAGCTGTATAAACAATGAGGGTAACAAACATCAACAACAGTCATCATGAAGTAAGCTGTAAACAATGAGGGTAACAATCATCAACAACAGTCATCATGAAGTAAGCTGTAAACAATGAGGGTAACAATCCAGGTCAACTCAGAAAACTTAATTGAAACGTACTGGCATAGAATCAATTACACCCCATCCCTGGAAGTCACCTTGTCCCTGCCAGCCACTGCACTAAGCATCATTATATACTGCGCCAAAAAAAAGCTTCATTGAAGAAACTGTGTTGCCTCTTTGTTACGCTTGTTGGAATCTTTTTGCACCTTGTATAGGCCAGTTTGTCACTTTTAAAACTGGACCTTCGTCTATTCAATTGCTTGTAACTTTACTTCTTGAGGTCATATTGGATTCAATGTGGTGTCATAATGTGCAGGATTAGATAGTACATCTATTAAAAAAACAAATTTACCCCAATATGGTTCAGATTTGAAATTCTGATTATTTTTCCAAGTGTTAGGACACTTTTTTGGTGCAGTATATTAGTCATTACAAATCCTAATATTTATCTTAACCTAAACCTAGACTCCACTCTAGCCAATATAAACCTAAAGTCCTTACCCTTAACATACCCCTGACTTTAATCCTAACTCTAACCCTAACCCTATCCGTAATAATAACCCTAATGTTAACCCTAACCCTAACCTAATGCTCTAAAGGCGTTATTAGTTTTGTTTTTCTTATACCTTCATTCCAAATTTTGCACAAAGATATATTTGACTTCTCATGATTTTTCCCTTCCTATTGCCCTTTATATGCACCAACTTCTAGCTTTGCTTATGTATGTGAGCAAAAATTGTTGAATCAGTGCAATTTCTTGTCCTGTTAGGGCTAAATAAGTTAAGATAACCTGAAAGAAGAGCCCCTAATAATTGGAAAAAAGTGTGTGACCACACAGCGCCATTGTTTGCTATTTTATAATAATTAAAAGTTGAAGATATGAACACACTGGAATTAGGTACATTCATGTACAGGCACTCTATAAATGAGCTGCCCTGTTCATTTGATAATTATTTTACCAAACGTTCTGACATACATAACTACAAGACACGATATGTAAATGACCTAAATCTAACCAAAAATAAGAAAGTCTTTTCTGATCATGCAATACGTACAAGAGGTCCCATTCTTTGGAATTCTTTAGATAAAAATCTAAAAGCTTCAAAATCTGTTAAACATTTCCGCAATCAATTCAAAACCAAACTTATATTTAAATATAATTAATCTTTTCCGCACATACTCCCCCTTCCCTTGTCTTGTCTTTTGGTTATGTTATGTAAAGTTGCTTTGTTTTGTTAATTTCATTTGATTTTAGGGAAAGGCTAACTTTCAGACCTTTTGGTCTTCTAGCCTTTTCCTCCATATGTACAGTGTTTGTATATAATTTTTTATGCAATGCCTTTGATTTTTATGAAAATAAAATATGAATGCATGAATGAATGAATGAAAATGAATGTGAAGTTACCTGCAAAAGCAATAGGACTCGCCCCTGTCAAGTATGTTGAATCTTCATTGGTCTTTACTGCATAAGTCTAAAACACATATAAAAATGAAAAAAAAGCATCACTGATATTGTTATGGCCAAAATACGTTTTACATATGATTTGGCATGGCAGCGGAAAATGAATTGACTAAATCCAGCAGGAATATCACGCAAAAAATTGGCAATTTTACTAATGGGAGCGGTGGCTTCGAGAAAACCTATTAAAAAGATTGCCTAAGAGGCACAGTGTTGGTTATGTCATATATGATGGTGTTTGAGATATGATTTTTTCGATGAATTCTGTTGCAGTAGGTAGCACAAGCATTGTTTTTGCTTTGCATGTCTTGTGATAGCACCCAGGATTCATTCATGTCAGGTAGTAATTCCTCTAGATTACATGTATACTCAATGTCTAGCTTCTACTTGGGCAATGGGAGATGTGTGTTGGGTATAATATTTTGTCCAAAGTTGAACAGAAAAATTGAAATGAATAAGTTAAGACATTCCATATTCTGTGGGTCGGTGCTACCATAGGCGTAGATCCCGGGGGATGGAGGGGATTTATCCCCCAATATGTTGCCAGGGGGGTGGTCCATACAATCATACCCCCTCCCCCCAATGTTGATGCCTGAATATGGGGTTCTGATCAAATTAACCTCATATTTGCCCATTTTAGCCCCCAAAGTGCATATTTTTCACATGCATTTATTCCACTTTTGCACCATATTTCATCAGTTTAGCTTCAAAATAGCAATTTTTTTGCGCGCTTCACGCGCATTTGTACCATACTTATTTTGTCGCCAAAAGGTGTTGGATTCACTATACTTCAAGAATGTTTTTCAACTCCATCCCCCCAATGTCAAAAAGAAATCTACGCCACTGGGTGCTACGTCACTTCCGGTTGATGATGCGACTCACTGTCGACTGAAAACATGTCCTTAATTCGATTTGTTGTTGAAGATTGTTGTCATTGCAAGGTGTTGCGTTCATTTCGATCGCAAATAGTCAGTAGAATCAAACAAGTTTCTAAGTCTGCAGAGTGGAAGTTACTTACTTGATTTACCATTAAATTATACTGACAAACTTAAAACTTTATATTCCATGGCCCAGTGTTGGTTTTTCCAAAATTGAATTTGAGTTGAACAACATCGCTATGTAGCCTCCTTCACTGCCAGTTTCTGTCATGCATAACAAACTGTGAGCCATGCGCAGTTTGAGCCTGAGACTAGCAATAGCCCAGATGTCGGACCAACAGAATAAAAGTTCATCAAGTACATTGACCATTAAAGGTAGATGATCAGATTTTTTATATTGTGTTTTGTACCTCACATTGAGGCGGATGAAGCTATCACTTTTTCATTCATAACATCTAAATGGAATATATGTGATGTGTCATGTCAAAAGGATACACTTTTGGGCAGGATTGTAAATGGAGAAAAAGCCAAAAATCTGCCTGGGGGTGATTTTTTCATAATTTGGGGTTTGTTGCGAATTTGTGATGTTATTAATGTTTAACATATTGTCTGATAGTTTCAGACTGGAATATAACTGACATCTTGTATTTTTTGAGACATTTTTCGAGGTAATTCCTACTCTCAAAATTGTCTATAATATTTTAAAGGCCGATATCTCAATTTCCAATTTTATAATACCATAACTTACAAACTCAATATCAAAGGAATGTCCGATTTCATTGGGGAAAATGGTGTTGTGGAGCAAAATATCTCTATATTTAAGATATGTAAAACCTCAAAATTGATAACCTGCCCAAAAGTGTCTCCTTTTGACATGACACGTCACATATTTCAGGCCTAAAATTTTACTGGGATTATGAGAAAAATATGAACTTTCTTCTGATTCCAAAATCTCTTATTTTTATAGGAAAAAGTGGGGGATGAGGCTGTTGATCATCATATCACCCATCTTTAAGGGTCAATAGACAATTGGTATGGATGTTTGTATGTTAGAGACATAGAATTTAGTGCAGAAAGTTACATTTGAGCCTTTACTGAAGGCATGGAGTGGATGAACTATCTGATTTATTTCCATTGGGGTCCATTTGAACACCGGGACGGGTTGGGAACAGTCAGGGGTTAACCATGTTAACACCCTACTCTTTTCGAAACCAGCTGCGACATACATGTACAGGTATGGCTCTCTGTACATGGGACCGACGGCTTAACGTCTCCTCCGAAGGACGGAGTACTTTCATGATTCATTTACCTAATTCTAAATGAACCATGGGGAGAGCAGAAGTCTGAATTTAATCTACAGAAGTTGCCAATTAATTTCAGACTTTTTTTTTTCCAAGTAAATATCCCAGCAAATCGCCACCGCCTAGAATTGAACCCGGAACTCATGCACTAAAGGCAAGTACCCTAACCATTGCACCACGCTCTCCTGGCTATGAGCTTGTCATGCCCAAAGCTGTTATCATACAGGATGAATACACCAAATGTGCACTGTACATGTCAACCACAACAGGCTATTCCATTTAAAATCAACACTACCCCTGTGGAAGATTTTGGAAATATCTTCAACAGAGGGAGTATGAATTTCAAATGGAATTTTCACATTAGCAGCTCCATTTGAAACTCACTCTCCCTCAGGGGAAGATTGATGTTGAATCTTTCTCAGAGGGTGTATGAAATTCAAATGGAGCTACCTAATGTGCTCATTCCATTTGAAATTCATACTCCCCCTGTGGCAGATATTCCCAAAATCTTCAACAGGGGTAGTGTGGAATTTAAATGGAATAGCACATTACCACAATATTGCATTCACTACAAGTCTTAACTACAGCTTGTAATTTTCAAGACGAGAACTGAGTAAATTGTTTCTTACCTGGTTAGTCCCATCTGGGTCTAGACCTAATGCTTCCTGTTAAAAAAAAAAAAGTTCATATTAATCAGAATTATATTATCCATCAAGTCAAACTTGTTAACTGTAAAATAATCCCTACTCAACAAGCTTTGCTTTTTTTGTTACCCAATTTAATAATTAGGTACCCTAATCAACGCAATGAGACTAATCGGTACAGCCAGATAAGCCTGTGATTTTTTTTGTTCCCGGGTACCTTCTGTAATTTACGGGCGGGTACCCAGGGTAAAAGTATCACCAGTCAAAGTGGAGTGCCAATTTTGCACTAACTATTAAATGATCTCCAAACAGTTGTGTGCGTGTAGCAATGATACCTGCAAAATATTGCATGTAAATAACTTAAACAACAGCTTTCTTTCACACTGAACTCTGGCTTCATTGTAATTTGAGTATGTGGCTACTATACACCACAGGGACCAAGTTTATCAACTCTCTATGGTGCCACTGAACTTTGTAAGCAAACTTTTCAGACAAACTGGGTAATGGCAAGACTTGTTAATACATTAAATAATGTCCTTCCGATATCAAGCAGCTGGGCATCACAAGTTTTGAGCGGGACTCGATTTCCTGGTTATTACTAAACCGTCACAGCCAGAATCAGCTACTTACCAATGCAATAGGTTTGAATTTGTCAGGACTAGAGAATCTTATGAAGCCTTTCTTGTTGAGTTGATGTGCAGCCCATCTTAGTAATGCCTGCTCCAAGAGTGCGCCCTCATCTTCTAGATAAACAAACCCAGGATGTGCAAGTTCATGGCTACAATAACAAAAGAATAGAACAAGAAATATTACTATCATATTTCACTAGGTGTGTCATACTAATGTTCCCAATTTTAATGCAATATGTTTTGGTCTACACAAAAAAAGGGACTAGTTTGATATTTTTATATTAGATGCGAGCAGAATAGCATTTCTCTTTCAAATAAATATTCGCAATACCTCTGACCTGTGTCTTACCTCTCTTGCTTTCCAAATCTAACTGTCTTCAACTCACCTGCCCATGGACATGTAAGAAAAAAATGATTACAAAAACATGATAGAAATTGTCAAGAAATAATGTCAACTTAATGCTATAAATGGCAGTCTAAGTCATTTTTAAAAATATCACAGATTATCCAGTATTAAACTCTGGAACACAAGTAATCTTATATGTGACATGATCTGGTCCATGGGGCCAAAGGTGGCAAATTTGAAACTGAGATAAAGGTAAAAATATGGGAGTAAAAAAACAATAAAATACATAAGAAAATAGAAAACTTCATTACTTTAGAACCAAGTATGTTAGACCTCAGTAAACGATTGCCTATTGTATGTATAATGTATAATTTTCAAAAATGCCTCCTTTGGCCCCCATGGACCAGATCGTGTCACATATATAGATTTCATCAGCAGTAGAACTTCATAACTTACTACATTCTTCACAATAAGCTCCTACTACTAATATTTTGGTAGAAACATCAATTTTAGAGAACAGGATTTAAAAAACTAATTGGAAGCAAACAACAGAGACAGACAGAGAGACAGAGATATCAAAATATCCTACCTACCTCCATGACCTGTGAATGATTCAAGTTCAACTGGGTCAGTGCCAAGAGGCTGTAGGAGAAAAAATGAGGACAATGCTACAATCAATGCCTACAGAAGGGTACTGTGTAATAATTATGAGGCCAAAAATTGCTTAACCCCCTTGCCCACTCTCAGTCTGCCAAAAATCTTTGCCCCCCCTCCCCCCATTGCGCACTATGCCCAATTTTTGGGATCCCAATTTGCAAATCTTAAATGGTCTATACGAGGGGGTATCGAAACAAAAAGTTTTTAAAATCATCCAGAAGTGAAGGAGCTATATCGATGAAATTTTGACAGTGTAATCACTGGTCCTTATGTCCATTATGGTCCAAAAATGGTCTCATAAGTATGTTTACTTTCTTTATAGGTGGCGCTAGATTGGCGGTATGCGCATAACCTGCAAGATGGAGACAATTGAGGCACGCAGTGTGATTAAATTAGACATACTAACGAGGCCATTTTTGGACCATGATGTACATAAGGACCAGTGATTACAGAGACAAATTTTCATCGATATAGCTCCTTCACTTCTAGGCGATTTCAAAAACTTTTCGTATAATGCAAGCACTGCAAGCTGTTTTCCGGATCTAATAGAGTGCTTCATTAAAAAGGTGCCCCAAGAATGTGTGCCAAAAATAGCCCCCTCCTCTTTCAGCTTGCCAAAAATTACTTGGCAGTTTGCCAAAAATTACTCCCCCAATTTTACCCTCCCCAAGGGCTCATAATTGTTGCATAACCCCTTAATTGAACAACGTGAAGTATGAATATTCTTTAATTGTTTGTTACACCATCAGATTCTAAGAAATCTATACTGATTTGTGATTTGTATTATGAGACTTAATATGCTTTCCAATAATTCAAATATTTGCAAATGTTTTGTTATTATTTGTCTTGAATTTCAATAATTTTTTCAATTGAACATATTAATAATATGCAGTGTGTATGTGTGGGGGTGTTCATGTCATGTCCAAATATAGTAATTAGTAATCATCATCAGCTCACATTGGTTGTGGTTGGTTGTTTTACTTGTTTTAATTTATTTGTTTACTCACCACATCACCGTGCAGAAAGTTTGGTAATCTGAGGGCCATAGGATACAGCTGATCAGTAAGCTCAGATATTCTAGACTGGAATGCAGAAAATAAACACAGTTTCATTAAAGCAATCACTCTCTACTGCTCCCCTAGTATAGGAAAGTGATTTTTAGCTCGCCTTAGTTGACCATTCTATCCTTACATTCTATTTTAAATACTCTAAACAGCTCTCCATGAAGACTCCAGAAGAGCTATTTAATGCTCTCCTGCAAATTCCAAAAGACAGTCTCTGTTAAAGTAAATAAGCCATATTGTTTTGATCTAAAAGGTCTACCCACATCATCCCTGTGATGAGTAATAAAGTTGAGCCTCAACATATTTGTTCTTATCATTTCAAATTGTTAACAATTCCCTTGCCATTGGGATATTTCCTGTTTGAAGCATACATTTTGTATGACTCTATTTATTATTAAGAACGCCGACATCTTAGAAAATTACAGAACTGCATCAAACATATCATTTGTCAAACATAATTGAGAAAAATCTAAAAAAATAATTCTGACATGCTATGTGCACATTTTTAAAGAAAAAAGTTGTGGATGGCAGCAGGCCTCGAATTTTAATTTTTGTGGGCAACTGGGCAAAGACAAAGAAGGGCCTCAAGGCCAACAAGTGATGAAGAATGCCTTGGAGTGGACAAAAGATCTGGGGCACCAAGACCAAAACTGCAAAAGGGCAGGCAATAGCCTTAGTGGCCTCCCTGAAATTCGAGCCCTGTATGGCAGAATTTAACAATTTGCCATTTCATATCAACAGTTGACTGCAAGTAGGTTATGTGTAGTAAATTGAGACATTGAGATTTCTTATGCCATGATGCTTAGACCATGATGTGACAAACAGGAGAGTGCTTCAGAATAGTTACATGGAAGCAAGGCGACGAAAAAAGAAAACCCTGTTCTACTGGCCCGACCAACCCAGATTTTGAACAAATTGGGGATAAAAATTTTCTTGTACAAATGAATGCCGACCCAAATTTCAAATTTTTAAATTTTTTTTTGGATTTTCTCAAATTGCAAATTATTTACAGATGTTGGTTATTTTTGGGTCATTTCCAAAAAAACAAAAAAAAAAAACAGGCCGACCGAATGTCGCCTAGGTACCAGGGCATAAGAAATTACAATTTGCCGCCCCTTGGCTCTGAAAAGTTTAGCAACACTGTATCGTATTAACTTACATTAACAGTACGGAGCTCTTCTCTCAATGCCCTGCCTTGTGCTTTTGCTTTCTTCATGTCTTCATCACTCACTTTGTCCTGGTGTGTACAGAATTCAAATTACTCTATTATAACTTGAGGAATATGTTGACTGATTGTTCACAACAATGTTCATAGCACCTTACGGTATTATAGCAGTAAATTATTACATTATATCAAGGAAATACTTTATTTCACTTGAAGCTACTTCACAAGTGTCTAAGATTGTCTAGGATTTTCAATATTTCAGAGTATTAACCCTAACTGAACACAAGGGTTTTTTGCTATCAGAAGGGAAAGAAGAAACAAAAAAGGAGAGAAGATGAACAAAGAAGTCACTTGGTACCCCAGGATTCGAACCTCAGACCCCTCGCATTCCATGCAGAAGATCACTGACCTGTAGCCACATGGGTGACGCTGCGATTCCGTGGGTATACATGTATGACTTGGGCTAATTTCACCATCACATCACATGCAATGAAAGCATGAGCAGTGGTTTTAATAGCGAGGTTTAGTGAGACCTGGTTCAGTTAGGGTTAACATGCTTTAGGGTTAAAAAAATTATTTTAAAGATATCAATACTAGTAATAATATTTGATTGGGCCAATCAAAGGTGAATCATTGCTTCATGCTCGACCAATTTTTTTCCATTTTGCCAACAATATTTTTCATTATTTCATTGTTCCTGAAGAAAAATGTGGTGATTATGTCATGAATTGGTACAGCAAATAATAAGGTGGCATAGTTATTTTTTGTGTTCAGACATCAATTTAAGTTGGAAGTGCTTAAACTATTGCATGAAGTAAGGTATCATTTTGTAGCTAATATTGTCTTCCTTTAATTAAAAAAACCCAGATCATTTAGATAACAAATAAAAAAAGTTAGACCATTAAAAGTCCAAATCTGATTTTTTTTATGATACACCCTGTATAATTCATACACACCCTGTATAATAACATTTAATGTTAACATATTCTGCATCCTTATAGAGTAAGCTTTTTAAGTATCTCATGTCAATTGGATGTATAGAACAAAAGTTATGTTCATTTGAATCCAAATTTGGCGACTTTTCTCTCAATTTGCAAAGTGTAACTTTTTTCAAACATTTTTGGGTCGATCCTTCATGTAATTATTTTGTGTAATCTAATCCTAACTCTAACCCTAATCCTAACCCTAACCCTAAGCCTAATCATAACCCTAATCCTAACCCTAACCCTAATCCTAACCCTAATCCTAACCCTAAACTAACCCTAACTCTAACCCTAATTTCATGTAAAATTACATGAAGGAATAACCCATTTTTGTACCATACCAACTTATGGCATATGACCATACCATACATATATTTGTCAATATTACTAAGTCACACCTCTCCTCTGATTTATTTTAACAGAGCTTTGTATCAGTGGGGACTTAACACAGGGTTAATAATGAAAACTTAAGGTATACATGTATTTTGCAAGAATGAACACAAATTACCCAGCTCCAAAAACAAACAAAAATGAATGCCACTTACTCCTTTCCTGAATTTGATCTTCTTCCTTTCATTTTCTAGTTGTTTCTTTTGCTCTTCCATTTGCTGGATCTCATCCCACATGGATATCTAAAGAATGAAAAAGTTAATAATTTTCTGTATTTGTAATGTTGGATAAATTGTAAACTAAACATTAAAAAATACTCAATTGCAAATTCTGCTCATAGAAGTCAATTTTTAAGAGATGTTGTGATTTTTTGTTATTTCTGAATGGTTAAAATTGCTTTACAACTTAGAAATGGTCATTAATTTCATACCAATCAGGTCAACATAATTCATATCATTCAAACTGTTGAATAAATTATGGCTGAGATCATGAGACATCTTCCCATTCTTTTAATGTTATTAATTTTGTTAATTGTTTACTGCCTTGTTCTATTTTACAGTGTTGAGGACTCGGGTCATGGATCATGCAGGGGCCCATGACCCATTTTTCGAGGACAAGGACTCGGATTTAAAGGACTTGGACTCGGGCAGGAATGACTTGATGACTCAGCTTCGAGTCCTCTACGAGTCATGCAAAATGTGATATTTTAGGCCTTTAAATATTTGAATATTTACTTTACTCAGAAGCTGATGACTCGTACTCAGAAGCTGATGACTCGGACGTTGATGACTCGACTACAACACTGCTATTTTATAAAACCAAGCATTTTAATTTTGTCAAAGGCTCCTCTTTAGTAAAATGTTCTAAAAGCATTGTAAATCTGAAAAGTACATATTTCCTTTTTAAAACCGGTTGAATTTGATCTGGAGGCAACTTTTTTCAACAAATTGTCGATTATGCTGCCAGTGCTTGATTTACCAGAAAAAAGTTACTTGCATTTGTGCAGGTAACATAAAAAAATCTACCTGCACAAAGTGAAAGTAACTTGCACAGAATTTAACTATAAAATAAGAAGTTTGTGCTGTGAAACTAATTCAGTTTTTTAAAGTTGCAAATCTTTTAAAAACTAGATTGTCTCAGCAGCAGGGGACATTAGGCTGTCATGTGCATGTAGAGGCTTATATCCTCTTATTCCCACTTGAGCATTCTCAAGTACACTTGAAGTTTTTGGTCTCCTGGTCAAATCAGTTTTAATTTAGGGGTTGTTGTTATTTTTTTTCTGTCCAGTCAGCTGTCACTTTAGTGGCGTGCAGCCATTCAGGTCTCCCGTCTTATTTTTTCATTCCTTTGTTATGTCCATAGTTCTCCTAGTGATGCACTTGCAATTGTTCCTTCGATCTTGATGGACCAAAAAATCCCACCCACCCTCCCCAAAGCTGGAAGGGTGAATCAGTTAAATAAATATGGTTAAAGATACTACAATAAAATGGTATGTCCAAATATGCTGCTTTATGCTTAAAAATAGAGGTTTTGTTTGGAATTTCTTCAAATCTTGAAGAACATCATAAGTAGATTGTCTCCACTTTCTACTGCGTTTTATAGAAGGGGAATGAATGCTTTGTATGGAGTTTCTTCAAAACCTAAAGAATCTCGTCAGTAGATTGTCTCCACTTTCTACTGTGTTTTTATAGAGGGTGGTGGAGTTTCTTCGAAACCAGAAGAATCTCGTCAGTAGATTGTCTCCACTTTCTACTGCGTTTTATGGTATTGATTGGTTTTATTGGGCTATTGAATGCTTTGTATGGAGTTTCTTCAAAACCTGAAGAATCTCGTCAGTAGATTGTCTCCACTTTCTACTGTGTTTTATGGTATTGATTGGTTTTATTGGGCTATTGAATGCTTTGTATGGAGTTTCTTCAAATCCTGAAGAATCTCGTCAGTAGATTGTCTCCACTTTCTACTGCGTTTTATGGTATTGGTTGGTTTTATTGGGCTATTGATTGCTTTTTATGGAGTTTCTTCAAAACCTGAAGAATCTTGTCACTAGATTGTCTCCACTTTCTACTGCGTTTTATGGTATTGAATGGTTTGGGCTATTGAAAGCTTTGTATGGAGTTTCTTCAAAACCTGAAGAACCTCGTCAGTAGATTGTCTCCACTTTCTACTGCGTTTTATGGTATTGGTTGGTTTTATTGGGCTATTGATTGCTTTGTATGGAGTTTCTTCAAAACCTGAAGAATCTCGTCAGTAGATTGTCTCCACTTTCTACTGCGTTTTATGGTATTGGACTATTGGTTGGTTTTATTGGGCTATTGATTGCTTTTTATGGAGTTTCTTCAAAACCTGAAGAATCTTGTCACTAGATTGTCTCCACTTTCTACTGCGTTTTATGGTATTGGTTGGTTTTATTGGGCTATTGATTGCTTTTTATGGAGTTTCTTCAAAACCTGAAGAATCTTGTCAGTAGATTGTCTCCACTTTCTACTGCGTTTTATGGTATTGGTTGGTTTTATTGGGCTATTGATTGCTTTTTATGGAGTTTCTTCAAAACCTGAAGAATCTTGTCAGTAGATTGTCTCCACTTTCTACTACGTTTTATGGTACCGGTATTGAATGATTTTATTGGGCTATTGAAAGCTTTGTATGGAGTTTCTTCAAAACCTGAAGAATCTCGTCAGTAGATTGTCTCCACTTTCTACTGCATTTTTATTGAGGGTGGTGGAGTTTCTTCAAAACCTGAAGAATCTCGTCAGTAGATTGTCTCCACATTCTACTGTGTTTTATAGTGGGCTATTGGTTGCCTTCATGCTTTCCTCCCTTTCTACTGCGTTTTTATACCAGGGTTATAAATGCTTTGTTGCTTATTTGGAGTATCTTTATTTACTTGGTTGTAAATACCGGTGGATTTAATAACATCTATATATCAGTAAATGGTTTAAGCATTGATGCCGGCTCTTGCTGAATACAAAATGAAGGTTCTCGTCACTAGATTGTCTCCACTTTCTACTGCGTTTTATGGTATTGAATGGTTTGGGCTATTGAAAGCTTTGTATGGAGTTTCTTCAAATCCTGAAGAATCTCGTCAGTAGATTGTCTCCACTTTCTACCGTTTTATGGTATTGGTTGGTTTTATTGGGCTATTGATTGCTTTTTATGGAGTTTCTTCAAAACCTGAAGAATCTTGTCAGTAGATTGTCTCCACTTTCTACTACGTTTTATGGTATTGAATGATTTTATTGGGCTATTGAAAGCTTTGTATGGAGTTTCTTCAAAACCTGAAGAATCTCGTCAGTAGATTGTCTCCACTTTCTACTGCATTTTTATTGAGGGTGGTGGAGTTTCTTCAAAACCTGAAGAATCTCGTCAGTAGATTGTCTCCACATTCTACTGTGTTTTATAGTGGGCTATTGGTTGCCTTCATGCTTTCCTCCCTTTCTACTGCGTTTTTATACCAGGGTTATAAATGCTTTGTTGCTTATTTGGAGTATCTTTATTTACTTGGTTGTAAATACCGGTGGATTTAATAACATCTATATATCAGTAAATGGTTTAAGCATTGATGCCGGCTCTTGCTGAATACAAAATGAAGGTTCTCGTCACTAGATTGTCTCCACTTTCTACTGCGTTTTATGGTATTGAATGGTTTGGGCTATTGAAAGCTTTGTATGGAGTTTCTTCAAAACCTGAAGAATCTCGTCAGTAGATTGTCTCCACTTTCTACTGCGTTTTATGGTATTGGTTGGTTTTATTGGGCTATTGATTGCTTTTTATGGAGTTTCTTCAAAACCTGAAGAATCTTGTCAGTAGATTGTCTCCACTTTCTACTACGTTTTATGGTATTGAATGATTTTATTGGGCTATTGAAAGCTTTGTATGGAGTTTCTTCAAAACCTGAAGAATCTCGTCAGTAGATTGTCTCCACTTTCTACTGCATTTTTATTGAGGGTGGTGGAGTTTCTTCAAAACCTGAAGAATCTCGTCACTGGATTGTCTCAACTTTCTACTGCGTTTTTCATTGAGGGTGGTGGAGTTTCTTCAAAACCTGAAGAATCTCGTCAGTAGATTGTCTCCACTTTCTACTGCGTTTTAGGCCCAAAAAAAAAATTGTTTGTTTGTCCACGTCCGACCGACCGTGTACCCTGGTCCCGACCGCTTTTTTTTTTTTTTTGGAATTTTTTTTTTTTTTTGGAATTTTTTCAAAAAAAAAGTTTTTTTTTTTTCGGTTTTGTAGTGTCCCAGGACATAGACCTAGATGCTAGGATCATTCATGGTAAAAAAAAAAAAAAATTTCAAGATGTTTTGTATTTTTAATATGAAAATTGATAATTTGTATTCATGTCATAGTCTATTAATGATTTCAAAATGCATTGAATTTGAATTTTTTTTTAAATTTTTTTTTTTAGATCAACCATGAATGATCCTAGCGTTTAGGTCTAGGTCCAGGACACTACAAAACCGAAAAAATAAAAACTTTTTTTTTTTTTTGTGCAATTTTGGGTACCGGTTACCGCGCCGAAAAATGCGCCTGGTACCGGTACAAAATTACCCGAAAATGCCAGGCCTATGCAGAACCATCTCAAAATGAAATTGCACCCTCCTACCTCAATGATCTGTTTCGTCCAGTTAATATCATTCATTCTGTTAACACTAGAGGTAGTGTAAATGGCGATCTATATGTTCCAAAGTGCAATACAAATTATGGTAAAAGCTCTTTCCAATACAAAGGTAGCGTATTATGGAATGTTATTTGAAAGATATTCGTCAAGTCAACTCACTAATGCAATTCAAAAAGAAACTCAAAGAAGACCTGAAATTGTAGCACAACTAATTCTGCAGCTCATACATGTCATATGTTTTTAAATACTTCGTGTAGCTTTTGAATTATTTTTAATTACAAAAACTTGGTTTTCATGCTGTATAATATTTATATAAGGTATTTTAATGCTGTGTAATATTTATGTAAGCTCAATTTTGTATGGTTTTTAATAATGTATAATCTACGTGTATTTAATGCTTTTATATGTTTGTCTCAGGGCCCTACTGAAAATCAACATTGTAATATTTGTTGAGTAGGTTACCCTGTTTAAATATGGTTAATAAATAAATAAATAAATAAATAAGAGTTAAACCAGTGAAGTGCTGTGTGTTTGGACTTATTTACCAGTCTTGTCAGTTGTCAGTTTCAAGTGCAATATCTGTAAAAAAAAATTTAAAAAAAAAAAAATCCGACCTACCGACCCAACTATTTCATAAGCCTTTATGGACAAACAAACAATTTTTTTTTGTTGGCCTTATAGTGGGCTATTGGTTACCTTCATGCTTTCCTCCCTTTCTACTGCGTTTTTATACCAGGGTAAAATGCTTTGTTGCTTATTTGGAGTATCTTTATTTACTTGGTTGTAAATACCGGTGGATTTAATAATATCTATATATCAGTAAATGGTTAAAAGCATTGATGCCGGCTCTTGCTGAATACAAAATGTTCGTTTGCTAGTGTTGGCATTGTTTATTCTTTTCGAGATTTCTAATTATTTAATTGCGGTTAAAAATGCTGTTTTCCAATCCAATCCTCTGTTTGATCCAAAGATGTATCTGTTTAAGATATGCTTAAGATTTGCTTAAGATGAAATTTGGTAAAATGTGATTCAGAAGTCAACTTTTGTTTGTTTGTCCAGCCTGTATGGTTGCCTTGTACACATTTTCCCAATAATTCTTGTATTTATTGATTTATATGAAGATAATAAATAATTTTAAATGCTTGCTGCAATTAATTATCTCAATGTACCGTATATAATTTGTATTTAATTGATATGAAATCTGTTATTATCTTAATAGTCTTAATTTCTATGAGATTGTGAAATTGTTATAAATAAGCTTATGTGTATTAAATGGTCCTCATGATCGTGGGGGCAATGCGGAGTCTATTCTTTGCGTTGATGTGCTTCCCTGCTGTCTCGAGACAATCATTTTTTTACAGATGAAAAGTAAAAAATGGTGTCATTTTGCTTTGATTTGGAGGCACATTGTTATACAATGTATTATACATGTGTATGTTTCTGATTCCAACTGTGTACATGTAATTTATGACTAAAATTCTACATGCACTTGTGCAGAGTACATTTGAAAAGTTACCTGCACAGAATCAAAGTCACCTTTATACATGTACGTGCAGGTGGTAAATCGAACACTGTAAAATTTGCTTTGATGAAGCATGACACCGTGTAAAGCAATGGAAGTTCGGAAGTAAACATACATACATGTACATGTAGGCGAGTCACGCGGTGGGTGATCATATCAAAAATGTTGCTAAATTACATTTCACCTAAATTTTAGACTATTCAAAATAAGCAACCTTTGCTTAAAGTTGACTCAGCAAAATAAATTTCATCAATAGAATGAATTTACATCCGTTGCAAAATAGGCAAAAAATATGCTAATCTACCCCAAAACGGACAATGGACTCTACATTCACATTGTAGCATCGATTGTCACTTGTGTTCTAAGCTAGAGTTCTTGTGTAACTAGGAAAGTTTAACCCTCCTGGTCTCGAGAAGATGGATTTATGTGCCAGCCACTGTCTTGTCTTGTGTCAGTATCCCAAGTTTGATGTACCGTACATCATACTACATGTACATATATTTCATTTTTCAAAATCAAAAAGCCTGTATTGTAAAAGATGTAAAACTATTTGCCCAAATTTGCTTATTTAACTACTTATTATATAATTTTATATCTAAACCAAGTGAGAAATGCTTACGACTACTTCTACATTGACATCCATACTTCGAAACTTTACAGAATCTTCCATTTCTTTCATTTTGATCCGTAAAGTTTCAAAATCTATTTCTGGTTTCATAATGAATGCTGCATGTTCTCCTTCAGCCGACGGTGTAAACAAATATGAAGAATATCTTCTATGAAAGGCTGCAAAATTAACTCTTCTCTTCAAAAAGTTTTCACTTTTCAGTGATTTGTGGTGCGAAACACATGTACAAGTGTGGCAATTGTTGAGCTGAATTTCAATGTTGTTGAATTCAGCACTGTTTTCAATGGGCGATGTGCTAGGAAAAAGTCGTAACTTGGTCGACCTATTATTCCACTTTTGACGAATCGATTGAGAACTCCATATGACCCGTTTAGTAGCAAACCGAGTTGCAAACATGTTGCTATATGTCACAGAAGTCTAATATTAGTAAAATACTCAAAAAACCCTAATGAAATCAGGACTAAATTTCGTTTTTCTTGTTTACTGGCCAACACGTGAGCTGACCTTTGACCCTTTCTTTCCGATATTACAGTCTCTTTTACAAATTAAAATAATTTCATTACGCGCTGAGGCGCTGTGTGCAAAAGCCCGGCATGCCTACGACCGATTGTATGTTTAAGAGGCTATCAAAGAAAGAAAACATTTCTGACAGAATCGCAAGCAGAGATGGGGTCCAAAATTGACTTAAAAGTTGCCAAGAAACGATTGTCCGATGTCTTAGGAGAAGATGCACCAAAGTAAGTAATAGGTGATAGAATCTTGCTGTGGTAAGTGAGAATGATTTGAGATCTTCAGTCATGCTAGCATGTATTCCTTGCTTGAATATTAAATTTAAGCTTACCGTACGGTCGTACCAGTATCAGACTCAGTATAACAAGTTCAATACAGTTTATTTACAATCAATGCTTATCATAATACTAATCATGGCGTGTCCGTCCGTCCCTCTATCCGCGCGCTATCGCATGCGCGTGGTTCGCTAATGCGTGCTCGCGGTGCGTATCGCGTGCGCACGGTGTGTATCGCGTAGTGAGCATCACTGAAAGCATTACAGTGACAGTGTTAGGCATGTTCATAAAATTTTTAAATTTAATAAATTCATCTAAAATTGCTTTCATTAAAAAGAGAATCATTTAACTTAAAAAATGAGGGGTCAATCATGTATGTAGGCCTATAATTGGCAATGTTATGAGGAAAAGTATGCTCGCCTGAATGTCCCAAAATGGGCCAAATTGTGTGTCCCAGCATTATCAATGGTTTCCTATGTCATAACATGTGTGTATGTATTTTATGGCTAAATTTTTGAGCACGAAGGGCCATTTTACAAAACGTTCGCAAATGTTTCATGAAATGTGGCTTTCATAGTATCAAATATTATTCAAATGCAGATTTTCTAAAATTCATGCTACATTGGAGTTTTGAGGGTTAAAATCCAAATTTTCTTCATTTTCCTATTGGATTACACAGTTAAGACAGGATCTTGGTGCACAAGTAAGCTTAATGAAGCCCGCCCTCACATGTTCAAAATGTGATCATGTCTAACAGTGTCAGTGTGGTTAATCGTGCAGGTGCATCTCATCGGATCAATAGCGATTTTGTAGTTTTTGCGTATACTAAAAGTAATTAAGATTAAGCATGTTTAAACAATTTTATAACATTAGTTTTGATGCACAAAAACTCCAATATCGGAGGTTTTTGACGGGCATAAAAACTCCGATTTTGGAGTTTTTATGATACTAAAAGTAATGAAGTTAAGCATGTTTAAACATTTATTATAATATTAGTTTTGATGCTAAAAACTCCAATATCGGAGGTTTTAGTGACGGGCATAAAAACTCCGATTTTGGAGTTTTTGCGTATACTAAAAGTAATGAAGTTAAGCATGTTTAAACAATTTTATAACATTAGTTTTGATGCTTAAAAACTCCAATATCGGAGGTTTTATGACGGGCTAAAAACTCCGATTTTGGAGTTTGTGCGTATACTAAAAGTAATGAAGTTAAGGGGGTACTACACCCCTGCCCAATTTTGTGCCTATTTTTGCATTTTTCTCAAAAATTATAGCGCATTGGGAACAAGTAAGATATGTATATTATTGGGGCAAGGACTACAACTACTGCACTGGAAATTTTATTTCAGCACAGACAACAGTTGTGGAGTTACAGTAAAAAATGAGGGAATACCAATATTTGATCAATAAATCAATAACTACTTGCTTTGAGTTGCTGAATTTTCAGTACAGTAGTTGTAGTCCTTGCCCTATAATATACATATCTTACCTGTCACCAATGTGCTCTAATTTTTGAGAAAAATGCAAAAATAGGCACAAAATTGGCCAGGGGTGTAGTACCCCCTTAAGCATGTTTAAACAATTTTATAACATTAGTTTTGATACGCAAAAACTCCAATATCGGAGGTTTTGCGACGGGCGCAAAAACTCTGATTTTGGAGTTTTTGCGTATAGTAAAAGTAATGAAGTTAGGCCTAAGCATGTTTAAACAATTTTTATAATATTAGTTTTGATGCTTAAAAACTCCAATATCGGAGGTTTTTGACGGGTATAAAAACTCCGATTTTGGAGTTTTGCATGATAGTAAAAGTAATGAAGTTAAGCATGTTCAAACAATTTTTATAACATTAGTTTTGATATGCAAAAACTCCAATATTGGAGGTTTTGCGACGGGCGCAAAAACTCTGATTTTGGAGTTTTTGCGCACGCTGTGGTGGTTTATTAACTATAATAATAGTCACTGTAGTCCATGCATAAAACCTCAAAAGCGGAGTTTCAAGACGTTATACATGCAGAACCTCCGGTTTTGGAGGTTTTGCGCTCGGGCACAGAACCTCCGGAAATGGAGTAACTACATACATGAAATGTAACATGTCAAGACACATGACCTTCAGGCTGTCTTGGTATGAGTATTAAGGATATGATGTAGTGTCAAGGAAACTGGTCATGCTCATGCGCGGTGCAAAGTCCAATGTGCCTGTGCTTTATTTACAAATGACAGTCGTCGTGCGAGTAAAAAGTGAATGTGCCTTTACATGGCACTTGAGACAGCTCCCTGGAAGGCCTCTACTGACAAAGAGGTCAGGATTGAAGCGGGAGGGCATTCCCAGGTTATTGTTCTAGGGAAGGAGTACTGGTAGAGTTGAATACGAGCAGGAATGATCTGGAATTTGTTAGGGTGGTAGTACCTGGTGTTTGAAGATGGCATCTGGATAAGGATATGATCTGCATTGATGGCCACAGACTTGGTGACGATTTTGAACATCATAATAAGGCATGCTGTTTTGCGCCGGTTTTTGACCCCACTGCAGTTCATGGAGCATACATGTAGATGACACACTCTCCCGATGTGGATGTCTTTTTTGGTGTGAGGATTCCATACTGTGTTGGTGTACTCAAGATGAGGGCGGACAAGAGAGATGTAGGCTTGCTGTTTGAGTTTTTGTGGACAGCCTCTGAGGTTGCGTCTGAGCAGGCCTAAGATCTTATTTGCCTTTTTGGTGGTGTTTGATATTATGTACCTCCATCCGTTTGTTTGTTTGTTTGTTTGTACTCAAATGTGTTCAATACCATAATTTAATTCCTTTGTTTTTATTTTGTTTCAGGTATTGGGCCAATATTAAACTATGGTACAGAGCAAAGGTAGGTATTTAGCTGGTCCAACAGTGTAAAGCTTGCTTCATATATAGTTCTCATGCATCAGAAAGCCTAGATTTTTCTATCTTCCCGATGATATTGGATCCACTTCATATGATTTAATGGTGCAGCTGTATGGGCTCTGCCTTGAAATTGGAGGATTGCGAATAAGAGCCCTGGTGGTGCTATCGTGTTATGCACTTGGGCAAGGCGATTAACCTTACTTGCCTACCTCTACCCAGGGGTGAAATGGGGAGCTGTTATGAATATTGTCAATTGAGCGCTGCCAAAGGTATCAGCATGCCATTGTATAGCTGGCAGCTGACATAACAACAGCAGAATAAATGTAAAGTGCTTTGATACACGTGAAAGGCGCTGTATAAATGCCATTTTATGTATGCCAACATTTATTTTGTTTTTATTATTATGTACCCATACATGATGGAGTGCTTGTAAATAGATCAACATATATGTAAATTTTGAGAGAGAAAAAATCAGGACTCAGTGGGGATTGAACCCCGGTTGCTGGATTACCAGTCTAGAGTCTTAAGCACTGTAAGTGGCCAATTACAATATTGAATAATGAAAAAGGAAGCAGCCTATATGCTACACCCTGCTGCAATGCCAGACACAATATGCGAGGATCGGAAATAAAATGTTTTCTGTTTGAAAGAGTATACTTCCTGTTTAATATCATAACCATGAATAATCACAATTTTTTAATAAATTTGTTTTAGATCTCCAAAGAGGAATTTGATGCTGAGGCCAGACGGCTCTTGACATCTGAAAATGGTGGGTATTTTCTTTTCAAATTAGTGTTTAATTGTTGTTTATTTGTACCAGCACCAGAAATTGATTGGTACTTTTCTGTCAAGTTAGTGTTAAGTTGGCTTTATTAGTGATGTGGTACTTTGCATTGTGGGAGATGCTGAAACCAGAATTGTATTGATTATTTGTTTCTTCAAGTTATGATTGTTTCTTGTGTAATATAAACAGATCCTTCAAGTAATGGAAATAATATCTACTAAATATGTTGTGTTTATGGGTTAACATGCAAACCCGGCATGCAAAGCATATTTCATCAGTGTAAATGTGATACTGGCAACATATTGAATAAAGAGTTTGTATTTTACTTGTCAAATAGAAATTACAAACATTACCGCAAGCTCAGGTGCTCATAATCTGCAATATTTCCCCAAAGGGCTAATCCATGTGAAATCCACACCCCACTGAGGAAGATTTCCAACCAAATTCAAGAGTTTCAATAATTCCAGATCAACCATTTTCATCCATGAAAAGTGTGAAGGATTTTGGAATCCCAAATTTAATTGAATTTTATACATTTGATTTTCAACAACTTTCAACCTGAATTTTTAAACATCACCTTACATCATCATCATCAGTCGGCTGCAGAGCAGGCGACTACAAGCTTTTTCCAACTATTGCGATCTTGGGCAAGCGAAACAATTTTGTTTGGCTGCGCAGCCTGCAGCATCCCTTCAATATCTCCCAGAAGGTGCTGGACATACTGTTAAGTACAGTGTGCACGGCTGTCTTCCCATGTGGTGGAATATCAATCAATCAATCAATCAATCAATCAATTTATTTATTTCATCCATTCATTATACAACAATATAATTATGATACAATGAGATACAATAATGATGTATTTTATATACAATAATATAATGGAAAAAGCAACTATTTTTATGAAAAACGTCAATGAGATGGATGAGGACACTGCGGTGCCCTCGGCCTAAAGTTACAACATACAACATTTAACCAAAAAATAAAATACGCTCGGTACAATTTTCACTCAAAATCGTGCACTGAGTGCCTATGGACGAGATAGTGAAAGCAAGCAGTTATGGCCACAAGGCTGTCCATGCACTGGGCACACAATTTGGAGTGAAATGATACATAATTGGAAAATATAAAACTGATGGTAAACTAAATAATGTACCAAAAAATTAGGGTGCCGACATAAAGCTGACCTGATAGCAAGAAATGAGAGACCGTTTTAAAGTAGTAATGAAACATGAATGTAATTACGATTCACTTGGCAAATACTTTCCAAGGAGATGTTTTTTCATGTGTTGTTTAAAAACAGCTACCGAAGGTGCGCTTTTCAGGATTGGTGGTAAATTATTCCAAAGTAATATAAATGACCGAGAAATTTGAGTTGATGAAACTTGACTCTGGCAACCAATGGAGTGGTGTTGGTCAAATTGTAGATGGTTTCATTTGGAATCCGATCCACACGCTTGATGTTTAACATGACTCTGTTGCAAGATGTTGCAAAGGCATTGATCTTGTTTTCCACATCCTTCGTGATTACCCATGACTCACACCCGTACAGAAATAGCGTTAACCCCGATCAGGGGTGAATGACCCCCTAAATTTAAAAAATATTAATTTTCACCCTCCATATATTGGGAATGTGCAATCTCGGGGTGAACTCTGACCCTCTACTTTTGGACCTTACTCCTACCCCTAGATATTTTTCACCCCCGAGATTTAATTTTCACCCCATGTATTTGGATTTTCTGCAAGCTCGGGAGTGAAAAACACAGGAAAACAACCCCTGACTTTCGGGCCTTAATGCTACCCCTGACAGAAAGACAGTAACACACATTGTCTCATACAGCTTGATTTTTAGGAAGCAATTTTAGACTTCTTAGCTTGATTTTTGTTTTAAACATACATGCATAAAAACTTTTTAAATATATTCCAGCTGGATTGGTCATAACATGCAACTGAAACTGAGATGGTAGTGAAATATTCCTCATGGGGTTTATAGATTTTAAATGAATTACATTGTAGCTGGTAATTTCCAATAAAAAACACTCCAATTTCAAGCGGAATAGCCCAATTGCAGAGGATAAAATGGAAGATATGACCTTAATCTCCCATACCTTCAAATAAGGTTACTTGATTGAATCACATGGTCACTCATTTGAAATGGAATAGTCCATTTTAAAGTTGTGTTTTAAAGTTGATTCATTTGAAATGGAATAGCCCATTTTAAAGTTCTACTCACAAATTCTACACACCAAATACAGGAAAGTAGAGGACAAAATACCATCATCCTGCAATTGGGTCTTGCATTCACAACATAAGTTTTTACTTGCTAATTGCTATCATCTCCTTTTTTTTCAGTTCATTATCACAATGAGTTCCTTGTAGCAATACTCACAAAGTGTCAGGTTTTGGCAGCTACCTCAACAGGTAAGTATTAAGGCTTGCATCATAACGGCTAATTATGCACCCGGGTACCCAATGGAATTTTCAGACGGGATCCGGGTACCTGCAAAAAACACAAAAAATAAGAAATAATTTAGTTATAGACCCTAAATTACTTCCTATTCAGGGTTGGAAACCGGCGAAATACTGCTACTAAAAACAATAAGGGGGGGGAGGGTTCGAAGCTGAATAACGACTAATTACTGTTTATTTTTAGACTTTGTTTGTAAGTTTGACTCTCAGTTTCATCCTTCATTGGGATATGGACATTACTTGATACTTGAGTTGTCAAATGTCTAACTTTATTCTGTTAACGGAAGGTTAATTAGAGTCATGCGGTAGCATGACCAGCAAGTTTTAAAACGACTGATAAAGAAGAATAAACAGATGCACCGCAAGACTATATTTACACGGAACAAAACGCTATTGTTCTATGATATTTTTCGCTGGGTACAAAATATATCTAAAACCATGCTAAATCTTATTTACTGTCCAAAGTGTCATATTTTAATAACTCATTATTTCAAAAAAGTTACACCAATCTTACAGTCAATGCGATTGTTTGATAATAAACAAACATTCTTGCTTTATTTCAAGCGGTATTTCATAGCCAAAATTAGTGGCAAAGTCATAACTAATCATACTGATATCCACAATCTTTCGTCACTGCTACAGCCATACATGGCTGTAACTGTCGCACCACTTTTTCAGATTCACTTTCAAATATACCCTAGCATTTTCCTGGATACCCTACATACAAATTCTGGATCCCATTCGCCAACAAATCAAGTTTTTCACAATTCTTTTATTCTTTCCGGACCACAGCATAAATTCATATTAATAAATACTCCACTTTCACACCTCGTTATAACGGGACGTCCCTGTGGCGAAGCGGTTAAGGTCATGCACTTCTAATCCATTTATGAATTTTTGCTCAAGTTCGAAACTTCTCACCACTTTTTTTTTAAATGTTTTATTAACCAATTTATTGTCATAAATCAAGAATAACACCATTTCGAACATCCATTGCTATTGTGATTATTATATATTTTTTCATCAAACAAACATGTTTGATTTTTTATTCACATTTAGGCCTAGGCCTAGGGCCTACTTTCACCATCCAGATGCTTTCGCGGTTTGTGATTATTAATTTGTGACAATTTATAAGCAGGGCTACAAAGAACCACAAACTGCGAAATTTGGATATCCAACCAGATTTCCGCAGGCCTATCGATTATAAAGAACCACAAACCGCTGAAATATGGATATCTAACAAATTAAGACTTCAAACCATGAAAGATCGGCAACAACTGCCGCTCAATATTGATATCCAACTATACCGGTATTGCCCCGTAGGGCTATAAAGAACCACAAATCGCGAAATTTGGATATGCAACTATTACCCCACAGGGCTTCAAAGAACCACTAACCACGAAATATGGATATCCAACAAGCTTAAACTATAAATTAACTCCCGATAGAGGGCAGGGCTTGATGAGGGAAATTAAAACCGCAAACCACGAAAGATCGCCGATAACCGCCGCTTAATAGGGATATTCAACTAGATTGCCCGCAGGGCTATAAAGAACCACAAACCGCGAAATTTGGATCTGCAACTAGATTTCCCCACAGGGCTACAAAGAACCACAAACCAAGAAATATGGATATCAAACAAGCTTAAACTATAAATTAGCTCCCGATAGATGGCAAGGCTTGATAAAAACCACAAACCACTTAAAGATCGCCGACAACCGCCACTTAATAGGAATATCCAACTAGGTTGCCCGAAGGGCTACAAAGAACCAAAAACCGCGAAATTCGGATAGCCAAGTATATTGCCCGCAGGGCTACAAAGAACCACAAACATTAAAACACGATTATCTTGCCTAGTCGGGGCATTTAGACGCTTATGCGCATTTACCAGTTCCGACTTGAAGTAGGCCTAAATCGGACTCACTCTCTGTGTCTCTCTGGCATTGTCAACATTGGGTGTGTGTTGTTCATATTTACATTTTCTTTACATAATTATTTACGTTGCCGTGAATAATTAAAGTATATTAAAATGTATATTGATCATTTGTACGCCTCATTACATTCCAGTCACGCGTGGCGATCAAGTTTTTAAACGACTGATAAAGTTTTGTTTAATTATTTATTGCCATGAATCAAGAATAGCAACTTCAAACATCTATTTTTCGTTTTATTCGTTTTATGGAGCACTTCGTAACCTGATGACTTTCCAAGCTTGGAGCTGCTTGGCTACATTCATAAAAAGAAAAGAAATCTACCAAAAAACGTTGACAACGTAAAGAAATCAGCAAGTTTAAAAAACCCACCTCGGCTCACTTTTTGAAACTTGGTCCCATTTTGAATACCAACAGCAAATCAGTGTTTTTATTTTATTTCAACAGAATACAGCGTTTCCAACAAGATTACCAAGCCTACTTGTTATTCGTTTAATTCAATCATTAATCATGATTATTATAAAACAAAACACAATAGGATATTGGCTTACCATGCAAGAACAAGATAATAACCTTTCGGTCGTTCCAGAAAGCATACAAATTAATATCGCATCTGCACATTAAAGATACATAACACTTCTGGAAATGTTTTAGATTTATATAAATATGATAAAGTTTAAATCAGTACCTTTTACAAATGGGACCAAGTTTCAAAAAGTGAGCCGAGGTGGGTTTTTTTAAACATGCTGATTTCTTTACGTTGTCAACGTTTTTTTGGTAGATTCCATTAACAGAATAAAGATACTAATGAATTTGATTATGAAAGTGTAATTTTGGTTGAAGTGTGGGGATTCTCAATTTTGATGTAAGTCTTAATATCTCGGTAGAGATGTTGGTCTAGTGATGCAAGGTTTGGTTGTCCATCCATACATTGGGGTTCTAATTAGTGAGGATGCAAATACAAATGAGAACAAATCACACAAGATAGTCATTCAACCACTTTGCATATGTTGAGCTTTTGATGAGTGATTACAAAATGTGCTTCTCCCAGCTCACATACCATCTACCATCTCTCACTCTCTCTCGCCTCAACCCCAAGACATCTTCTTCAAATGTTCTGAGCTGAGACTCAGGAGAGGGAGGACCTTTTGTATACGAACACTGCCAGTCAGCTACCTATTTGACCAGTTGGAAAGGGGAGTATTTATTTGATAATAGACCCTTCACTCCCCTGACGTGCCTGATACAGGGTAGTCACAGATCAATGACCAGATCCCACACATGATCTGTAGAAGTCCCTATGCATATTAAATGATATTGTGATATCTTAGCCCACAGCCTAGACCATCTTTCAGTGACTTGGCCTAAACTCTTTTTGTATGGATTGTTTGATCAATGAGAAGGTCAGGGCATTTTTTATCACTCCAGTTCATATTACTATAAATTGACTCTCTTGGGTGTTAAACAATAATTATTTCTCACAGATGGTTCCTCCAAGCCTTCTGCTCCAACAAGTCATAAATCTTCTACTAATAGCAGTAGCAGCAATAACAACAGTAGTAAACCGCCGACAAAGAAAGCAAAGGTCGCCAAGAAGAAGAAGGTCATCGTCAGAGCAACATTTGAGGTAAGAAGCATGTGCAAAGAAGAAGTCAACATTTGAGGTTCTAATCATGGACAAAAAAGATAACAGACAGTATACAAGGAGTCAAAGTTTCAGCATCACCCAATAATGAGGGCCAATTGTTCATGAAATGCGACAAGCAAAACTGCTACGCACTTACCGTGTATTTTTATGGTCTATCGCGTAATCGCGAAGGCACACAAAGCTCTATCGCATATACGCGAAGGTACACAATGATTGTTAGACACAGCACGATTGAACAATCGGCCCTCATGAATATGCGAGAATGCACAGCATACAATGCACGGGGATGGACTGTTGATTTGTACTCTGTAGTACTCTGTGGTTATAGAATACCCATCAAATGACCTTTAACCCATTGCAATTTTATAAAAAAAATTGTGTGGAGTTAAGAAGCAAGTTCAAATTTTGAAATAATAAATTCTCTTGTTATTTTGTCAGTCAGAAGATTGAAGTCTCTCATTTTCACACGGTCTCTCGCTCTCTCACTCTCTCACACCCTTTCTCTTACTCTCTTGCTCACTCTCTCAACTAGAGCCTGGCTACCAACATATAAATTGGACTATTCCAGTTGAAATCCATACACCCCTGTGGAAGACATGACCTTAATCTCCTACACAGGGGTGTAGATTTCAAATGAAGTAACCCATTCTGGTAACCCCATTTGAAATTTACACCCCCTGTGTGGAAGAATAAGGTCATGTCTTCCACAGGGGTGTATGGATTTCAACTGGAATAGCCCATTGACTAATTAGATTTATTTCCAGAGAACAATTTGCTCTGTCCTCTGTTCAATCAATTTCCTCTGTCGTTTTTTACTGTCGTTTTTTACTGTGTTTTGCATGCCCTAACTAATACCATGTTTTTCGTTTTTTTGTAGAATCGTTTTATACCAGCAGATCCAATGCAATACCTACCACCAGTTGCCATCAGAGGTTTCAATGATGAACACGACCAGGTGGAATTCTGCAGCAGGACAACCTTCCTGCCGGATATATCTATGTTACATGGCCGGGTGTTTGTCACCGCGTGGGAGTGGGGGCTGGAAGGTGTTGCAGAGAAGGCTGTGCCTCTTATTATGAATGCAGTTCAGGTGGGTTTATTTAGAAGCTTATTTTGAAAGATATTTTCTACAGGCTGTAGAATTAGTGATGTAACGGGATTAATTACCAAAGCAATGGGTTTACACTATTTTTGAATGTATTCCCCAACACTGTAAGCAGGGTACACTTATCACCTGCATATGTGTGCAATGATAGATTGACTAGGATACTGCTCTTTTCAAGGACATTGATCTTACAGGTGCGAATGATCAGCATGATGGAAAAATTCTATAGAATCCAGGTATTTATCTCAGTTCTTTGAAAATCTATGTGCAATGTAGAGGTATGGTGTAACATCTAGTGCAGAGCAATACATTCACAAATATTGTAAACCCATTGCTATATGGTAATTAATCCTGTTACATCACTACTTTACAGCGAATAGGCTTATGTATATAGACTAAAGACATGTTTTCCCCAGAGAAAAAAATGCTTCAGCACTAAAAGCAGGTGATTTGAGCAAAATGATTTACACAAGTTTTTGTATGTTGCTCTGCTTTATCCAACAGTATATGTAGCACTCAAATTCAAACAAACTCAAAGTTGTTAGGGTACTATTTCTGGCCAATTTATACCTATTTTTGCATTTTTCTCAAAAATTATAAGCGCATTGGTGACAAGTAAGATATGTATATTATAGGGGCAAGGACTACAACTACTGCAATGAAAATTCAGCAACTCAAGGCAAGTAGTTATTGATTTATTGATCAAATATTGGTTTTCCTCATTTTTGACTGTAACTCCACAACTGTTGTCTGTGCTGAAATAAAATTTCCAGTGCAGTAGTTGTAGTTCGTGCCCCTATAATATACATATCTTACTTGTCACCAATCCGCTATAATTTTTGAGAAAAATGCAAAAATAGGCACAAAATTGGGCAGGGGTGTAGTACCCCCTTAACCGTTAGACACAGAACTTTGCTATAGGGCTTATAGCCTTATTCACAATGTCCTTATCATATCAGGTCACCTCTTGGAGGTTAGGCTTTCCTCCAAGAATGCTGGAGTACAATACATTCACCTGCTAGTCTGCCACACCTGCACATGCTGTGGTATTTGTAACAGGTGATTGTATTGTTTGCCATGCACTTCCACTCCCAGAGGCACTTAACCTTATGACCTCTTGTGCTATGGTGCATGCATAGTTCCTTGTACATGTTAGGAGTATGTAAAATGGAAGTCCCATTGACTACAATTTACAGTTATCAGCAGAGATGTAACTTTTCTGGATTTATCGGATCTGGGGCTATAAATAAAATAAAATCTGGATATTTTTGTAAAACAAAAGATTCAATTTTTTGAACATTTCTGGAATTGGATGATATTTAGCATAAAAAATTTACGGGTGTGATACCCCGTAGCCCCACTCATCAATTTTCAGGATTTGGACATGTACACATGTTACATCTTTGTACCAGTCAGTCCTGATAAATAACTTTCCTAACCCAAGTGCTCTCAAATTTTGTTTTCAGCAATTACTCAAAAACATCCTGAGTGGCATGATTGCTAGGCGATGCGGCTATGAATTAAGAAATGACGGCTTCAGACATAGTATGGGATTGGCAACAGAGACTCCAGCATTGAGAAGAATAAAACGAGATGCAAGTACCTCAACTCAAAGGTAAATAATAGTTCTATATAAAGTTGATTATTCCTGCTCAAGGAGGATTGGGAACATCTTTTACTGTACCCGGGCTGTTTACCAGGGTTTAGTGCTTGGATTTGGGTTGGGGGTCATGCTCCTGGCTCTGCAACCACTGTTTCAAACCTTTTCTTAACACTTTGTGTACACAACTCATAAATGGGAATATTCCCCTCCCTATGCAGCCAAGATGACCGCCATGGCATGAGTGGCCATCTTGGATGTGCAATAAAGGTGACTTTAAAAATTGTTTGAAATGGTTATGACATAATTGTAGTACATGTTTTCCCACATTCGCATATCCAAGATGGCTGCCGAGGGCTTGAGTGAGCAAGGAGTGTGACTTTTCTGTTGGTACATTCATGCGCTCTGAGCGAAGGAAGTAAAGCCATAGTTTCCTGATTAAAATCAAAATGTTGTTCTAGGTAATTTTAATAATATGTGTGTGTACAGTGTATTTGTAATTAATTCTTTATAACTATGTGCTTCAGTTCCTCAGGCTCGAACATCGACTCCGTCCTTGGTCAAGGCCCCAGTGTTCGTCCAACAGAAGAGGAGAGTGATGATAGTGCAATAATGAAAATGGTTACATCGGCATATCCACCACCACTACCACCATTGTCTCTCTATGACCTCCTTGATGCACTACAGGTAGAGTAGATCCATGATTATTTTAATAAAATGTGACGTGTCATATCAAAAGGAGACACTTTTGGGCAGGATCGTAAATGGAGAAATAGCCAAAAATCTGCCTGGGGTGATTTTTTCATAATTTGGTTTTGTTGCAAATTTGTGATGTTATTAATGTTAAAAATATTGTCTGATAGTTTCAGACCGGAATATAACTGGCATCTTGTATTTTTTGAGACATTTTTCAAGGCAATTCCTATTCTCAACATTGTCAATAATATTTTTAAAGGCTGATATCTCAATTTCCAATTTTATAATAGCATAACTTTCGAACTCAATATCTTCGCTTAGGAATGTCCGATTTCATTGGGGAAAATGGCGTTGTGGAGCAAAATATCTCTATATTTAAAGATATGTAAAAACCTGAAAATAGATAACCTGCCCAAAAGTGTCTCCTTTTGACATGACATGTCACAAATGGTTACTGTAGTGTGAAGATACTTTGCTACAAATCCTATTTAAACATTCCAGCCTGTATGGAAAGGAAACTTAAATCACCAATCAGAATGGAGCTTTGCTTAATAATTCACCCCAATTTTTTTGCGTGGTGAAATAATTCTAACAATGTTGCTGATTGGTCCAATTGATAATGAAAACTGCTTTTTGGCCAATCGGCAGGTAGTTCTCATGGGGTTAAGCATGATTCTGTAGCAAGATAAGGCCAAAGCAATGGTTTTGCTATGATTAATTAAAACTTTCCACACAAGTGTCTACTGCAGATGACAAGTTTCAAATTTTCAAAATTGTACATTTTCATGACCATATTTGGAATCGGCATGAAAAATGCATTAACATGAGTACAAACAAGCCTAGTATTGGTTCAGTGGTTCTTGAGATAGCTCTTTATAGTTTGAGAAAATATGTCGTCGTTGGGCAGGAAAAATCTCATATGTGTTATTGGCCCCTGAACATGTTTAAAGCAAAACCTCCTTTGTAACCTGTTGGCAGTTTTGTTTTAAACATGTTCAGGGGGCCACAAGCACATAGCAACGACGATGTTAAAACTTGTATCTTTTTATGTTGAAGCCTATGGTGAGCACACAAATCCTTTTGTTTTCCCAATGCAGGTGCATCCAAGTGTTATCCCCTCCCATGAAGTAAGCTGTCTAGCAATGGAAAGAACATTAGCGGGACTCTGGCATCCAGACTGGGATCAATTAATGCAAGATGATATCTATAGACAACAACTTGAAGACAAAGCACAAAAGTCTAAAGAAATATTCTTCAGCTACATGTAAGACTTCTTTATTCAATATTCATGAAGCTCATGTAATATGGATGGTGATGAATATTTATGAGATATATCCAAGACTGGGATCAGGGTGACATCTAGAGACAACAACTTGAAGACAAAGCACAAAAGTCTAAAGAATTATTCTTCAGCTACATGTAAGACTTCTTTATTCAATATTCATGAAGCTCATATGGATGGTGATGAATGTTTATGAGATATATCCAAGACTGGGATCAGGGTGACATCTAGAGACAACTTGAAGACAAAGCACAAAAGTCTAAAGAAATATTCTTCAGCTACATGTAAGACTTCTTTATTCAATATTCATGAAGCTCATGTGATGTGGATGGTGATGAATATTTATGAGATATATCCAAGACTGGGATCAGGGTGACATCTAGAGACAACAACAAGAAGACAAAGCATAAAAGTCTGAAGAAATATTCTTCTTCAGCTAAGAATATTGTACTGAATATTCATGAAGCTCACATGATGTCGAGAGTGTTGAATATGCATGACTCTGGCATCCAGACTCAGATCACTTGCTCCAAGATGATATATAATGACAACAAATTAAAGACAAAACACAAAAGTTTAAAGAAATATTCATGAGCTAAGAATACATTATTGAATATTCATGAAGCTCTTATAATATGATTGAGTTTTGATGATATTTATGAGATGAATTTAGGTATAGCTTGTTCAGTTTATAATTGTCGAAAATTATTCAGTTTTTGTTACTGCGTGCGTCAATAAATCCTAATATGCATTTGTAAATTCAAATAAGCAAGTGCAACACGCAACCAGCTTAAGTGCTGTGCCCAACTCTGTTCACGCAATTCTACATTAAATGCTATGAGCATCATTTTTTACGCCAATTATAAGCCAAACAAACTATAGGAATCGCCTAGCCTAAGACATTTACTTGCAGAGTAAACTTCTCCCAGAAAATATCCACTTTTAATAATAATTTGCCCCACACTGAGGATAATTTTGGTCTGAAATAAGCCTAAACATCAATATTGGTCAATTTTATCCGGGTATGCCACTGCTGAAGGAGATCTACATGTAGCACCTTGGATGATAAAACAGTGAATTCAAGCGAAAAAATGGACCATATTACTGTGGACATAGACTTGCAATGACAGTTGATGAGGCCAAGAAAAAAAATTGTTTGCTTGCCCTCAATTGAATTTTAACAATTGGGTCGGTCGGTCGGGATTTTTTTTTTTTTTTTTTTAAATTACTAACAAACTCTACTGTTTGTAATTAATTAAGGCTCAAAATATGAAAAATCAGACAATTTTGGTGTCAAAATGAATCAACTAACATTACAAAACAACTAAAATGTTGAACAAAACCTCTAAAATACATTTTTTTTACATCTTCAGAATGCAAAAATTTGAAAAGAAAAAAAAAAAAACTTTTTCAGGAATTTCCAAAATTAGGGTCGGTATTCTTTTGTACAGTAAATAGAAAAAAAAACTTTTTTCTGATTTCCAAAATTAGGGTCGGTCGGTTGAGGGCAAGCAAACATCTTTTTTTTTTTTTTTTGCCTGAGATGGCCATTGAAATGTAACATGTGGAATTGAATATTCATGAAATGCTGATCAAGAATAAAGCTCTTGTGGTAATATTCTGGACATGCATGTAGCCATAGATGAGTTGCTAAGTTGACATAGGATATTATTAAGTTATTTTTACATAAATCAAGTAATATAAGAAATTGGTTTCTTAATTTGAATGGCTTACAGAAGTTTAGTTTTTGTCTCGCCTGAATGTTCAGGGAGAGACTTAGTAATCACTATGGTGTGTGTGTGTCCGTGTGTGTGTGTGTGTGGATGTGTGTGCGTGTGTGCGTGTGTGTGTTCGGAAAAAGCTTGTGAACGCGTTATCTTGAGAACCGTAAGAGCTATGATGATGAAACTTTATAGGGGGTAGCATGACCAAAGAGTGTCGACCTGATTCGATTTTGAGCGCAAAATATGGTAATTAAGTACCTAATTTGCATAATTTATGCGTAATAAGCAAAATACCTTGTGAACAGATTATCTGGAGATCCGTATGGGGTACAGTGACGTAACTTGGTGGGGAGTAGCGTGGCCAGATGTTCTCGACCTGATTAGATTTTCAGCGCAAAATATGCTAATTAAGTACCTAATTTGCATAATTTATGCGTATTTGATGCGTATCAAGCAAAAAAACCCTTGTGAACAGCTTATCTGGAGATCCGTATGGGGTACAGTGACGTAACTTGGTGGGGAGTAAGCGTGGCCAGATGTTCTCGACCTGATTAGATTTTCAGCGCAAAAATATGCTAATTAAGTACCTAATTTGCATAATTTATGCCTATTTGATGCGTATCAAGCAAAAACCCTTGTGAACAGCTTATCTGGAGATCCGTATGGTGTACAGTGACGTAACTTGGTGAGGAGTAGCGGGGACAGAGGTTCTCGACCTGATTAGATTTTGAGCGTAAAATATGGTAATTAAGTACCTAATTTGCATAATATATGCGTAATAAGCAAAATACCTTGTGAACAGATTATCTGGAGATCCGTATGGGGTACAGTGACGTAACTTGGTGGGGAGTTATGTGGCCAGAGGTACTCGATCTGATTAGATTTTCATGAGGTCAAAGGTCACATACAAGGTCAAAAGTCAACTGAGGTCACCAAATCTTTTAATAATTAATTTTCAACTGTGCATCACATATCCCAATAACAGCTTGACCGGTCATGTAATTAAGGAAATATGACGACTTAAAGATAGTCGCTTTCTTTGTAAAGTATAGCAAAGTAGCACTTTCAATGAGTGATAACTCTTAAAGGAAGCATCTTTCTGTTTTGATTTATTTGATGAAATAGTTCTTTGGTATTGCCAAATTTGATTTTTCAGCGCAACATACTTTATCCAATTTCGTGAGGACAAAGGTCACATACAAGGTCAAAGGTCAACTGAGGTCACCAAATCTTTTAATAATTAATTTTCAACTGTGCATCACATATCCCAATAACAGCTTGATCGGTCATGTAATTAAGGAAATATGACGACTTTAAGATAGTCGCTTTCCATGTAAAGTATAGCAAAGTAGCACTTTCAATGAGTGATAACTCGTGAAGGAAGCATCTTTCTGTTTTGATTTATTACTTTGATGAAATAGTTCTTTGGTTTTGCCAAATTTTTGGAAGGTCATTACGGGGTCATCCGAGGTCACTCAGGGGTCATCTGAGGTCAAGTTATTAAAAACTCGTATGGGCATGACACTTAATGGGTACAGTCAACATTTCAAGGCAAATTTTTGGAAGGTCATTTTGGGGTCACCAGGGTCATCTGAGGTTAAATTAGTAAAACTGTTGTATGGACATGAAACTTGGTGGGTACAGTCAACATTTAAAGCCAAATTTTTGGAAGGTCATTTCGGGGTCATCTGAGGTCAAATTAGTAAAACTGTTGGATGGACATGAAACTTGGTGGGTACAGTCAACATTTAAAGCCACATTTTTGGAAGGTCATTTTGAGGTTACCAGGGGTCATCTGAGGTCAAATTAGTAAAAACTGTCGGATGGGCATGAAACTTGGTGGGTACAGTCAACATTTAAAGCCAAATTTTTGGAAGGTCATTTCGGGGTCACCAGGGGTCATCTGAGGTCAAATTAGTAAGAACTGTCGTATGGTCATGAAACTTGGTGGGTACAGTTACCATCGGCCAGATAATCGTGCCCAGCCGATAACCGCCAAATTCATTTACCTCTCTACCAACAGTTATCGCAAAAGCAGGCGGTCACAAAAGCAGGCGAGACTCGTGGTTCGAGAACCGCCTTGTTATTATATTTACTCATACGAAGTTTCTTGTCATTTGATTGGCCAATTCCTATTGATTATTTCTGCTATTTTTAGCAGCCAACTGGAAAAGGAATACTGCACTCTGCGCCTGTGCAATAGTCATTTTTCCATTGCACTGACGCGGAGCTACCATAGCAACCGTGTATAGCGTGAAGTTTCCACCTCAACTTGCCAATTATTTTGTATTCCTGCTGATTTATAAAATCATGTGGAAGAAAGGTAACTTATATACGAGTTATTTAAAACAAATATTGAATGTTTTTATTCGTTCAATGGAAAGAATATTTCCATGAGGTGAAATATGAACTGTTCCATTCAACTCGACAAAGCCTCGTTGAATGGAACAGTCCATATTTCACCTCATGGAAATATGCTTCCATGGAAATATTCTTCCATGAACTCATTAACATTCAATATTTGTATACTAACTACTAAAAATATATATTTGTGTCTTTGGAAAAAAAGGAGAGTGCACCGAACAAGGAAGCAGGCAAGAGTGGGGATGAAATTGAAAATATTTTATTTTACCTGGCTTCATTAAAGAAAAGGTCACAACCCAATAAAGGCAATTGTAATAAATGTCATTTAAGATATAACCTATGACTATACTACATATTCTTTAACTGTATTTTTTCTCAAACTATTCATGCCACACTAGAGAACAGTTTACCAAACTTCCTTCTTTCTTATTCAATATATTCAGTTTCCTCTTGTAGCAAGCAATCATTCCCCATTGTGTTTAAATTTGTTCTTGTGCAGGATACCAAGCCCCATTACCTACTTTGTACACCACTTCCTCATCATATAAATTATTTGTTGTGATCTTTTTCTGAAATAAATGAGATCAAATTTGTAACAAGCTTATTATGTTGTTATTATGTGTAGTTTAACTTGTATTCATTAACAGTGACCTGCCAGTGTTAACATGGTTTGCACCCTGGCTTAGGCCAAAAAAAAAGTTCTTTGCTTGTCCTTGTCTGACCGACCGTCTTGGCAGTCCCGACCGTAGAACTTTTTTTGAAGAAGTTTTTTTTTTACAATTTTCTCGCAAATGTCATGAACTTTTCATTTGAAAAACTGAAGCTTTAAAGCCTTAATACGATCTTTTTTCAGAATATACCTTTATTTTTTCAAAACCAATTTTTTGGCATATTTGTAATACTTATACATGTTCCAACTTACATCTATGAGCAAACTGTCAAATTTGCCCTATTTGTAGTAAAAAGGGATGATTTTCTGTTGGTCTGACATATTATCATAATTTTCAGATTATGATAATATATCAGATGATGATAACGATCACAAATCTTAATCTCCTACGAAGCCAGTTTGGTTATACTAAACTGGCTGCGTAGGAGACTAACTCTGAGGCCGCACTCGTCGTCAATCCAAAAAGTGCGAGATATTTTGAGTGATAGAAGTGAAGTTTGTGATGTTGTTTCTTTGCAAATTTCCCATGTTTTTCGCTTCCAAATGTATTGGGAACTTTTATAATGATTGCATATTATCATTTTGGAAGAAAAAAAGAAGAATCTGAAAATTTAAAAAGATCGTACATTAAGGCTTTAAAAGAAATTTTGTAAAACACCATTTCCTGCATGTTTCTCCTGTCCAGTCATACCTGGCTGAGGTATTTTGTATTATCATTCTCAGAGTCTACACAAGTAAATCACTTTTGAACCTAAAAATGCAGTATTTTAAGTCCGCCAGACATGTATGTGTCAAATAAAGTAGGGTTTACCTTGACTTTATCTTTGGTGGAAATTCTGTGGTCAGTGAGTGTTTTACATAGTACTTCACATTATACTTTTGGTACATGAAGAAAAAAAACTTTTCCTGACTGACCGACCCAACATCTGAAAGTGATCTATGGACAAGCAAACAAATTTTTTTGGCCTTATGGTAGAAAAATATTACCATAATTTCCCTAGAAATTTCTACTAGTATATGCATGCATAGATATCTGTGATAAGTCGCATCTAAAGTTCAGAAATGGAATAATGGGCTAGCTAAACATTGGGCCAGCCAACAGCAGATTGTAATGAACCAAGTTAAATCAAAGAGCTAACTTTCTGCTCATATTGGATTATTTTCAAGTCACCTTGTGTACTTAGAACTATTCACCAGCAAAGTGTTACGTGTAATCCGATTATCACTATGTTAACTGGATCACGCTTTTGAGTTCTGCAGTGCACCACAATCGAAATCATCGCAACACAAAGTCCATGACATGTACTACCAATTCCAAAATGTGCGTGATTCAGTTACCAGGGAGTTATGTAACCACTCAACAAAAGTAGCATAGCCGGGACTTTTTGAGAGGGAGGCAAAGGGAGGGGGGTTGACACTTTGATGGGCTAAAAAGTACACATTAGGTCGGAGGCACTCTATTTAGCTTTGGACATTAAATTATTTTATTGATTTTTCACCTGGGTAAGTTGGGTGGAAAACACAGAATTAGAGAAGGAGAACCGGGACTCCCTATAGATGAGGTGACCTATGATGTCACATGTTTACATTCAGACCGCCCTCTGTTGTTTCAAAGCAGGCAAAATAACACAGAAGTGTCTATGACAGACCACATAAATCTCTTTAAAACTCAACTTTCAAAAACCTTAGAAGTTTTGTGTGATATTATGTATATGGCTTGGTGCATTTATAAACAAGATTGATACCATTTTTGTATTATTTGCTTTGAAACTAAAGTTAATGAATAAAAATCAACTTCTTCCATGTAAACTATAGTGTTTTTTGCCTGACAAATTTGATCACTGACCAACAGAGGGCGTATCAAATGTAAACACATGTCACCTCATCTATACCACCACGTACAATCGCGCCGTCAGCTATGGGGAGAAAATTGGGGGTTTTCGGGTCCTTGCCGACGGTGCGCGGAGACGAACAAAAACAATTCTGCGTCTCATCTGTAGCGTCTTGATACTTGCGTGCAGGTCGCATCAAGTGCGTCTCTCAAATGCAAACATTATCTATGTCGCGCCTGCATGACAACGAATGTCTCAAGCGCATTCCGAGGGAAACCGAATACCCCCAATTTTTGCTCCATGCCTGTATCAAGATGGCGGTCGAGTCCTGGTTCTCTGGTTTTAATTCTGTGGTGGAAAATAAAGAAAACAATTAAATATCCAAAGCTGACACTAAATAGGGCACCTCCGCCTAATGAAAAGGATCTAAACATCTTAAATAGGGCAGCCAGCATCCCACTTCTCACATGGGGTAGCTTCCCCCTGGCTTTGTTACTGCTCAGCAACTTCAATGTGATAATAGCCAACACTTGCTCAATGGGTTTGTCTCACACTATGCCACTGAGAATGTAGTCAATTATGAATTCCCTCATGTTCCAGGTGATTACAAAAATTGCAAATTCTTTTCATTTCAATCAAAAACAAATCAATCTATTGCAAAATATCTTTAAAGATTATAAGCAATATTATTAATCCCTGTTTGATAAGGTCGTAAATCAACTGCAACAATATAGGTAATAATGAAACAATCAAAATAACAAAAGAGTTACCTCGATCACTTTAACAATATGTGATGATAAACCAACTCTCATTAGGGCCTGTGGAGTTCTGTGGAATAATTATGAGTCCCCGGGCATAAAATTTCCAAATTGGATGCCCGGTCCCCTTCAGGCCGCTGCCTGCCAAAAATCACTTGCTCCTCCCCCCCTGCTCGGCCTGCCAACCCCCCCCCTTTGCACATGCTAAATTTGCAAACCTTAAGTTCTAGATGAATATTATAATATTGCGAGTGCAGCATTTTTATATATAAATGTGTTCTAAAAATCAGCTGGCCAAAAATTCTTGCCACCTCCCCATTTTACCCTGCCCCCATTGCTCATAATTATTACACAGCCCTATGCCTTTTCACTAGGTGAAGGGGCCCTATTTAACATTAGCTTTGAACATGGGAAAACAGTGGCATGATTGACAGGAATTATATAAATAAACATTATTTTTTCCCAGGTTCACTGTGATCCCACCTGGGAATCGAACCCAGGACCTGCGGTTAACGAGACCTGTGCCTGAACCACTCTTTGGTCATTTTAATCAGGGAGTGTTCATAACTACTTTGGGGGGGGGGCTGGGCAAAATGGAGGGGTCAAAAAGTTTTAGATCTCCAAATAGGGGGTCAAATAGAGGGGGGCAAAAAAAGTTTTAACAAGAAAATACAAAAAGAAGGTCGTACAAAATGTTTGCACACTACCAATAAAGGCCTTTTTTATCCTGATCATGGCCAAAAATAGTGTAAAATACAATTTTTGTGCACGCCACACACGCTCATTATCACATTAAAACCTTTACATGTATTGTACACTGTACAAAAATTAAATTTCATAATTTGAAATTAGACTTCATACAAGTCACAGCATGTGAAAAACACTTTAAACTTGGGGACTGTTCACAAACAATTGGGGGGGCTGATGCAAAAGGGGGGGTCTGAAATAATAGGCCTATAGGCCCCTATACATAAATAAATGTACAAACAAACATGAACAATAATAAAGTTTGTTGGATTGTTTTTTAATCTCTTGGAAATGGGGGGGGGGGGGGCAAAAAGTTTTGTAAGTCTAAAGAGGGGGTCACAAAAGTTTCAGGTTCTCTAGGGGGGTGGGGGATCAAAAAGTTTTGACTCCAAAAATTTCCAAGTGCCCAGTCCCCACCCACCAAAGTATTTTTGAATGAATACTCCATTATTTTATTGATTTTTCACCCGCATAAGCCGGTAAAAAATAAATAAAATAATTAAATATCCAAAGTTAAGGCCGTATAAAATTAATGTTTTGGTTCTCGTCAGAGGATTTTCATGAATTGATGAGGGAGGAGGTGTTTTTTTTTTTTTTTTTTTTTTTCCAATGTAAAATTAGCATTGTCAGTTTTTTTTTTTTTTCTCCCTGTTTTTCGGGAAACCATGAGGCCCTTTTTTTTTTTTTTTTTTTGAGATTGTGAGGGATAAACCTTTCTAATGTTCCTCTAAAAAGACTTGGAAGTGATGCTTGTTCTCTAATAAACTTATTTATATGTATGAAGATTTCATAAATCATTCCAAAGTCTTAAAAATTGAAAAATCTAAAAAAAAAAAAAATCTGACAAATCCCAGAAATTGAGGCGGGAGGGGACGAGAACCAAAATATTAATTTTACACGGCCTAATGCTAAATAGGGCATCTCTGCCCAATGTGTTTTTACTCAAAAAACATAGGCCTACTTTTAGCAGGTCAAAATATTATTAGACCATTTAGTGCAAAAGAGATTACAATACAGCTTTTTTTTTTTTTTTTTTTTGATAGCTGCTCATTCCAATAAATTATTCCCAGTTTCCCACCATAAATAGGCCTACCATAGCTTCTTATAAATAGGTTATTTTGCCCAATACGGGAGGACAAAAAAGTCATAATAAACTCAAACAGGTATAAAAAAAAGTATAGCTTTATGTCGAACTTTGCTTTGCTGACCTACAAAGACAACCAATTTGGCCGATTCCGTTTAGGTGCAAGTTGGGACATGTGTAAACAAAAAAAAAAAAAAAAAAATCAGGTTTGAAAAAAAAAATTCATTTCATAATATATATTGGAATGAAAATCAGATCTTTCTACCCCTGGGTAGTCTCGCGGCCAGACTGTATGTGGCTATCACGAACATACAGTCTGGGAAACTGAAGGATCTACGTGATTGTGATTGGACAGTCGATTCTGAGTGTCAAGTCACGCAATTGATATAACATCGTTCGCAATTGGTCAAGATACCATGACGTAATTTAACCCCGGAAGCCGTTCGTCAGCTGGCTGCAGTGTATTACAGGGATTTCCGGGAACTGTTTACGGTTATGTTTACGAGGATTTTATGTAAACAAACAAGGTGTTAAACATGAACAAAAGAAAGTATAATTAAAATGCTGTGTGGCGATCCGAGTGACACTTTATGGATACAATTTGTATGCACCGTGACCGGCGCGGCAGACAGCTGAAGCACGATCGCGACAGAGACAGGGCAGTTTTGTGCTGATCTAAGAAAGCTTAAAAGTGACGTGAGTATATTTATATTTAATTAAATAAATAGGGGGCTGGCATTTTCTTCGGAAGGGGATGGGTCTCAAATATACTTGAGGGGGGGGTCATACAATTTTTAGACCAAAAATAGGGGGTTATAATTTTTTTTAACACCCAAAATAGGGGTTTGTAGAATTATTAAGGTCAGGGCTGGCGACTAAAAATGTTCACGTTGGCGCATGCATCATTCTTTAACTTCACAATCAAAATGTGCATACAATCTATAGCTATATAATGCAAATTTTTATGCACTTCACGCGTCTTCATCACTCTTAGCCTTTGGCGCACTCCGCTTTAGTTCCGGCAATGAATGATTTGTCTTGAGTGCGTGTAGGTGGAAGGGGGTGGGGTGGGGTTGGTCATAAAAATTTTTTGACCCAAGATAAGGGGGATGTTAAAAAGTTTTGGCCGCGATAGTCACTGACATATTTGGGACCCCCCTTCTGAAGAAAATGCCAGCCCCTTTACATGAATTGAATCCTACAGTCTGAGGGCCGATGACACACATTCGATGGGTGTAAGGTGCTTGCATGGAAGGTCATTAGTTCAAATCATCCTCCACTGACCTCCAGACCCGGCGCTCCAGAAGACATGCAAATGCATTTGCATGTCTTCTGGAGCATGTCTGGAGGATGACTTGAACTGATGACCTTCCGTGCAATAATTAGGGCTGTGCAATAATTATGAGCCGGGGAGGTAAAATTTCGAGCAGTTCGCTAAAAATTGCTTGCCCCACCCTCTCTCAACCTGCCAAAAATTATTTGCCCCCCCTTGCGCATGGCCGCATGCCAAATTTTGGGATCCTAATTTACAAGATACATGTTGCGGCGCAGCAAGCAGGAATATTCTATGTATTTAAGCATTTCCGCACTGTTTTCCCAAGCCTTTTAGAGCGTTTTATTTAAAAGCGCCACATGAATGTGTGCCAAAATTCCTAGCACCCCAATTTTACCCTCCTCCAGGGCTCATAATTATTGCACAGCCCCTTATATGTACCGCAGGGTGGTGAATTGGGGGGGGGGGGCAAAGTTTTTTTGGTAGGCCAAAGGGAGGTTTGATTTTAACATAGGTGACGAAAAAATAAAACCCTGTTCTATGGGGCTGACCTACTGAGATTTTTCCAAAATTGGGAAACAATTTAAGTTTACAAATGAATGCCACTGAGCACAGAGTAAACCAAATGTTGGGAGGGTAATTTTTAAAGTTTGACTAGCTATAAAAATGTACCTACAGTCCACCTGATCTGCAACCAGTATGTGACCAGTCACAGTGTATCATTTTCAATTTACCAAAAAAATTGTTTGATTTTAAACAATAAAAATATTTTATTCTTTTTCCTTTAAAATTTACAGGTTGAGGTGGTAAGCAGAGTGGTTGACCAAGCCTGGGAAACTTACAGAAGCCACCTGGGAGTCAGCAATATGAGGTTCCACATTCTGCGTTATTAGTCCGATGTACACTGGTGTGGCTACAAGCACTCCACAAACAACTTTTAATTTAACACATTCCAATTTAGAAACTAAATTTATGCAGTGAACTGTGGCAACAAATGAATAAGGATTGATATTATGAAGCTTTGTTAGACTGGATAGACAGAAGCTGAGAATCATGTTTATTCAGTGATTCTCAAATCTCCAATGAGTGCACCACTGTGAACTCTTTAAATTACACCATAGTACCACTTCAGTGCACCTTAATAGCATGTAATTGGTACAAAATTCACAGCGAAATCATCTGGTCATTCTTACATTTGTTCACAGCTCAACTTATTGTCAGAAAAATGCAAGTATTTTCATACCCTATGAAATACTTCCACTAACTCATTGTGTGGCAATAGATGGCCTTGAGGTCTACATGAAATGTGTAATTTCCACCTCTTGATAGGAAATTTAGTTTCATCTCTTTTAAAAAGGGTCAAGGTTCACTTGTTTCATTTAGACTTTAAATGTGTTTATGTGTTTCTGGTAACATAGGTCCTGGAATTAACTCTCAGTTGGTCAGCCAAATATTTTATAGTGAATTGTGATCACATGTACATGCTGTTGAGGTCTGTCAGGAACTAGTAAGGACATTGATGAGAGATGAATGACTATAATCTGACTTATAAATGACCATGGTATATAAAAAGTACATTTTATTCAACCTCTTTTCATGGTATCTGAAGATTTACTTTTCATACACTATTGAAAGAAACTATAATTATATTTGATAACACAAGCACTGGTAATACTGTTGGTAATTACAGATGGCATTTAATAACAATCATGACTTTGTATTTCATGACTTTGTATGTGTAACAATGGAAAGAAAGAATAATAATTACAAGCATAATTATTTTAGTTTGTTTGAATTTGCTTCAGTGTTAATACCTGGGGAACCACTCAGAATAAATGTGTTGTCATCATCGAGCAACAATCTGCAGGAAAGGGTACTCTTTTCATGCATCATCGCGGTCTGCAATTTAATATACAATCCTACAAACCTATGGGACAAAAATATTTTTGCAGGCAAAAATATAAATCATGACAGATCATGGGTTTTATTTTTGCCTGCAAAAATGTTTTTGTCCCGTAGGCTGTAAATGTTTGAAACTGTGAATACAAGAAACTGCAAGTTGAAGGGGTTGGAATATGCGATAGCCCGATAGCCATGCCTACCAAATTTTCCATTGGGCTATTGGGTTTTATCTCCATGTGGCCCGTCGGGCTATTTAAAAAACATTTAATCAATTTATTTAGTTATTTATTTTTTCGGTTTTGGAGTGTCCCTGGGCCCTAGAGCTAAGGCCTTAAAAATTGTTTGATTGGCGTAACCCGAGCGACCCTAAACTTAAACACACAAAAAAAATAATAATAAAAAACCCTTTTTTTTGAAGTTCCAAGGCCTTTATCATACGCAATTTACAGCTTAAAAAGCGGGTGCAAAAACGAAGAAAAAAAAAGGAAAAAATGCTGACCGACCTACCCTAAGTTTTCAAATGTCAATCAAACAATTTTTTAGGCCTAAATGCTAGGATCATTCATGGTTGATATTTAAAAAAGAAGAAGAAAAAAATAATAGGCCCTAGTGTTTTTAATATGCAAATAGTTATATATAATGTGTTCATGTCATACTCTATTAATGATTTCAAAATGGATACAAATGCATTTTGAAATCATTAATAGAGTATCTCATGAACACACCGAATTATAGCTTTGCAAAAACACTGGGGCCTTATTTTTCTTATCTTTTGTTTTAAATGTCAATGAAGACTGATCCTAGCATTTAGCTCTAGTACAGAGACACTCCAAAACCAAAACAATAAAAACAAAAAAAAACTTAAATACAGAACTGTACTCTCTGAACTTTAATTATTGTTCCTAGTTTGGTTCCTGAACCAAACCGTTGATTTTCAAAATTAAAAAAGTAAGTGACAGATGCTTTACCACGTAACAACATACACCTTTTTAATTTCTTTGTAGCAAAATTAATTACGGTACTCAAAAATTAAATTTTCTGACTGCAGTTCTTTCAGAGGCCCTGTATTAAATCAAATTCCTGTGTCATAATCTTTGAGTGTTATACATGTGTACATTGTTTATGTAATTTTCAGAGTAATACTGGAGCCCTTTTAGTTTTGTTCTCCATGAACACAATCATTTTGTGTTCTGTGTTTCTGCACAATTCATTTTCATACAGGCCAAACAAGTGTTTTTGTCTGATTTTTCTCAATTGCTGAATGCTGTAACTTTACATCTAATTGCTATTTGAGAAGTATGTGACAAATCAGTAGGCTACATAATCCACTGAATAATCAGCAATAATAGTTCTGTTCTGTCTGTTGATTCAAAAATCAGTTGTTCAAGGTGGCCATCACAAGGTCCAATTTCCAAATCATCATGCATGCTCCTGTAAGACAATAATAACAATTAAACATAATATATTAAATGGGTCTGATAAATGTCTGCATGGAGATTTATTCACCAATAAAGTGAGTACCCAGGGAGCAAACCCCCATATTTTGATGCAAACTGACTTGGCAAGATATAAAAACGTGTCCTATATAGATGGATTCTATGGACTATAGGCTACATCACTAGGGTGGACACGTTTTGAAATCAGCTGCACAGGGGGTGTTATAGGGGGTCAAAGTTTGCCCCCCGGAAACCCATTTTTGCAGCGTAATACTTAATATAGTGCACTATAATGTGACAAAATCGCCTTTTATTTGCACAAAGATTAGTAAATTAATGATTAAAATTATGCCATACATTTGATTGGACTGGGCCACCATGTGGGGGGGGGGGGGTGGGGGGCACCCTGGATAATGGGTGGGTGGGGGTTATCAGATGAAGTAGAGCTGCGCATATATATGGCATGTGTGGTATCATATTTCGTTAAATTTTGCAATCAATACACTGATCTGATGTGCTGTTTCACATTCTTTCCATGTTGTTGGATAGATAACAAGTAGCTAGATCCTCTTCACGATTCACGTTCTTGTAGACCCACTCCTACTTTAGAATTGACACCTTTTCCTATCCTGAGTACCCTCTGCCTATAGTAACAGAGACCCGACGCCAATGACCTTACCCAACCCAGTCCTTGACCCAGCTAGCCATCATCAGTGGCGTGTCTGGGGGTGCTTTGCGGGTTGAAGCCCCCCGCACTTTGTTAAAAATCATGTAAAATCAGCCGTGTTATGGCGATTTTAGCCATTAAACCCCCCGCATAACCCTGAAAGCCCCTCTGAGCCCCCAGCAGGAACAGATCCTTGACATGCCGGTGATCATATAGCCTAATGTAGCAATGCAGCATCATATCTGCATCTCTCAGTATTGGTCACCTCTCTCTCTGACCACAAGCAAGCATGGACCCTGAGTTTGAGTCTGAGAGCTTGGGTCAATACAGAAAATCCTGCCTTGTGAAGGCCCTAAAGGAGGAGACTGGAGTGCAACCTGCTGAAGATATCTGGCGCCCCACAGATTCCATTGTTAGCACCATTCACAAGTGGTCATTTGACAGAGATGCTCCTTTTCCAGATATTGCTGGCCAATACAGATCACTAATGTCCAATCTATCCCAGCGTACAGAGAGCATACACTTCTGTTGCGACAGATTATAACAGCCTGAAGTCTGCAGAGCGTATATCAGATGGGCTGAAACAGGTGGAAAAGTGTATGAAGTGAGCAGCCAATTTTGTGCGCCTGATCCCAAAGCTTTTTCAGCGTATCTAACAACAAATCAGCATTGCGGTGTACCTCTGTGAGAAGTGGGTCAGTGATGAGATGGTCAACCCATGTCTAGGATCGATGAAGTTGTTTCTTGCAGGAGGTTTCCGTGTGGAACAAAAATGCACCCTGTTGACCAATGGAAGTGAGATTGCAGTTGAGCAGAGAAGTTGTAATTACTTCCTTACATCTTTTCTGAGTTAAGCAACTAATGTCAACTCATGAAGAAGCGGATACACGGATGTTGCTACACGCTGTCTTTGCTACTCAATTGGGAGGTGTGAAGCGGGTAGTAATCTACTCCAATGACACTGATGTTGTTGGGTTATGCATCTACTACTTATAAGACCATGCTTCAGGAAATGGGGTTCAAGTTGTGGATGAAAACTGACCAGGAGAGCTATCTCCCTATCCATGAAATAGCAGGCAAACTACAATCTCAGAAAATATTGTTCGAACACTTTAAAGGCCTTATTGGAAATAGTCCCCCTTCTACCCCCATACAATGTTGGCATACCCAATATGCTCATCTTCACATATCTTCTCCCAACATTGATTGGTGGGGAAAGGGGAGGGGCTATGCTTAAGATGAACATTGAGAGAACTCTATTATAAATCTTAGTTTCCAGTGACTCATATAGCGTGCGCGCTATACTAAGATGAACATGGGAATTACAGTGGGTGTTCGAACACATTTTTTCCGGGATTGTAGATACAGATCTGTGTAAGGCAGGGGTAGCGTTAGGTTTTCAAACAAGGGATCAAAAATTGCACATTTTTAAAACTATGGAGCCAAACAATAATAGATATAAAGGGTTAAATTGACCCTTTAGCAACCTCTAAATGGTAATTCTTTGCGCCAAAAGCTAAAAGAATGCGCCTATGACCCCATGGGCGCAAGTTAGCGCTACCCTGGTGTCAGGCCCTTCCACTGATCCACAGTATCAGTGGAGGAGAAATGACGGCCAGCTACCGTTTCTTCATAGGAAAACCTATACATGGTTAGAGAAAAGCAAGACTGTTCCAATGGATCATCTTGCTAGTTTTGCTGAGGCTGACCACCATTTGACAGATGACGTCATTGACCAGGCGCGGCAGTTGTTCATTTCAGTCTACTCTTCCAGCAATGACATCGCCCGGTGTAATAGTCTTACAAGCTCAGGGCTCACAAATTTCTGAAAAACGATACTACTACTTATAGAGATTACCACCCAACCGAGGATGCATTTCGCCTTCACCTGACACTTGCAATGCATGCATCATAGACAAAACAACATATTTCGCAAAGGAATGCGGATGTACTTTAGAGGGGGGAGATCGTAGTTCCACAAGCAATGTGAAATCCACCATGGCCACCAAATGTGTCAAAAGGAACCAACTGCTCCTGCAGGTGAGAGAAACTGCAAGTGTTCAAAAGCATCCAGACGCTGCAATATCGGCTGAATCTGCAGAGGACATCCTGACGGTAGTCGAGCAAGGCTGCCTGCAAGAAGACTTGGAATGGAACTGGCAGGTGAACTGGAGTCAAGTGATGAAGAAGAAAGTGGATCTGAAGAAGACATCCAATAGGATATTATTGTATGACTTCAACATTGCCATGATAACACAATGTAGCTAAGCTTAGTACGTTTAATGGGCTCTAAGACATAAGGTACAAAGTTGGCTTTGATGTGCATGTGAATGTACATGTAGTGTCATCCATATATTATAGATGATGGTCATATTGACAAAGGATTTACAGAAAGTAGTTCCTATAAGAATGAAACATTCCACTGAAATAGCTGGAAGTGTTAAGGCACCTTTAGCATTTTCTAGTATTCTAGATGGGGACAGTAATATACACGATGTATAGCCTCATTAACCATGTTAGCGTTTTAATCATCCGTTACTATATACCGGTTAGTATAGACCTACATGAACACCTTAAATCAAGTGTAACTCTTTGCAGGATGATAAATTGACAAAACGAACACCACTTTCTGTGTTTGAAATTAAATTTCCTTTCATTTGACACCAAACACGATATACTTTGAGCAAAAATTACTATGGACCCCCCCCCACATGTGACCCCCCTGTTGTAGGCCCCGTGCAGAAGATTTCTTTACGTGTCCACCCTAGGGGTGTTTATTTGACCCCACTGAACTGTTTGACACCCATGAGGTTTTTATATCTTCCCGATGCAGGTGGACCATCCCTGCTCCCTGGGTAGAGAGCTGAGACGTCTCATTACGTATCATTGAATCAGTGACATTATGGGGATTTAGTATTTTTTCTTTCAAATCAAAAACAAGTAAAAAGAGCCATTTTTAATGTGCTGCCATAGATTATGTTTTTCACATTTTCAAGCCTTTCTGTGATTGTTTAGCGTAATGTAGCCTCTTCCAGTTTTTTAGTTGCTTGTCTTATCTAGGCTTATTTATATTCCACCATTCTTAATTTCACCAAAATACTCTATGGTGTTTTGCTGTTGGCATGATTCTAAAGGAAAAAATGAGTTGACATTAAGAATGTTTTTACTTACAAAGTAACAGGTCACTGTCTGTCAGAAACCCAAGATTGTGTTGCATCAAGCCACCTCCATTACTGTTGTTCATCAGATGTCATCTTGGTCAACTGCAAACCAAATACACAAATTAATGATTTAATAAATAGCAGTTTTTTCTCACAAATGATGTTTTCATCATAAAATGAGTAAAAAACTTTTTAGGGTATATCCCCATTTACCAATTCCTCATGTTTGCTAAAAAATTGTGCCCTGAGCTGGCGCTCTAATTGGATATGGTATATTAACCGGCACTCAACTTGAGCTAGCTAAACCTGATTTATCTCTAGGCCTCAACCGATATGGCAGAACTGTCTACCCATTGGATATCGAAGTAAATAATACCGGCCAATATCTGATCCGATCAGATATCAGTTTAAAAAAAAAATTTAATTCAATTAAAAAAAAAAATTCCCAAAGTTTTCCAGCGACTTTGAAGAACCACTGGACCTATTCTGAGGTGCTAAGATCAGAAACAATTACAATTTTCCATGCATTTATAATAATTATGTAGGCCTAATAGATGAAGAGCTAAGAGGTAAACATTTGTTGATAGTTTGCATATAATTGGATAACAAACTGTAATGTTTTCGTAATTTTTTTCCAAATTTTTTTCTTCAAATTAACTATGCTAGCACCTCAGAATAGGTCCAGTGGTTCTTCAAAGTTGCAGAAAACTTTGCAAAAAAAAATAATTAAAATTTTTTTTGGACTGATATCCGATCCAATACCAATATCGAAAATATCTGGCCGACGTCACGGTACAATATCCGATTTAATAATACTGAGATAAAATTGTTACTAATTTTGAATTAGATTCAGAATGCCAAAATCGGGTACTTCACAAGTGAAAAAAAAATATTCCCACCATACTCCCATGGGACCAGGATTTGTACCATTCGAGAATCGAGACAGTAACGTTTGCTTACTACTTACTTGAGAACTCTAGCTTCAAATTTGCACACAATAGTTTTACATGTACAGCTTTGTACGCATTCGATGCTATCATGCTCGAGTCCATTTGCTATCATTATTTCAGTGGATCTGCCAATCAGCACTGACATGTAATATTTCTGCTGATTTTGATGCAAGTTAAAATTTGATTGAGTCATGCAACTGTGTATTTTAAGGAAATGCTGCCTATTTTTAACAGTCTAATATTTAGTTGAAGTGCAAACTGCAATTTTAGCAACATTTTTGATACAATCTCCAGCAGTGATTGGCTGTATTTACTTACAGATTCCCTAGCCATTGATTTCTAAGTACTAGATTTTGATAGCTCAGGACTCGTCTTTAAATAGTGTGAAGCTATCTGTGACAAATTGAAGCTACACTTCTCGTACAAGCGTTCATGTGTATTGTGTAATTACACACACACAATCAAACGTTTATAAATTAACACTGTTTGAAGGCCGCAGTCACCTCGCACCACATCCAGAACCCCGAAGAATCCCTAAGTATAATATGTTGTAGTAAGCCTTTGATGAGCCCGTACGTACCGTGATGTTGCAAAGTCAGAGCTAACAATGTGTTATGTACGGCACAAAGTTAATTTGTAAATTTCCACTGACTCCACATCAGCAGATCACCTCTGCAATATCAGACAAGTGTGTTCCAACAAATGACTGAGACAGACTGAGTAAATTTTGTTTACTCATGTACTCCAAACGCCATGCCATCAGACAGAATCAGTATGTAGAGTATCATGCATGCATGCAATGGCTAGTATTATAATATATTTATAATATTCCAGTGTAATAGTATACATGTGTGCCATGTACAAATGTGAAATGATGTAAACATTGTAATGTACAGATGTATCATGCAGGAATTTTAGACGGGACTATGGACCTAGCCTGCGCCTGTCGAGCTGTATCAATAAAATCAACAGAAATCAGTTCGTTAAGTACTTACTTTCTCGTCTTGAGATTTTCTTTCGTGCTCTAAATTACCAAATAGATGTTGAAAATTCGTTCAATTTTCAATCAAATCTGCTCGCGTTGACAGATCGTGCTGCGGCGAACGAAATCAATCAGCTGTTCAAAGGTCAACTCAAATTGATCAGGTCAACAGTCACTTCCGTTTCCCCGAAATATGGGGAACCAATCAGAAGAGTCGTTATATGTGCTCTTTTGCAGACTGTTTGTTAGGAGGATCGACGAGTGTCAGACCGACGCAAACTGGCTGTGTAGGAGACTAACCCCTGGGCAGTATTGAACTAACTGCGCATGTGCAAAACACATGTGTAAGATTTATTGCGAAATCGCAGGAAAACAACTTGATCAATCAATCTGGAGTAGAAATTTCGTGTTTTGGAGGCCAGTAGTGAAAAAATGCCGAAGAAAAGGGAGAAAAAAGGAAAAAATCGAGGTGCCGACGATGATGCAGATTTTGGGGTAGGAAACGAACAATTGGATGATGGGCTTGGCGCCGGCGAAATGAACAAAAAAGGTAAACAATGCATTTCATGTAATTTAAGCTTAACAAATTTAAGCTTAACCAATTAATAGTAAGCATCATTACTACATTAGCATGTATTGTAACAACGTTTGTCATGTTTGTGTGTACAACAGTTTGTCCACTCGAAGTACAATGTGACAACGCGCGCATATACAGCGCAAAAACAGTGCGCAGTGTAGTCCGAATAGTCCCAGAACAAATTATTAATTTCTGACATGATTGTGTTCTGGGTCTGAACTAGTGCCGTACTATTACGCTGCCTTTCGTATTCGCAGAGGAGGACAATTTCGACCTCCTCGTTTGTTTACAAACAGAGAGGTAGACAAAGGGCCTGTCAATTTTACTGTTCCGCTTGTCCAAATACTCAACTCAAGTATCAAAAGGATGGTCCACAATTAGACTGGCTTAATACTAGCCTGTATCACGTTTCAGGGAAAGAACGTCTAGCTGTAGTACATACCTGTTTTTAATGACGTTGCCACAACGTTTCTATTGTCAGCAATAACACCTTGCATTCATACTTTTGAGTTTGTATGGTGGACGTTCGAACACATTATAAATAAATGAAATCAGAATATCCTGAAAGGAATTTAGGTATAAACGAATTGAACGACACACATCGACACCGCCTGGCTAATAATTATTTGGTGCAGAAGCGACACTAAAATGAATACACGGGATCGATACACGTGAATTGCTATGCACGATTTTGATATCAGACGAAAATCTTCTGATACCGGGTTAGAAAATGATGAATATCTCCGTCATGATTTTTTTCTCAAGAAACCAGATTTGGTCTCATAAACTTGGAAATACGTGTTGAACAGATATGATAGTCGCTAGAATGCGCTTTGAAAATTGGCCGTGCGCTTTGAACTAAAAATTTGACCATTTTATATTGCGTTGGTCCTGAATGGACTACAGCGTGCAGCGTGTAGTACAGCTGCACTCACTGTAGGCAGTATAAAAGTCGATGACCATTGACCTCAATGGGGTATACAAGCTTAATCACGCACAACCAAGATCGATTACCCGGCTATTGTGAGTAGCCTTAGTTATGTCCCTCGACTAATTATTAGTTTAAAAGAGCTTTAAAGGTTTGAACCAAATGGCTAATCGTGGCTGTGGATTTAACCTACCATGGCGATTCCTGCCATGAAGATATAGGGTCGAAGACACTGTGCGACACTGACCTCGCAGCAGCTAATGTTTTCATGTAAACATGGCGAATGAATGACGTCAATAGCGGTCAATAGACATTTTTAGCCTACGTTTCGTATCCTACTATCGGATCGTTGAAACAAGAAAATCTCATTCCCGGCCTCATTCACGAATTCACTCACCTTCCTACACCACCAGTTGAAATAAAACTCAAAACATCCCGTGTTATTCCTCAAAACTACATGCACCTTCATTAATAAAAAATTGAAATCCTAGTAGAAATCCGTTATCGAAAATTGTTTGATATAAAACGTCAACAAAAGTAATTTTTCTGAAGAGTAGATACCACGTTGCAAAATGGCGGCTCCCAGTCGCATCCACAGTGTACTCAGGTCACGGTCTGACTACGTGACGAACACTCAGGGTCAGAGGACAGCGCAACCTGTCTGCTGCCATGCCGTAATATATGCGTGACGTGTGCACAACAACAGCCTCTTATGCAGGTAAGAGCTCACGCTGTCCTCACTTTAGCGATTAGGATCGACGAGCGTCAGGCTGACACAATCTGGTTGTATGTAGGAGACTATCATCGTGATGCCCACGTTGGAAACATTGGATTAGGGAAGAAATATTCATATCAGGACTGAAGCAATGCGGCCATTTCTATGTTTGTACCGGGCAAGTACCGGACATTTTTCAACACGGAGCTAGCGGAAATTACAACAAATTTCGGCCCAAAGGTAAGCAAAGGGTTGGGGATCGCATTTTAACTTTGACTAAACTGTTTCGGAGTTAAGGCACGCTAAAAGTAGACCATTTCGGGGGCTGTATTTGGTGTACATGTGACGTTTTGAACAGAGTAAAAAACGACCATTTATTCGCTATTGCTGATATATACTCGCCGAATCATGTAGCAATACCAAGGTATTGCTACATGAGATCAGGTATAGTCCACATGAGGTGACCCCGGAGGTGACGTCACAAGCATTTGACAACAAATCCGATTCAGAAGTCAAATTTGTAGTTTTCTGTGGTTTGTCCCTTTTCAAATCGGCCAAAATACTACCATTTCTATAACTTCTCGACATGGGGCCTCCAGCCAACAACAAAAATAAAGACTCTCCTCTACATGTACATGTATGTTCATGTGTTCAGCTTCACATAAAATGCACTTTTCACCAAGTATTTAACCTTTATTTTACCGAAATCGGCCCAGAATTTGCTCGATTCGCGGTCAAAACAAAATGTAAACAGACTGAACAGACTCTGCTACAAGTCTTCAACTAGTCGCACTGCTCCACGGTCTATTGTGGGTTGAAAAGCGGTAAGTGTAGTAGGCACTGTAGCGTCATGTAAAAGAAGTACCTGGATGGCCGGGGTCACCTATAGAGTGATTCACGCAACATGAATAGGGGATTAAAAAACTGTGAAGTACATGTAGGACCATGTGCTTCTTTTGTCCAATTTCGCATCAAGATTTTGAATAGAAACAGTTCAGACCCAGAACACGATCATGTCAGAAATTAATATTTTGTTCTGGGTCTGATTATTCTGACTAGTCTGAACTCTGAACTGTTTCCATATGAAATCTTGATGGCAAATTGGACATGGTTCTACTTGACAGCTTTTTAATCCCTATTCATGTTACGTGAATCATGCTATTGTGGACCATCCTTCTGATACTCCAGTGTTTGGACAAGCGGAACGGTCTTTTGTCTACCTCTCTGTTTGTAAGGTCGAAATTGTCATCCTCTCCGAATAGGAAAGTCAGCATAATAGTACGGCACTATGCGCAGTACTGCGTCTCTGCTGAGGTATGCATGCCTTCAAAGTCGGCACAATCATGACAATCAGTGACAGTGTAATGAATGTATGCGTCTGCGTCGGTACTTTGTACTTCAGAGCAGACTGACTGAAGCTGAGCTGTATTAACGGGTATCCTTATTCAGTGGTATTCTGCGCAAGGCCCAATACTTGTGCTGACAGCCAAGTTGGTCACTTCTCGCTCACTGTTCAAAATGTGACATGTACACCAATTACAGTCCCCGAAATGGTCTACTTTTTAGCCGACCTCAATTCCAAAACATTTAGTGATAGTTAAAAATGCAATCCCCAACCCTTTGGTTACCTTTGGACGATTTTGTAGAAGTCTCTGTGTCTGAAATTCCCCGGTACAAACATCGGTCCCGGTGATGAATACTATATCCGCATCACTGTTTAGCCAGCAGCCATTTAAACATGAATATATATTTATATGCATATCTCTGACCACTGTAAGGTCAAGCACGTCGCGTTAATTCCAACCACTCCGATCCACCGATTGTGACCACATGGTCAGTTTCATTAATATTTAATGAGCAGCTTGATACTGACGTCATTACGCATGAGTGATATGAATCTGAGGTAGTTGTAGTAAAGTCTACAAATTTCGAACGTTTGAGGACTAACGTGAGTTCCAATTATTGGAACTAGAATCTGAGGTGACCAGGAGCTACCATTTTGGTCAACTGAACTCGACTCGTATAGTGTACTTTGCATTGTTGCTGCATATAATTTTCAAAATGCTTTGAATCTTGCCTCTTAACAGTTGTTTACATGTAGATACATAGACATTAATCAAATGTTTTTTTTGTTCATTTTACATATTTTTTTTAACCATTGCAATTTATTTATTTTAACATTGTTTATAATGCTAGAATCCAAGAAGAAAGACAAGAAGCGTGGTGGCAAGGCTAAGAATCAGGTAGAAGAAGATGAGAACATGGATGATGCACCAGAAGGATTGGAAGACGAAAATAATGAGGAAATGAGTGTCAAAAGTAAGTAATTCTATTACCCTCGCATCCCATTATTCAAAATTTATATGGGTTGCAATGAATCCATATAATTTCAATTATTATTTTTGTCGAAAATTGCGCGAAAAATCAGGCTCAGGCCAAAACGTGGACAGCGTTCAAGTTTCCTGATCAGCAGTCAAGTTAGCTCAATCAATAAGGCGTTCGACTGTGGTGCGAGAGGTTGCGGGTTCGAACCCTGGCGGTGCATAGTGCGCTCACGTGGAAAAATTGAATTAGCTTGACATTCCCCTGGACAAGGAACTCGCTGCTAATTTGTCTCGTTGTAACCTGTACGAAACTCGGGGAGCTGATCCTGCGATGGTCATTTGTGGAATGCCTAGGGTGTGCGCTCTTGAAGCAGCAAAGTCCCTGATTTGTTGCTTAATGGTTTGTGGAATGATGTGGGGCCGTAGTGGTCAGCGACAACCTGTAAAGTGTGCTGAGGCTTGTGGATCAACGTCTAGGCGTTGTGCCTGTGCGTAGCGCACTATAAATCAATGCGCTTTTAAAAAAAAAATTTGCCGCAATGTAGCACCATGGAAAACCTTGGCGATCCTTAAATTAAATGCATCAGCAGCAAATTCATTTGTGTATCTAGTACAATTATTGTTTCTTTTATACCATTGTTTACTGTAATAGAGTCCAAGAAGAAAGACAAAAAGCGTGGTGGCAAGCTGAAGAATTGGTTAGATGAAGAATTGAATGATGCACCAGAAGAACCGAAAGAACCCGAAGAAGAAAATGACGAGGATATGACTGTCAAAAGTAACAGTAAGTAAACATAACACTTTGTGACTGTTGCAACAAATGCTACTCTTTCCCTTCTGCTATTTTTGGCTTTTTTGCTGCATTTGTCTCATCAACAATGAGCTTAAATATATTTTTATTCTAGCACTCAAAAATATTTTGTGTCGCAGAGTATGTGATGGGGCTGGACAGGTAATCAGAAACACTGGGTTGCAGGGTATATAAGATGGGGTTGGTCAGGTAATGGGAAACACATAAATATTTTCATCCAGCCTAATCCTGTTTGTGAATTTCAATTAACGCCACAAATACTTTATTCATGTTATTTTTAACTCCAGAGAGCAAGAAAAAAGACAAGAAAAAGAAAGGGAAAGGTCGTCGGCAAGATGATGATGATGATGAGGATGACAAAATTGCTAATAAGTTTGCTGCATTAGGACTGGATGATGAGATGGAGGAGGAGGAGGAAGAAGAAGAGCAACCGGTAGTGTCAGGAGCATCTAAAGGTCAGTATCATACATAAATACATGTTAAATCTGAGTGCTTTGAGGGAAAAGTTAATGCAAATTTTGTCACTTTTGAAAAGTTCTTTTTTTAACAATTGATTAAGTTATGAAAATCAAGTCGTATTGTACCAAATGAGGAATCAAAATACACAGAACAAAATTCTCCATGCCGTACTTTATTTTGTAATTTAGTTTTAGTGTCCTTTTGTTTTAAGTGTTCAGATACTTTTTGTGCACAGTATATATGAATTGGCTATTTTGACTCAGCAGGTGGCTTTGCGGTATTGGGTGATATGGATGATGAGGAGATGGAGCAGGAGGAGGAGGCGGCAGAAAAACAAGATGAGAGCAAAGAATCAAAAGAATCCACACAAGGTAAAGCAACAATAAACAAATCCAAATCGCTATTTTAATTTTGTTGGCATAATGGCATTGTCAAATTACAACAAGAAAGTGAGAAAACTTATCCACCCCCATCCCTCCGATTGATTGATTGACAAACCTATGTGTAATTTTTAAGACAGATTATCCTTTTGGCAATTAGGCAGTTCAACACAGTTGTGTCCTAGTTAACCTCACAACATGTTTCACATATTTAGAATATTCAGCAACAAAAATGTTGGCTTTTCCACAATGAATAAGATTCTGATGAGTTTGATTTTAAGGAAAGCATGTGGAGCAAATGGAATGTTTGCTTCCTTGCTTGCTTTTCTCTCTAACAAAATGTTAACAAAATGTTTGCCTTTCCTTTTTTTGGGTAGATGAAAAGAAAGAAGCAAAACCAGCTAAAGAAAAGAAGATGAGTAAAAAAGACCTGAAGAAACTCAAAAAGCAGGTATGTATCATTCTTTCAATTTGTAGCTGAAGTTTTATAAAAACATCAATTTAAACTTTAAGTTTCGAAAATGTACTTATCTGGTTTATTAGTCATGAGTGATGACTTGACACAGTAGCACTGGTGGTGTTTCTAGAAGATGTAGTGTTTCTAGAATTGTTTTGGATCAAAATGGTTATAAAATGTGACAAAGATTGAATGCTGTACTGTGGTTGTTTTTATGCATTCTTTGATCCATCTGGGATATCTTTGATTGTCGCAGTGGAGGAATCAATAATTTGGTTTGTTGCAGCAACATGATCTGAATATGGTTTAAAGATGTTTGGTTTGGATTATGTGAGCCAGCCAAAATATATCCATGTGGGTTAACTCATTTCATTTTTCACACAGCAATGGGACATTCAAATGCACAATTTTGGCTTTGGTATTTTTTTTTTCAATCATAATCAGAGCATGAAAATAAGACATTAAGACATTACTTATTTTCCATTTCAGGAGGAGTTTCGTAAACAAATGGAAGAAGCGGGTGATTTGTCACAGTTTTCTGTCTCGCAGCAAGAGAGCGGTGCCAAGGGGGCTGTGCTGGATAACGCTACTGACATCAAGGTACTATTTAAAGTCAGCATGACATAATATACAAATACAACATGTTCCACTTCGGAGAAGTATTCAAAACTACTGGTCCCTCGATGTTGGATGATTTGACTACTTCCCGACACGTCAGCGGAGGGAAGTAGTCAAATCATCCAACATCGAGGGACCAGTAGTTTTGAATACTTCTCCGAAGTGGAACATGTTGTATTTGTTGTACTATACCTCATAAATATTTTCACTATCACGGTAAAATCGTAAACAAAACACACTGGTACCAGTCCGAGTGCCAGCCAGTAAAATTAAGCTTAATAATAATATTTTGCTTACCTGATTTTATTGGAAGATTACTGTTGAATCAATTTACATTTAGGCCTATATTATTACAATTTTTTTTAACACTCCATAAATAACATTTTGTTTCATAAAACGTCAAATTTGTGTGTTATTATCCATCAGCAAAATAACTGCAGCCTTTTCATGATAAACGCATCTGCAGAATCGCCGTTGTGTAGCATAATGCTACGTCTGAAGGAACGGTGACATGCGGAGTCGAGATGCAGTGTGGTAGTAGGGGTGCGGAAGTTTTACTACTTCCCCGCGTGAGCGTAATTGCACAGGCGCGGGGATGTAATGTTGGATCGGCAGGTAATGCTCATGGGGTTAACATAGCAAAGTAACAAGAGATGTTGTGTTGTTTGTAGGTTGAGAAGTTCTCCATCTCAGCTGCTGGTAAGGACCTATTTGTCAATGCTTCACTTCATATAACAGCAGGCAGAAGATATGGTCTAGTAGGACCCAATGGGTATGTACTGTAGTTATATCTCAAAGCCCAAAATGAATGTACAAGAGTTCACAGCATGTATATGATTGAAAGTACAGGGTGAGTCAAACAAAGTGCAATAGAGAAAAGAATCCATTTTTATTTAAGAACCGATTTGAACCTTTTAGGTTTTAAAACATTTTATAAATGATATATCCATTAGTGACCTTGTGTGAAAAAACCAATGAATTAGCATTTACCGTTTTGTTTTTATGACACATTTTATAGCGATACCCAATTTTAATATATGTCCAAGAAACATCTAAAATTTGAATGTCAGCCCACTCTGTGTAAGGTAGATTTGGATCAACTGCTATTTTATTAACCTCATTGGCATTGAAATAAAATGGAGCACCCAAATTGTTATTTTTCTTGGTCTTGTTTATGGAAAAGAAACATTAATTGTTGTTATTTTCATTTTACCTTTATCTCTATTCTCTATCAAAAACATACACATTTGAAGGCGGATTTTTTCAAATGTCGAAATGAAATGCGCGCAAATTGAAGTGGAGTGAATTATAAAATATCCAGTAAGTTGGACATATTGGGATTTAAAAAAACTGGAGTTGAAGTCGAGTGAGGTATGAATGACTTAAAGTAATGTTAGAAAGTTTGTTTGAACAGAAAAAAAGTTAAAGTCAGTTTCAGAGCTGGTGCCTTTATCGTGCATTGTGTGCTCTCATTCAAAATACATGGTACCTCGTGGACAAATAATGAAATTGGGTATCGTAGCAAAAGGACTCATAAAAATTAAACGGTAGATGTGATTGACTTCATTTTTTCACAACGGGTGCGTATTGAGTGTGAAATTTATAGAAACTTTCAATAATTGGAAAGTTCAACGTGGTTCTTACATAAATATGGATTCTTTGCTCTATTGCACTTTTTTTGACTCACCCTGTACAAATATCAATTATTTTATACCTATAATCAAATCAAGTAAATTTTCTTCAAAATATTTCACAGAATTCATGATTTTTCGACAAAAACTATAAAAAAAAAAACAAAAAAATGAATTAACTGTTTCAGCTGAAATGGACATGCTAAGGAAAAATGAATGTGTGTTGGGGTTTTGATACATGACTTTTTAGCCTATAAATATGTTATTTTTGTATTCTATATTCAATCTAATAAGCGCCTGATCCCAAATTATCACCCCCTGAGAACTTTTTATGTATTCAAGTACTCCTTTCAGTTATTAGGTGCAGCGTTTATCCAACAGTTCTATTTATAGGTTAATGAACGCGTATTACTTGTTGGAAGAGAAATTAGACAAAAATAATGCAGCGCTGATGTTGATGCGTCTAATGCACGAGCCCGGAAAGGGGGAGTGCATTAGACGATCAACATCAGCGCAAGTGCATTATTTTGTCTAATTTCTCGAGCAAAAAGTAATACAAGTTCATTAACCTATTTCATACACGAGAAAAAAAAACCATGTGATATTTGCTGTTTTTGTAACAAAATTATCACTAAAAATATTGGAAAATAGAACCAAATGTAAATGCATCAACCCGCCCGAAAAATGAATCAAGCCTACGAGGCGCGAATGCTGCTGAAAGCACTGCGCGTAGTACGCTGGAGTGCAATTAGACACAATCAATGCATGGTTTGGATTTTTCTAACGCTTGCTCTGATTGGTTCTCGCTATCTAAGAGTGTATGAATTCTTTATATTGAATCACAGCATTATTGTTGGGCAAATATAGGCCTAGGTGTTAAAATGCATTAATCATGGTTTTGCTCATATCATCTTACATCTGAATGTATATTAAAATAAAAAAAGAGGATTAAATGAGAAGAGGACTGCATATGATTTTTGAAAAACATTTTTATTGAAATTGTGGGATAGGCTTTTACGGGTTCTCCGTCGGACAAGTTTAGAACTGTCAAGCTTTCATCAGGAGTAGCTTTGACTTCTTCAGGACAAAGTACCTAAGAATGAGACATGTAGGCCGCCCCTTGCCTACTGATGGCTCTGAAAAGAGCCGTTCAATGAAGACTGCCCTTTGTCAACAGAGAATAAGCAGATCTCGCCTATTTGCTAATTTTAAAGGTTTTGGTGGCTCTGAAAAGAGCCGTTCACTGAAGACTGCCCCTTGTCTACAGAAAACAAGCAGGGAAAATAACTTGGAATTAAATGCTGGTTACTTCCTTTGCCATTTTCTATATTCTGAGGATTTTAATAAAATAAACTGAAAAATAATTTTGCAAAATAATTTTATCCGTTGATCTCATTTACAGACATGGAAAGACCACATTACTCAATCATATAGCCAGCAGAGTGTTAGCAATTCCACCCAATATAGATGTGTTACTGTGTGAACAGGGTAAGCAAGCAGTCAGCTTTATAATGGCTTGTTTTGGAGTGAAACTGTAGTTACATAATTCATCACAAAAAACTATATGCTGTTGATAGTTTCAAGTAAAAAGATAAGGGAAAAGAGGGGGAAAATACATTGAGTGTTGTTGGGCAGGGAAAACCTCCTATGCACTTATGGCCCTTGAATATTTTAAAACAAAACTGCCAAGAGGTTACATTTAAACATGTTCAGGGGCCAATGACACATACTGTATTGCTGTAATAAACACTACCCCTCTAATAAATACCTCCTCTGATTTTTCTGTGAAAAATTGGCAAAATGCAAACATTTCCATGCCATAATGTGTGAGTAAGCTTAAAACTTTCATCAGTCATGTTTGTGACTATCACTTTTAAATTGAATGGACAAAAGCTATTATGACTCAAACTTTCATCCATTTCATTGTCTAATTATGATAGAATTTCAACAGATTCTTGCTTGATGATGCCCTTACAGGTGTAATTTTGTTGCATTTACCACGAACATGCCATTTTCCACTCTGTTTTGTGGGTGCCACAATGGTAGTAGTATAGTCGTAAATCCCTCCTTTCTACAGTAGCACCATCGGGAAATAGAAGATGATTATAAGTTTCATCTTTTTCAACCCCCTTTCCAAGGTGGTGTGATTTATTGTATATAGAGAGCTGTTAGGAAAGTGGTCATTTGTTTGAAAATTGAAAAGAAATGTAGTGGGTCCAGTTTTTTTTTTTGGGGGGGGGGGACCTAATCTGCCATTGATGTTGTACTTCCTGCGAAAATGACTGGAACCAATGACCACAGCTGTGTTTATTTGTTATTTCAGAGGTGAAGGCAGACAGTACACCTGCATTTGAGTCAGTGCTAAATTCAGATAAGAAGAGATTAGATTTACTAGCAGAGGTAGGTATCAAAACTCGACCAACAGCTGACCGCCAGTTCCCCCTGGTTCCATCCGGTAGCCATTGTTTAGAACAATAGGAAACCGGACGGAACCATCAGGCAACCACTGATTGAGTTTTGATTTCATCCCCAAGTAAGAATTACGGATTCAAATTCACCTTCAATCAATTATAGGTTAGTTTCAAGAACTTTGTTTTAATTAGTAAAATATATATTTAAGTAAACAAATGATAGGTTTGGTTAGGAACCTGAATTAAATTGCAATTTTGTTGACTTTATTGACTCCCTGACATGCCCTAACAAAGAATTGAACTGATGTCACTGTGTCATCATTGAGTAATTTACAGAGTGACCAAAAATGGCTGAAATTGACCCAAAATTTACCAAATGATATACAGTAAAATTCCGTCTACAAGCATATATATGCCTCTAAACGAGGTTTTTTTGACACAAGAGACAAGAGGCAGACACTCTCAACAAAAATGTTATTTGGAGTTTGAACAACTATATTACTGATAAAGGCGGCTGTACAAACATGTATATTTGTAAGACCAATCTATTGCAATGTTTTTGAGAAGGGTATTGGTCTTTCATATCTTTCGTTCAAAAAAAAACTCGTTTAGAGGCATATATGCTTCTAGACGGAATTCTACGGTAGTACAGCTGCTAAGCTCCCAAACAGGGAGCTATTGTGCACTTTTAAGTTAGGAGTATGAGAATTTCCACACATGAAGTAGAAGGTCCAATGTTGATTTTAAGATGTGAGCCATTTTGGATTTGACTCCTGGTGACCGCTAGAGGTCATGTACATTTACAAATGGCATGGGCACTATTAACTGTTGTGCGCTTTTTGTTTTGCTCTCGCCAATTGAGAATACTCATCCTGTACTATATATTGTGCATGATTTTATTTTGTTTGTATTTTACAGGAAAAGAAGCTTCTAGCAGAATCAGAAGCAGGTGATGACTCGAACAGTGAGAGGTTAAAACAAGTGTATGAAGAAATGGAAGCAAGGGGAGTCCACTCAGCAGAAGCAAGAGCCAGGAGAATCCTTGCTGTAAGTCTTATAGATAGATTATGGAATGGATAGTTCCAGATGACAGATGAATTGCTGCTGTTAATTGAATGACACAATGGGATGAGGGTATTAGAGGTTATATGACATACATGGGGATTATACTTTCAGGGCAAATATAAATGCTATAAGTGAGCGTGGCCTAGCGGTTAAGGCGTTGGACTGTGAATCCAAGGGTCAAGGGTTCGAATCCCAGGTCCACCTGAGCTCGGCTGGCTCTTTGTGTCCTTGAACAAGGCACTTCACTCTACTTGCTTAGTGCTTCGGAGGGCACTTTAAGCTGTCGGTCCTGTGTACATGCATATTTTCTCACATTAATGTAGTGTGCACGTTAAAAAATGTCACAGACTATTCGAAAAGAGCGGGGGATCATCCCGGTACTGTTGACTGTACTTCAAAAATACACTCATCTACTCTAGGTTCCAGAGTAAAAATAAGTACAGCTTGTCTGTACGCAATGCGATAATACTCATACATATGAGGGAGGCACTTATAAAGAAGAAGAAGTGTGATGGTGAGGGTCAAGTAAATAAAACAAAGAAAAGAAATGGATTAACAGGAAAGAGGTGGAGATCAAGATAGAGGGAGAGGTAGAGAGATAGAGACAGACAGACACCCAGACAGACAGACAGACAAAGTAAGAAATGTGAGTTACATTGAAATCGTCAAGATGAAATTGAAACAAAATTGAAATCAACAAATCATTGACAAAAATCCGTATGTATCACAAAGTTTTGAATTAAATCAAATACCGGAACTTACATTTTTGGCAACTTGCTACGTTGCGTCTAAAACCATCAGACTTCATCAGGCATCTGACTCGCTGGGCTGGTCATATGACACTTTGAGATGGCTAGCGGGTCAGTTGTCTGATTAAGTCTGATGGTTTCAGACGCAACATAGCAAGTTGCAAAAAAAAATTTTATTTCCAGTATTTGATTTAATTGAAAACTATGTGATTCTAATGACTGGATGACTTGAGAATATTCACTATTTTATCCGTGTGTATGTTGTACAGGGTCTTCAGTTCACACCACAAATGCAGAAGAAAGCAACTCAAGATTTCTCTGGAGGCTGGAGAATGAGAGTATCATTAGCAAGGTGAGTAGCACACGTACAGGAGCCCAGACAAACAAGTACATAAACCAGTGACTTTGGTTCGCGTAGTGAAGCCGACACTGCTTAGCAACGACTTTGACAAGGACGCATACCCGGACCCAAGCAAGCAGATAATGTTTGCGTCTATGGAACATGTTGCATTTGACGCGAGCGATCACGCAAACGAGCGCGTCTTTCTCTCCAGGCATGAACGCTTATTTCTCCGCGTCCGACCGCCCGACCAAAGTCATCTTGGATACGTGGCTTCGCCTACTGCTATGGTTATGGATGGGCACTCATAGGTCTAGGTGGTATGTCTATGTACAGGAGCACATACACCCCCAGTCCCCACTCACAAGCAAGGAAATATGTGCCCATACAGTGGCGAAGCGGTGGGGGGCACTGACCATGATTGGGGGCACCGACCATGATTGGGGGGGCACAAGCCGTTTTTCTGCAATTTTATAATTTTTGCAATCAGTTGGGGGCAATTTGTTCAATCAAATTGGGGGGCATGTGCTCCTATGACGTTACACCACTGTGCCCATATACCCCCCCCCACACTACACACACACCCCCCATACACCTGCTTGCATTATGCATATTATATATATCCAAGGACCTGAATAATGATGACCAAAAGTTATCGGTATATCAGTGTGTATTCATACCAAGTTCTCACACGAATGGTAATACCGTATACATTTTGCTGTAACATAAAGGAGAGGACCTGCCATTTTTGAACCGTTAAAACAAAGTAAATAATCTGAGGACCCATGTTTAGGTCCTCGGAACTCTTGAGGTCCTAACATGCCTGCCAACCGTTCCGATTTAATCGGATTTGTTCTGATTTTTGAGGTCAAAGGTCACAAAAATCGGAAAAATCCGATAGGATCATAAGGATCATTCACAGTTAATTTTAAAAAAATTGGAAAAAATTATGAACAAATTACAGTTTGTTATTTTTAATATGCAAACCATTAACTAATATTTACCTCTTCATGTAGCACATATTATAAATGCATGGAAAACCAGTGCATCTATAATATGTGATACATGAAGAGGTAAACACTACACTACGGGATTCTCATGAGAGTAGCAGCGCTGCTACTCTCGAGTACCCACGTCCGCCACCAGACCCTTGTGGCCCAGCAAGCCGGCTGCAACTCACTTAATACCTCGTGGCGTAGGTACTTTGAAGGTACTCCGAGTACCGACATTGGTACTCACCTGCCAGGTAATATGCAGCTGAGTACCGACGCCGGTACTCCAGCCGTAAACAATGACGTCACCCATGAGTTCGGGCAACCTTTTAACCTCATCGTAGAAGTAAAATTCCTTTTATATGTGGATATATGGAACTTAGTCTTTCACTATGATAATAAAGAGTTCAAACTCGGATATTTATCAGTAGCGTGATATTTAATAATTTATTGCTTTTGAATTTCAGTATTTAATACACATTAGTTTATATAGAAAAACTTATTATAATGTACAGAATTATTACAGTTATAAAAATAGATAGATTTATTTTTATTTTTCAATCAGTGAATGGGTTTTAACAACATTTTTAAATATAACATTGGAGCTGAAAAAGAACACTGAAGAAGATTCAAGGGCACAGAAACCCCGCACATAAGCTTGACCTTTGACATCCATGTGCGCTCTGACATTGTGTTTACATTTGATTTCAAGACATGGGGAGGCCGTCCGTCGGAGGAGAATGTCCCGGACGCTTTATTTTTTTTTTTTCTGCAACCATAACGGGATGCAAAATATTATCAACCCAGAACACATAGGAAAGGGTTAGGGTTGGTTAGGGCGCACGGTTCGGTTTAAGTGTTCGGTTTAGGGTTTAGCGATTACGCCCACGACTATGGTTGGAAAAAATATGCGCCCGGCCTCGGGTGGACTAACTTAGAATTGCAAGTTCGTCACTCAAATCACAATGCAATATCGCCGCGATTTGAGACTTTTTTTAAATACTGAGGTTTGGTGGTAAAATCATTTAAAATTTTGTGTTTAATATTTTTGTGCTTGATATAACATCCGACCGCAACAAAATCAAGGATCGAATACCTTCCAAAAATGGAAGCGTCAAATTTTTTTATTCTGCACCCTTGGCTTGCGAAGGTTCACACGGAATTCGAGTCAGGGGCAGAAATTTAAAAAAAATCTTTTTTTCAATCCAAAACACGGAATACAGCTATATCGGCAGAGGCAAAAGAAACAACCACTCAACAAATACTAAATAGAACATTCGACGTCAAGTTTACAAATAAAGATGCAATTTCACTTTCTAAAATTTAGAATTCTCACGACGCCCATAGGCCTTCACAAATGTTTTTTTGACGGCCTATGACGTGACGGACTTGCAACACTCTTGCAAGTGTCTTTAGGCGTCTCTGGGTGTATATTTACTGGTTTGTTACCAGAAAGACAGTTCAATATGACAAACATCATTTTGGATGACTGATGGGGATGGATCATTTTTCAATATGGGCCCCTTGTACATTAGCACTATGCCGGGTATATTCGTATCACCAGAATTGCTGTGAATCTTATTTTTTTCCTTTTAGCCTAGTATAAACAAACACATTGATTTGGGGCTTTAAAATATTGTAAAACTGCAAATTGGCCAAGTAAACACAAAGTTTCACCTTGATTTGTGGCTAGTGTAACATTGAAAATATTCTCACAATTGTTCGAGTATTAAAAACCGGGCCAGAATTAAACGCCACCGCAATATTTGTTAACCATTGACCTCTACAGAGATGCCACTCAGTTTCACTCAAAAACCTGAAACTGGTGAGAAAAACCTGAAAAAGCATGTGAATGCAGACCACAAAGCCCCAAAACGGGCTGAAAATGAATAAAAAAGGAATTTGGACTCACTAAAAACCTGGCTAAAACCTGAAAAGTGGCATCTCGGCCTCTATACTCATTAATTTGGTGTAGGCCTAATGGGGTCTATGCCTACTATACATTTTACAGACCGACAGTCAGTGGGAGAGGGGGTCCTTATAAGTTTTCCTGGATGTTGATTTTTTTTGTTCAATCTTCCGTACGACAACGAAAAAAGAACCCGGGCGACCGACCCAGAATTTGCGTTTTGGAGAATTTTTTTTAAATTTTGTCTAAAAGTATGTAAATTAAAATCAGCCGTTTTGGGGCTAAATTTTACTCATTTTGGCTGAATATTTTTAGAATATGTTTGCAACGGCCTTCCGCCCGTAGAACATGGGGCTTTTATCATCGCCTATAAAGGGGTCAGTCATTATTTTGACGGGTAAGTGCGGATTCTCCAGCCCCACAGTATTACGAACAAAGGATATACACATGAATTAAATATTAAAATGACCAGAAATTTCCATGATTTTGGCTCATTTTGTCATGTAATTGAGCCCCGGAGGTAAAATGGGCGTGCCAAAATTGCTCCCCCTTCCATTGACCAGCCAAAATATATTTGCCCCCCGCCGCATATATGCCAAATTTTGGGAATCCCGATTTGCAAACCTTAAAATTTTATGGTCTAGATACATAATGCGGTAGCGGTGAACAGAAAAATATTTCGCACGTCACTAAGTAGATTCATCAGATTTGTTGTTAAACATAAAAGATTTCTTTTGAACAAAACCAAAACATTTACTCATTATTGACCGTTTTGCCTATCATGGTTGTAGACAACATCAGAAGGATCAACAAACATCATTCTGATGATGCCTACCGACCATGATAGGGGAAACCATTTGTGATGCGATCAAGCAAAATCAGTCGGAAGTCGGCAATATTGATTTTGAGATATAGCCAAACAAAGTAACTATTTCCTTTTGTTTCCTATTGTTTTGGAAACTCTTAAATTGGTCATATCTTTGGAACTGCATGTTCAATTTCAATGGGGTGTTCTGCAAAATTCAGCTTTGTATAGAATGCTTTTTACTATCGTATACATAACTGAAAATTTAATGTTGCAGACTTCCGACTGACTTTGCTTGATCGCATCAATAGTGCAAAAGTTTCAAAAGAAATCTTTTATAACGTTTCCGTGCGCGTACTGTTTTCCTAAGCCTTTTAGTGCGTTCCTCATGAATGTGTGTCTAAACTAAAATCGTTTGTCCGGGACCCTTTCTGCCAAAAATTACTTGCCCCTTTTTAGCTTCCCAACCAAAATTCTTGCTCCCCAGGGCTCATAATTATTGCACAGGCCCTTAGCCTTACTCAGAGCAGGCAGCACACATAAACGTTGAAAAAATAGTGCATTTGGCCTGGTTCGAACCGGCGACCTTCATAATACTATAATGACGCTCTAACCATTCTGCAACATGCCTCTGTGGCTCAGTTGGTTAGGCATCATGCTAGTATTACGAAGGTTGCCGGTTCGAACCTGACCAGATGTACTATAGTCCATATACCTTCCTCGAGTCAGTAAAGTGAAATAAAATTTTGAGAATTTCTCAAAAACTATTAATTTTTTCAGGAATCTGTTATGCTAGTTGGATTCCTTGCATCATTTCCTTTCTGAAAATTTATACTTTTGTATACTTCTCATCATTACCTTTAGAGATACAATAAAAAGCAATACCTAAATTACTGACTCGAGGAAGGTATACAGATTATAGTTGTTTGCTATAGGTGGGGTTTTTTCAACGATGTGCGCCGCTGCTCTGTGCACTGGCTGCTCTGGGTAAAGATTAAAATGTGTACATCTCATCAACCCAGAGAACTAAGTATAATAATTTCAATATTATGTATTGGTTCATATTGCAGCCGAGAGGCTGAATTAGCCTACATGATTTTTACACTAATTGCAATACTGAAAAACATGTTTAATTGCACACTAGAAATATGTAAAAACATTTTAACATATAAAGATAAAACAAGATAATAAGAAATTATTCTCAAATGGGAATGTCAGATAAATGCTAATATGGGGAGCCCAAACAAATCAAAGCCTATAGATTGGAAACTACGACTTGAACAACACCTGACAGCCTCCATTTGTTTTTATCAGTCAAAGTGTACATAACATCATAGACTGGGGCTTGTATTGTGCTGGTGCCATCATAGGCTCTGTTCTCACCAACAGTCAAATCAACCACATACTTATCCGAGGCATCAGTGGAATGAATCAGGACCAATGACATTGCCTTGAGGAACACCACCATTTAAGTAAGACCCCTGGTCTGAATATTCATCTTTATATTTAATTCAATGACTCTTTTCATTAAATTTAATTTTTTATCAGTCATGGTTTTCCCTCCAACATTTGTAGATAAATGATGCTTGAATTTCAAACATTGTGCGATATTTGTCGTTGGAGCTTGCAATTTAGTTCTTTAAGACTTTAAGGGATCAGAAAAACTTTGGTAGAAAAAATACACCTTACTCAGAAAAAAGTTAAAAGCCCTACAAAGTATTCATCATGTACCGAAACATCTTAGATGGTGCAAACTATTCATTATTTGAATTGGTATCAAAAAACCATACAATTAGAGTAACTGTTTAGGAAAATCTTAAAGAGTGTTTGAAATTTTATCCCCATGGAGCCAAAAATGTGACCCTTGAAATTTTTGTTTATATCAAAATAGAGAACATAGTGCTTATGGTCACGTGTCATATGGTGGGACCCCAAAATAGTGGGAGCCGTTACATTTTTCTCTCCTCTTTCAGATTCAACTTGTTGGTACAGAGCTATTCTTTGTCCAATTGCATAAAGTTTGGGCTCATTATACAGCTTGATTATTCTACTTTTCAAATATGTTTCACAATTTGAAATTATCATTTGTTTAATTAGTGAAAAATATTAAAATGTTAACGAGGATAAACCTGGAGGATAAGCGGTGGAGGATAAGCGGTGGAGGAGTATGTGCAATCTCTATGAGAAATATTGTGGAAACATGATATCTTTTTGAATTTTAAATTTTATCATTGCCAAATTTTGTGCTGTACATGCAAATCGTATCTCAAATCAAAGCTTGTTTATTCATTATTCATATTCAACTATTAGTTTGATCTATTTCATGTTTACAAGTATTCACTGAGAACCGCAAGTCACAATACCCACAATTTTTCCCTATTCACTACACACAAATGCCAAGATTTTCAGTCACAACACACGTTTTGGCTTTAAATTGTTTATCTTGAGAATTATACATCCTAAGATAGGAAAAGTATACATTTTTGGAATGCATTTTACCTCAGGAATCCAAATATGCAGTTAAAATAAATGTAGGATACACTCTAAAGAAAATTTTTTCAAAAATGTAATCAACATTTGGTGCGTAAAGTTACGTACATTTTTATACCCTGTATCACCACTTTGGTCAATCATAACATAGCAAAAGTATACAGTTTATTAAAGCTCATAGTGTTGCCTGCCACAAAATTAGATTACATTAGAGATATTCCACACCAGTAGCAAATGCAATAAATTATCAATTTTCTAGTAAAATTAATTTTTTTCATGATATCACCCTATATATTTTCTTACACACCCTGTATACCAACATCAATTTTGCATTGTTAGATTCCTTGGAACATAAGCTTTCCAAAAATGTATAGTTTTGTTGGTGTGAGATGTATAGTTTTAGACATGTATCAATTTAAGTGAAAATGAGGACAAATGATCAAAATCAGTGTTTGTAACGCAAATGTGCCCCACCATATGACACATGACCATATATAGATCAAACAATACTTTTTCAGATTCATTATGATCAGAGGAATACTTTGGTGTGGTTTTTAACAAGATATGAAATTTGACGCCTGTTTAACCTTTAATTCTTTTCTGACCAAGATGCATTGTTGTCACCAAAGTTTTTCTTATTCTTTGAGGTATGATATTAAAGCTGATGGGTTGGGTTCTTGATGTCTTGATATTGTGCAACTGTGCCCTATAGGTCAGTTTCACTGTGGTACAATATCCAATTGCCAAATGAAGATATTTCATGTAGGGACGATCCATCCTATTCTCTGGTCTTTAGCTTGTTGCTGTATAGGCCAGTTCCTTCCTGTGCAATGTGCAAATTTTAAACTAAAAAAAGGAACATAATTAAAGACAAGTTTAGACAAGACATTTTAATACTAAAAACTAAAACAAGTCTAAAATGGAAAGTGCACAAAGACTGTTTAAAGATGTTTGTTTGATTCAGTATTTGTATTACTATTTCATTAATGGGACATTCAGAGATGCTGAGTTTTATGATTCTAAAGATTTTCAGGAAAGATCGTTTTCATATAGTCACATGAGATCATAATCATCTTTTAGTAAATTGTGCATTCCAAGGGCACTTGTTTGTTTATTATTATTAAAGGGACATTCAAGAGATTTTGAGTTTTATTGTAAATACAAATTTAGTTTTATGGCGACCTTACATACACACATCAAAAGTAGTGGAAAAGTCATTTCGGCATGTCACGTGGAACATTATCGTTTAGTGCCTTGTCACATGGCAGGGATCATTGTCTTTTAGTGAAATTATGATTGTACCACTACCACATCATGAAATCAAAATATTAGCATGTGCCTTAAAATCAAAAAACTTACACATACCAGGTCTTTTATATGGAACACAATCTGTTCGTTCTGGACTAAACTCTGTAGAGCGTGAGACGTTAGTTGCATCGACACATTCTCCTCACAACTATCATGTGGCTAAGTTGCTGCAACAGTTCACTTCAAGGCACCGACCTAATTGAATGAGGAAAGTACAAGAAACATGATTTGTACCGGTATGTTGTTATTTTATTAGCCAAGCCGATAGTAGGCCTAACTTTTCAGAATTTAATACTGACCTGACCCGTGACCTGAATAGTCTTTAAAAATTTAAGATAGGCCTAAGCCTTATATAATAGCCCGCCCTATTATTTATCAATTAGCCTAGGCCTCAGTGTTTTTACCCTTCAATCTTTTAATGACATGTCATTTGACTAAAATAGTAAGCCCGGCCTCAACTTCCTATTCGAGAAGCCTAATCTGTGCAAGCCTAGCTGCCCTAGGCATGTGCCCTCTACACAAGGTGTATCTTCTTTGATCCAGACTACACACACATACATACATTGATTGTCACTGACAGGCCTATTGTGAACCAAAATTGCTGACCCTTTTAGACTAGTCCTAGCCTAAGTTAGGCACAGATCGTAGGCTATGTTTATACTGTACTATCACCTGTTTGCCAGACTATGACGTGTTTATTTATATTCTGAACTGAAGTTTTAGTAGATTTAATAACGGCCTCTCAGTTTGCCCCGATCATATTCATTTTTTTGCACAATTTCTTATGCTTGCATCGTATATGTCCAATCCGCACACATATATCATTTGTGTCTCGCATTGTCTTTAATACGCCCTGCTAGGCCACGGTGGCACTGTAGTGAGGGGCACGGACAAGGTGGCACACGTACAGTGGCCTAAAACTGTGACCCTCCCCCCAGCAACATTACATGAAGGAAGGAGTCTGCCCCAATCACCTTGTCCTTGAAAGAGAGATGGGCACTCCGGCCTGTTTGGTTACCCAGGTTGGTCCGTGAGGAACACATGCTAATGTTAATTAACACAGGCGTGTCCCCTTTTTTTAGGGCGACAAATCCGGCATAGATAGGCCTCTCACTCTTTTTTTTATTATTTAATTTAGTCTAGCATGTCCAGATATTTAATTACGCCTAATACACATTTAAACTGTCACTGAACAGAGAATACTCCCCGGGGATGACTCGAATCACAGTGACAGTATGCTTTTAAAGTTTTTTATCATGTTTATAGGCTAGGCTAGCCTGGCATTAATCTGCATTTTACATCTGTCAACATACAGTTTAACACTAACAAAGCACCACGCATGCACGTATTCATGGTATTATAAATAATATTAATTAGCACGTTTTTTAATATCAAACTGGTGATGAATTGAGAATAAAGCTTACTTAAGTTATCGGCTTCAGTTACTTACCGAACATTGAGACAACTGAAGTGGTTATACTGTGACGAAAAATGCCAAAAACACCAACGGAAAATCACGGAGTATGCAACCCACATCACGTACAGTCCAATAGGAAAATTGCGTGTGTTATCTACGGTGATTTGGCGAACCTTTCTTTCCAAAATCTTTACAATTCAAGAGTTACTGTGTGCCCAATATGATCTAAGTCAGCAAATCTTTACATGCACAACATTTGAAGACATAAACATCAGGAAATTTTGACTTTTTTGGTTTAAAAACTGAGAAAATGATGATGTTTCTTCAGTAACTTTCGTCGTCACGGCCAAATATGAGTGAGTCGCAGCATCACGGTGATCGCTGGGCGATTCGATTAGGAATGCAAAAACACGACAAGAGTACCTTCATTGCTACTTCACACATGGGGTACACAGTAGGTGACACATGAGGTACACAGTAGGTGACACATGGGTACACAGTAGGTGCGGCTACTGTGCAGGTACTTCCATGGAAGGACTATTAGAAGTACCCACACTATGGTGTGCCTATAAGTCACCTACCGGTACACGCAGTTGACTCGGAGGTGGCGCATGGTGGAGTACCGACATAGGTACTCAACTACGGGAGTATCTACAGTATGGTGGCCGACGCTGGTACTTTGGTGTAGTACCAGCGTCGGCTACCACGGGATGGGGTACTCGGTAGTAGCAGCAGTAGTACCTGCAAAGTACCAGTGCAGCAGAGGTACACCGTCGCCAGGAATCTTGTAGTGTACACTACAAGATTCCTGGCGACGGAGTACCTCTGCTGCAATTGTACTTCGCGTCTACTACCGCTGCTACTACCGAGTACCCTATCCCTTTGTGGCCGACGTTGGTACTACACCAAAGTACCAGCGTCGGCCACCATACTGTAGATACCCCGTAGCAAAAGTACTTACATCGATACTCCACCATGCGTCACCTAAGAGTCAACTGCGATGTACCGAGTAGGTGACTTATAGGCAGACCATGGTCGGGGGTACTTCGATGGCCCTTCAGCGGAAGTACCTGCACAGTAACCGCATCCATGGTGTACCCATGTGTCAGCAGTGAAGTAGCAGTGAAGGTACTCACCGCGAGGTACTCCGTCGCTAAAGTCCTTTGATCGTAAAGTTCATTGACTTCAAGGCGCGCGCGCCCGTGGTACAACTACGCAGCCGACTGCGCGTTCAACAAGGCTTGCACACGAACGCGTTGAAGTGGAATTATTAATTTGTTATGATCTGGATGCAATTGCTTGTTGCACAATGCAGTTTTTCCGTACGCCGGCGACAGTGTTATAATTCCGTTGTTTTTCTTTTGTTTTCCGTTTTGTTCTGTTAGGAAAATAATACGGTTTTATGTTTGTTTTATTGTTTACTTGCATGGTTGGTTAGTTAGCTGTTTACTTGGCTGATGGTTGCTCAGCTTGGTCGTTTTCATTTGTAATTTTTATCTTATTTAATTATTTAGTAAATTTATTATTTTTCAGAAATGTTTAAAAAAGATTGCATCATTACTTGCTTTAGTTATTTTACTGATTTATTTATTACCTATTTATTTATTTAGTTGGTTACTTATTTATTTACTAATGTACTTATAAATTTACTTAGTTCTTTATTTATTTATTTATTTATTTATTTAATTGTTTATAATAATTATTTATTATCTTCACTTATTTATTTACTTACTCATTTAGATATTTATTTATTTATTTATTTATTTATTTATTTACTTCTTTGGGTAATTATTTATTTAATAACTTGCTTACCTATTTCCTTATTTATTTACTTACTCCTTTAGCTAGTTATTTACTTACTTATTTATTTATTTACTCATTTACTAATAGGCCTACTTAACTTATCCGCTTAAAAATGCCCAAAGAATAAATAAGAAACACAAATCAAGAACATATTAAACAACATGGCAACAGAAACAAATAAGAAATGGCAACTCGCTTGCCTCATTTTTTTGCAAGAGAACCCACGTCGGTACACAGCTGCGGAGTACCTGACAGGCGAGTACCAGTGTCGGTACTCGGAGTACCTTCAAAGTACCTACGCCACGAGGTATTCGCGAGTTGTAGCCAGCTTGCTGGGCCACAAGGGTCTGGTGGCCGACGTAGGTACTCGAGAGTAGCAGCGCTGCTACTCTCATGAGAATCCCGTAGTGTAGTTAATGGTTTACATAACGATAACAAACTGTAATTTTTTCGTAATTTTTTTTAAAAATTTTTTTCAAATTACCTGTGAATGATCTTAGCACTTCAGAATAGGTCCAGTGGTTCTCTAAAGTTGCCAAAAACTTTGAAATTTAAAAAAAAATTAGAATAAAAAAATTTATTTAAAAAAAAAACATTTTCAATTTTTTTCCAACCTTGAATAACAAGTAATTTAGGGTCTATAACTTCTTTTTTCCAAAGTTTTGTTTCGCTTCTCACTTCACTCTAATTAGACACCGACCTAAGTTTCAAAGGTTGGCAAGTATGCGCAGTTACGGGTGAGCGCGTGCTTCGCGCGCCCCGGGTCGCGCGCACCCTGTACAGATTTTTATTTTTACATTGTTGGCAGGTATGTCCTAAGTGTATCAGAGTCCTCGAAAAGATAGTGAGGTCATTGCACACACACATAAACCCTCATGCCAACTTCACTTAGAATTGTTAGTAATTTAGACCCTTAATCAAGACTTTATTTTCATAATCAAATGTTTTAACAGTTTTCCCATATGAAATGACATCTGTTTTTACATGATTTGGTTGATGTTGTGGACCTGCGTGCCATTTTGATCTCACCTTGTATTTCATATTTTGTTTCTCATTATTCTCATTCTTATTAGGGCTTTATTTATGGAACCAACATTATTACTACTTGATGAACCTACAAATCATTTAGATCTCAATGCAGTTATCTGGCTTAACAGGTGAGTATTATAGAGCACATGACTAGTAACTTGGAGGTCCAGGGTTTAATACTGGATAGTAAATTTGTAATGAGTAATAGCAATATCAGTTATATATAAAAGTGCACTCTGTGATCTTAATGTCAATAATGTTCACTCAAAGCACTGGGGTACATACACATTCTAGTGCTGGTGTGCACCGGTATATTTAAATAGATGTGCACACAAAACAGATTTGATGTAGTGATGCCACAGACTGTCCTAGGCTCAAACACTGTACATGGACTGATATGGGACTTGGCATTATGACTGCAACTTTATTTTTGGAGGCTCATGTCTTCAACCATTCTTGACTCCTTTTACGTCTCAACCCTTCCCTCTTTGCATACCAGCTTTTATTTTCCCATCCATTTCTATTCCTATAAAATATGATCATCCACGAAAAACCCACAATGAAATCAGAACTTTGAGTGTTTGAGATTATATACTGTATTTCCTCAAATAAACTGCCCCACCACTTTTTTCAACCAAGATGTTTCAAAAATGCTGATATTTCCATGCTATCTTGTGTAGTAAGCTTACCAAGTTGCTCACATGGTCGATATAGCAGCAATAATTGGTGAAAATCTGCATCGGAAACCCGGATGTGAACCAAACGTCAGTGTTTCTAGTTCATAGTTCGTCATTTTAGCGTGACTTATAAGCTTACCTAGTGATTTTAATGGGAATTGTCGTGCTAAAAATGACCTCTAATAAACGCCCCCGTTTGGAAAATGCAACGCCACCAGGGGCCTTTATTCGAGGAAATACGGTATTACATATATATTCAAAATCTCCATGAAACGGTTAAAAATGATACATCACTTCTCATGATTCTTAGGTAAATAAGTACCCCCCTTTTGAAATTCCTTTGTTTGCTGTTAACTGTTATGTTTATTGGTCCATATCTCTGACAACTTTACACTGGGTTTATGGTGGATAGTCACAAATATGTTAACCCCCTCAGCATTACGTGCCGATCTAACATTCTCTCTGATTGGTCAATCACATAATATCTTTATTTTAATCACCGATCAGAATGGAGCTTTGCAAATAATTCACCCCAATTTTTTTGTGTGGTGAAATTATTCTAACAATGTTGCTGGTTGGTCCAATTGATAATGAAATCTTCTTTCTGACCAATAGGCAGGTAGTTCTCATGGGGTTAAGTACCATATTGTTGGTATTTTGTGATATTGAATGATGATTAGGCCAAAGAATAAACTTGTGTGCACACATATCCTAGTGGTAGTTTTTTGCACCTTAAAAAATGTTTTAATAGAAAAAAAAAATTATTGCCTGTATGTTTTCCAAGAAATATCAATAAAATATGAGCTTTTTTTATTGACCCTCTTGCAACATTCTGTTTTATCAAAATGAGTAATTTGATTTAATATTTGCGCCAGCTATTTACAAGGTTGGAAGAAGACGCTATTAATAGTCTCTCATGACCAGTCCTTTTTAGATGAAGTGTGTACTGATATTATGCATCTAGGTGAGTCTCATGTTGAAACTTAAGTTTAAGAATCAAGAAATTCGAATACTGTAAAGAATGAAATCTTCGTGTGCATGACAATTTCAAGACTGCAGTTTATTAGCGACATTTTCATGCGCACAAATATATTTTCTTCCTATAGGCCTTTAAGGGAATCTACAAAATGCATGATTTTAAAGCCCCGAAAATATTATGCTTTACAGTAGGCCTATCACATTACACTAGCTATCACAGAAATTGGGCTCATCTTGCTCCTTTAGCGTATACACTGCTGCATAAATGAGATTTTAATTGGCTGATTGAATCACATCTTGTATTGTTATGAAACATCAGTACCTCATTTGCTGTTCATTTTTACGAGATAAACAGGGTCAGGACACATGCAAGTGGCAAAATTTCCTGGTAGCAAGTGTTGAAAAAGAGGCTGTTGTATTGTCCTCCATGAAAACGGACCATAATGCTTTTGAATGTTTTCATTAATCAACTATAAGACATAAAAAAAAGAAGAATTGGGTGAAATTCCAAATACACCCTTTAGTTTGGTGAATTTAAACAATATCTGACCATTATGAAAAGAATATAATAATATTAGTAATTATATTGATAAAACAAGTTTTCCGACTGACTAACCATTCCAAGGTTTTTACAGTCAACATTTCGAGCCAAATTTTTGGAAGGTCATTTCATGGTCATCCGGGGTCACCAAGGGGTCATTGCAAGGTTATTTTGGGGTCATCGGGGTGGAGGTGTCCCATTTGATGCCTTGCGTTGAAAACCGCGACGTTTCTAGTTCAGTTCAAATCCACATGCCCCTATAGATATGACCTTAATTTTCCACACACCGACTGTGAATTTCTAATGGGGTTACCTGAATGGGTGGCTCCATTTGAAATCTACACCCCTGTGTGGGAGATTAAGGTCATGTCTTCCATAGGGGGTATATGAATTTCAATTTTGTTTTTCTTTGCCTAACTAACCTTTAATGGAAGTATGTCTTCTTCTTCCCCAGAACTTCAAAAACTGCATTACTACAGGGGCAATTACAGTAAGTATGCCAAATGCTATTAAGATTTAATTTTCATTCAAATCATTTCCTTAGAAATTTGTCTGAAAGAAATTTCACAAATATTTGCAGAAAATACCCACAGTATGGTGATATAGAAAGAAAGTTGAATCAATTGCACTTGTATAGTAATATCATATTGTGAGTAATAAATGCTCCCCCCTCTAATAAATGCCTCCCTACAATTTTTGAATGAAAAATTGATGAAAATGCAATAATTTCCATGCCATATCGTGTGAGTAAGATAAAAGCGTATGCAACCGTAACTTGTCATGTGCGTGACTTTATAAGCAATGTTTAATTGAGCTTCAATTTTCTGTTCACAGATACATTTAAAAAAAATGTTGAAGCAAAAAAGAAAAGAGCAACTGAAAGAATATGAGAAGCAGGAGAAAAGACTGAAGGTGCTCAAAGCCGGTGGGAAATCATCAAAAGCTGCGGTATGTAACAAGTTTCTCTACATCAGAATAGTAATATCATTTTAAACACACAAATGTTTTGAAACGTTACAAACAGGCTATATATACATGTTTTGGTTTTGGTCAAGTCGTTTTAATAACATATAAATGTTTAGTGCGATATATTTGAATAACTTTGCGGAATGCCAATTGGCAATGTCTTCCTCTGCTCCTTTTTCCTTGCGTGTGCTTTGTATGCAAAACTCTGCTGGTTGGCTTCAATGTTATATTTGTTCTTTGCCAATGAAAAATATATTTGTTGTGCTGTTTTATGAACAATAAAGATGGCTACCTGACAGCCTGGGAAAAAAACCACATGAGTTATTGTAATATTGCTTGGGGTAAACCTGCATCTTCACGCCTAAACAGTGTCCGAAGTAAGGAAAATATGGAGGTTGTCATATTTTTCGAGGTAAAATATAGTGGTTGTCCAGGGGATAAGTACATAGCTCAATTTGGTTGTCCCCAGTGATTTCTGGACAAGAGGATAAAAAGTGCTTATTTCGAACACTGCGCCTAAACCCTCTCTTTAGACTTTAGAAACATGCATTCAGATATATTACCAATGCTGATTTTCGAGCACATACTGCTGGGCCTTTGTTTGCCAATTTTAAAACTCTTCGTCTGGATGATATCTTAATACAGTCAACATAAATAGGTCTTACATTGTTCTTGGATGATAGGGAAGTAAGAGTACTAATGGTTACAAAGAAAGAAATTCTGTCTGTTATTCCAACAACACAAAATAATTACTAAAACCAGAGCCTCCACAAAGGTTAGGGTTAATGAATGCTCCACATATGATTTTTTTTCTCCACATCTATACGTTTATAACCATTTCATATTGCAGGAAGCAATCCAAAAATCAGCAGCTACTAAAAAGTCACAGAAAAAAGGCGGTAAGAAGGGAGACCCTACAGAAGACGAGGCAGAAGCAATTGAATTGTTGAAGAAACCTAGAGACTATGTGGTCAAATTTACATTCCCACAACCACCATCTCTCACTCCGCCTATATTGGGTTTATATAGTAAGTACATGCCAATGTTAGTTTGTGTGTGTGTTTAGTTGCTAATGGTTGTTTATTATTTGTTGAAGAAGGTTACAATTCTCTGTTACATTCTCTGCCTCAAACACCACCTCGCTCACACTCTGCCTATACTGGGCTTGATATCATTGCGATAGAATCAAGAGAACCGACTCATCAGTCCATCCACCATGTTTGCATCTCTAGGATCCACAACATGCTCATCTATCAGGGCTCAGTTCTATAACCCCAATACATTTGCACATTTATTGTATGACCTTTGAAAATTTGAGTACAAAATCTCATAATCTGCAACATGAGGTCAAATTTTGCACCCTGATTGTTTAATTGAGGTTATTGAACTATGCCATTGGGTTGAGGCTATTGTGGTCCATAGTGCATCTTGCTCATGGAGACAACTTCATGTACCCCTGGATTCATAGTGTGATTGTTTGCACTCTGCGTGTAATGTGTTGTGCCAAAAATGCACACTAAACGCTGCATGCGCAAACCTTTGAAATGCTCAAGCTGAAAGATGCAAATGATTGTTTGATTTGAGGATCTTGCAGGCAAATGCCGCAGGTACATTACCTGCCCTCCATGAGCGACAAACCAAGATGGCGGATTTAGCGTAGCATTACGTAATACGTATGGCGCTTTTTTGTGTCTAATATTTGGTATAATATCTTTGATTCATTATGCTAATGTTTGTTTGTTTGTTTAAGAAAGCTTAAGATTATGTTGTCGTTAGTCCATCAACCATCACCGCTTAATACACCTATTCGCTGTTGTAGTGCACGTTAAGTAACCATTGGTTACTGCTCCATGCCTGGGCTCATACACCTGTTCCGAATTTTCATATGCCATAGGCTTTGTGTTGTGATCATTTTGATCAGTGTTTCTTAACAAAGAAAGTGTGATCCAGTTGACCTAGCAACGGCCATATTCTAACATGCACTACGACATACAGCGAATAGACCCTATCAAATAACCAACTGGAACGGCATAACAATTGAAATGACAGCCATGTTGGTGGACAGTCTAAGATCACACTGACAGGTCTCTAGTTCAATTCCACAACCATTCATACCTATCCCCTGTTTTATTGTACTATAATGCAAATTGCCCCATGGAGGCCTCCTGGTGGACAGAATTTTATTTAAATGAGGATGGGTGACGTCATATTTGATAGGGTCGATACTTAGTTTACATAGTAAATAGATGCTAATGGTTGTTTTCTTTTTGGGCGAGAGAGGGGTTACTAATAAAATTTCAAATTCAAATTGTTTGTTCAAATTGTTTCTTTGTAGCTGTTGATTTTGGCTACCCGGATCAACCAAAACTGTTCAAGGGATTGGACTTCGGTATTGACATGGACACTAGAAGTAAGTATGCTGGGAAATTTTTACTATAGTATCTAACTTTATTAAAATTAAATGAGAAAAGTGTTCATAGAATAATTGCATTAGGATTGTAACATCTATAATAATATTAATAATAATAGTGATAATTTTATTCTTCTATAGCGCATTACAAACAAATCTCAATGTGCTTTACAAAACATATAAAAGCAAACATAATGCAAACAATATTTAAATATACAGAATTAAAATACGAACCAACGTTTTAAAAACGACTAAGGTAAAAAAAGGTTATTATTATTGGCTTACAAGTAAAATTTACCATAGTAATAAATGGTTTTCAAAGCGATTTACAAAACATACATAAAAGCATAATACATGGCAACAATATTTAATATACAGAATTAAAATACAAACCAACATTATTAAATGACTGAGGTAAAAAAGTTGATGTATATTCCACAGTTATATGATGTGTGAGAGTGCACATCAGTGGCGAGCAAAATAAGGGCAGAACACTATCTAAGATTTCTTGATTGACATATCCAATGATATTGACCTGAATAAGACTTTCACCATCTGGGTGTAGCTTCCACTAAATGTCTTTGTTTGTGAGAAGACCAGGGCTCGGTTAGGAAATAACTTCTTGAACTTGTTATTTCTAACTCGTGTCACTAAATTGCACCCTACTGACTGAGGTAAAAAAGTTGATGTATATTCCACAGTTATATGATGTGTGAGAGTGCACATCAGTGGCGAGCAAAATAAGGGCAGAACACTATCTAAGATTTCTTGATTGACATATCCAATGATATTGACCTGAATAAGACTTTCACCATCTGGGTGTAGCTTCCAATAAATGTGTTTGTTTGTGAGAAGACCAGGGCTCGGTTAGGAAATAACTTCTTGAACTTGTTATTTCTAACTCGTATCACTAAATTGCACCCTACTTTAGAAGTTGAGGTACAATGCAATTTGAAAATGGGAGCATGAAGTACAATTGAATGCTTTGCGTTTAAAAGGTTGTATTGTAATTTTGCACCCACCTTGAAAGTTGCATCGCAACAGGTGAATTTTGGCATGCAGATTGCCGTGAAATACAGGTTAATTGGTCTGCCAGGGCTGTAGTTTAGCCTTGTTTAGAACAAAAACTGTTAATTCTAAAAAGTTAACCCAACTATACGATTAATTTTATACTGATCACATTGTACCACATTGGCCCAGACTAACAAATTTGCCTATCACAGGGGTGTGGGTGGATATTAAGCTACAATCCAGCCTGTGAGAGAAAATATGGTTCTTTTGCATTTTGAGAACTGATCTTATGAGGAATTTTGCCTAATACAAGTACTATTTCTTTCAGTTGCTATTGTTGGTCCTAATGGTGTCGGGAAGAGTACGTTACTAAAACTTCTCACTGGAGAACTACAACCGGTAAGATGTTTTATCAATACAAATTAAAGAGCTAGTGTCAATTCCAGAAAAAAAGCACAGTTTTGAAATGTTCTTAAAATATTCTGTGTAGTGAGACAACGCATTGCCAGAGAAGATTTATAGGCGATCCCATGATACTTGTGAAACATCCGGGTACTTGAGAACCAGTCTACTAGAAGTTTCAATTGAATGAACATGGCTGTCAACAGCGTGATGATTCTCTGCGTACATTGTGTGATGAACGTCTGTGTGTGCGTAACGCTGAAGTGAATCCAACCTTGCCAACTCACTCATGATTAGTTAGTATTTTCATTATCGTATCCATTGTTGTGCATTCGCGTTGTACGTTGAAATAAGCGATGTATGATCGCGGTTGTATCGCGTACAGCTGTGTTCATTCAATTGGAATTTTTACTTTTAGTGAATCGATTTCTTGTACTTTCAGACTTTTATTATCGTACGCCATGAAATAGAGTAAAGATTATAAGAACGCTTCCGTCTGAAGATCCGTCCGTCAGTCCGTCCTTCCTTCATTGTGAAAAATTATTTCTCAATAATTGTGTTTGTAGTCGCTATTATTTATAAACAGGAATAAATGTAATAGAGTTGGTATCATTGTGTGACGTTTTTGTTAAAGTTTGTTCAACAGAAAAATTATATCGGATTATGTTTTACTTTTGATGTTATGTTTGTTAATTGGTTTTAATGGTTAAAGTTTCTTTTAGTAGAGAGAAACTGTAAAACTATACCATTGATTTAGAAACACTGTATATAATTGTTCCTGATTTTTCAATTGAGTACACACTCTGTTATTAGCACCTTTTGTTATGTCTTTGACTAATATACTGTGAGTAAATAAAATGAGAGCTATAAAATACAATCAATTAGGCCAGGCAAATATGTTGGGGAAATTGTAATATATAATACACTTACCCATCATGCACTGGGAGTTTTAATGATATTTTGCCAAATGTAATCACAACTTGCACACAGAAGGTCACTAATCAATTTGCATTGTGGGATATGATGCCATCAATCCCATGTCTAGCCACTAATCTACACTCATAAAACTAATATCATTAGATTGAATGGCCATTAAAATTGATAAAAATCTAGATATTTGGGTTGCCTTCAATTCGAAATTGTCACAGTTGATGAACATAGAACGTTATATATGCAATGTCAAATGGGGGGGCAATGGGTATCATTTTTTCAATCAATTTAGTATCTTTTGTGTCGTTATCATTATACAATAAAATTCCTTTAAAAAAGGAATGGGGCCCCCAATGGGAGCTTTGATGTGAGATGCCGAAATCCGAGGGGGGAGGGCACTCCCACTGTGAAGGTGACGCGTATGTGTAGGGCTGTTAAGACCCCCTTTTTCACCATCGCTGTCACCAAAAGACCCCATTACCAGTACATGCTGTGTAAACTAAAGACCCCATATTTTTCCTTTAGATCTATCACCCAAAGACTTTGAAGTCATTTAGAACTAGAAATTCAATTTTCGAGGCTTATAGGCTCTCACACAAAGACCCCATTAAAAAGTCATTCTCACCCAATGCCCCCCCCCCCATAATTTAGATCCAAACGGATCTACTTTCTCAACCAATGACCCCATATTCTGACCACTTATGTATTTTGTATTTCTGTGCTTAGAACCAGGGTGAAAAGAGAAAGAACCACAGGTGCAAGATTGGTTTTTACAGTCAGCATTCAGCGGATCAACTCAACCTGGATGAAACATCAGTAGAATATCTAAGAGTAAGTAAAGTGTTTTCTTTTCCAGATTTATTATCCTGTTTTGCCATACATACACTATAATGTTGTGCTTGCTCGAAATCAATCGACTGATTAAATAATGATTAAGTTGCAAAAATGTAGGTGGGGGCCATCTGATTTTGAAAAGTGGATGGGATGTGTCCCTCTATCATCCTCACCCCTTTGATGCTCTTGTAATTTTTTTTCAACCAAAATGTTTAAAAACTGCTTTGTGTATCTAAGATTTTTGGTTAAAATTTGGTTTCATATGAACAATTTTTATTTTTAGAACCTTTCATGGAGAAAAAAACATTTCTAAATCCCCCTTGCCATAAACAAATGAGGGCTTTTCTTTTTTCAGACGACTTTTGTAAATTTGAATTTCAGGACTAGCAGAATGTTATTGAAAACATAATCTTTGAAAATGTAGTTTCCAAAAAGAACCAAGTTCTGAGTAAAAAAAAACCAGTTGCATTCAGAATACTGTTAATCCAGTTTTGGAAATCTTTCCAGTATTCAATAGTGAATTTACAATCCCAAAATAAATGAACAATACTTTCTTCAATCTCATTGAAATTCTTGAAACACCTAGTTTTAATAACCTTTGGAGGAACCTTAACTTTTTTGTTTTTACGAATAACATATATCAATGAATGGTCAGAAAGTCCTAAGCTATGTACACCTGAACATGATACTTTGTCCTGTTTTGATACAAATGCCAAGTCAATGATAGTTTTAGTAGACTCAGTGATTCTTGTAAAATCATTAATTAATTGACAACGGTTACTGTGTGTTGAAAGTTTTTTGATCTTCCTTGCATTACATTGTTTATTTACATCAACATTAAAATCCCCAAGAATAATAACATCATCATAAAGAGAAGTATTATTTTGAAAAATCAAGTCTAATTTGTCCAAGTAATCTGCTGTTGAGTCAGGTGGGCTGTACACAGTGCCAAGTAGGATAGGCTTGGTGTAGGGCAGGTTTAGCTCTATCCAGAGTGCTTCAACATTACTTTGCAAATCAGACTTTTCTTTAAAAACAATACCATCTTTTATATAGCATAAAATCCCACCACCATTTAAATCAAATCTGTCATATCTACTAATATTGTAACCATCTATGTGAACCTCACCATTGCCTATATCATTATTTAGCCATTTTTCAGTTAAACATAGGATATCAATGTTATTTTCATTCAGTAAAATTCTGATATGATCAACTTTATAACGAAGACTTCTAATGTTGACATGAGCTATTTTAAAACCTTTAGAAGTACAAAATTTATAATCAATAAAACCTTCATTGAATGTGAGCTCATTCTTGCACATTTTAACTTAGCAATGATTACAGATCCAAGAATCATTGGCATTTTATTGCTGTCACCGGAAGAATTCATATCAGTGCAGGATACATGGAAATCAAGGTTACACTTATTACATACAATATATTTACAGTTTTCAATTTTACAAGTACATTCACCACATTTAATAAAGTTTTTAGAAGATCTTTTCTTATATACATTTTTATCCTTGGTGCATTTTCCACTTAATACTTTACAATTGATGAATCATCATATTGATTAAGTTTACTACTAGACCCACTTGAGTTCAATTGCTTATTGTCATCTTTTTGGACATGATACTATCGAGAAAATGGCGGCGTGAGCACATGGTCTTGTATTTCTGCTAACCAAACCAGGGATAATATGGATTCTTCTTCACCAATATTCCTTGGACTTGGCAAGCAGCTAGCCACCGTGTTGGAGACATTACACCTTGAACAATTGGACCAGCCTGTATGGACAATTAAACAAACCAAGGGGAAAATATTCTTGGATATTGTGTGGACAAAATTCAAATCGTGCCTGGAAAGTTAAAGAAATGCACCAGGTGCGGTGTGGCTATGTATTGTAGCAGGGAATGCCAGGCCCAGCATTGGCGTATTCATCGCACGGCCTGTGGAAAGGAACTTCTCTAGTCTACTTTTTGCATTGATATCATCATTGACCGTCATTGACTGTACATAATAACTTTTTCTGTTTCAAGTGTTCTTCATGTGTGGACTGTGATGGTGTATTACGTAACTCGGATTTGTGCGGGTGTACCGAGCTGTAACTTTGCTCCACTTCATAAGTTCATCCGAATCATTGACTATTATTTTTTTTGCTGTATTGTATAAACTGTTGAGCTCTGCTAAACTTCATGCTGGTCTTGTGCTCCAGTCTTCAGTATTGTATCTATTTTGACTGTTGTTTGAATATATAAATTAATTGTTTGTTGTTTTAAATTCATATTCACGCTGTTTAAGCGGTGCGCCTGAAATAAGAGGCGGGAACTCCATACTACTACTACTACTACATGGCAAGTTTTTAAAGTTGTTATGTACACTTGAATTTTTACATTTATTGCACATATTATTATATTCACTACAAATTGAAGAAACATGATTATTAACATTTGAATTAGAATTTCTTAGCATATGGCGATAAATTGCACAATCAGGATTTGAAGTATCATCAACATTGTAAACACTATTAACATTTAAATCAATCCTTTTATTACGTGAGTTCATGTCCATAGGATTTATGACATTATTTGCATATACATTTTTATCAGCAGAGTTCATATGTTTGTGACTTACTTTACAGTCCTGGTTCCTTGGCAAACATGAAAATCCGTATTTCTAATAGAGTGAATCAAGTGATGATGATCATCATCATCATGCAAATGCATGGTCAGTACTGTACATGGTATGCACTCTCTAATGTGATCTCTTCATTTTCTGATCCATTCTTTTTTTCTTCATCCGCCATCACAGAGATTATACAACTTGGATTACCAGGATGCCAGGAAAACACTGGGCCAGTTTGGATTGGTCAGTTATGCCCATGTGATCAAGATCAAAGACCTGTCGGGTGGACAGAAGTCTCGTGTAGCTTTTGCTGACATGTGTTTGGGACAACCCGATGTCATCATATTGGTATGTAGTTGTCATCATTATACACAATGCGTAGCTGGCATTTTTAGCTAGTATTTTTGTGTCTAGTGATGTAAATTTCTTTTTGACATTGGGGGCGATTGGGTTGGAAAAAAATTCTTGAAGTATAGTGAATCCAGCACCATTTGACGACATAAAAAGGTTGTTTATTTTTGTTTTGTTTTTACATTTCCGGAATTGGATGATGATAATTTGTCATAAAAAGAGCAAAAAAACTTTTTTTGGAGGGGGTTGATACCCTGCAGCCTATTCCCTGGACAAGCCCCCTTGCACCCCCGGAATTCCAGAATTTTTTTTCAGGGAGTTGATCGTTACCTCACTTACACCTCTGATAATGTGTTCAAATTATTCTTTTGATATATTAGGTGAGATTGCAAGATTCTTCATATCATTTGAACATCTTAATATATCTTTTGCCATGGCCACATTCAATTTGTAGAACATCAAACCACTGAAATTTCTACCAATAATTTACCTCTCAGTTTTTGCCTACATCCCCTTGGGGGCATATCAATATTTCAGGGTTTTCCCATTGTTGACATAATACAAACATTGCCCATGTCAATGACAACATGAGAAAGTGCAGAGTAAAAATCAAAGAGGTTTTTACTGCTTATAGTAGAAAGTAGGTATGAAATGACATGTATGTTATTACTCTAGGAGATATCTCAGGCATTAGAATTTTCAGGTTTAAACCTGAATTCAGGCTTTTTTGTTGTCCAAATGTCCGCACTTTCTTTTAATTTCAACCCGTTTTTGGCCTTTTTAGCCCAATTTCATGCACTTTTTCAGGATTTTTTCAAACACTTCAGTTTTTTCATGGATGGTCATTCTCATGCCTGATAACTTGTTGTGGTGGCAAAGGATTGACAAGCCTATCCTATGTAAAAAACTGTGCTGATTCCACAAAAAAAAGCAGTCTTATTGACCCCACTTACAACATTTTAGGCATTTTTTTGGGACAAATATGACCAATCACCATTTTGGTAATTTGGTAATATGTGACACGATCAAGGGAAACGAGTCGGATGTCGGTAATATTGATTTCGAGATATAAACAAAGAAAGTGTTAAAATTCTTTTGTTTTATACTGTTTTCAGTGATTGATAAATTGATGTAAATTTGCAAAGAAAGGTTGTATCAACATGGGGTTTTCAGTCTCTGAAAGCCCTAAATGTCCTTTTTAGAAACATGTGTAGAACTCATTTTTGACCAGGGTTGACATGCGACTCATTCCTCTTGATCATGTCACATATGCTGTTTAAACAATAGATTTGATTGGTTAATTTGAATGTTTTGTTTCAGGATGAACCAACCAACAACCTGGACATTGAATCCATTGATGCCTTGGCAGATGCTATCAATATATTTGAAGGAGGTAGGTGAAGCCATAAATATTACCAACTGTCAAAGTCCCTGCATCATCTGTTAATGAGGGCAAAAAAACACAAAACTTTGTCAAATAATTATTATGGTGGCGAAAACAAACCCCTGTTTTAGTGCCCAAACAACACAGATTTTGCGTTTTGGGAGGTTTTTTTTAATTTGGCTAAAATCATGTAAAATCATCCATTTTTTGGCCTAAATATTGATTTTGACTGAAAATTTTGAAAAAAAATTCTGAACATTTCAAAATATGTTTGCAAAAAAATAATGGAATTTTGCCAGATTTTTCAAGATTTCTTAGGGTCATTGTAGCTTCCAGAGTACAAGTTAATAATGAAAAAAATCCTGTCCGACCGACTCAACTTGACCCATAAAACAGGGTGTTTTTTTCGTCACCTTAAATATGTAATCATTTCTCACTCAAAATCCGTTAGGAGTGGGATAAGAACTGTTTTGATACTGTTTTTAATAAAACTGTTAAAATACATAGCCATCCTGATCTGGCTTGTTGCCACAGTGACTAAAGGTTACTGGGTTGGCCTGCACCCTCTGACATGAAATGTAGTAAGTAGAGTATAGCCCTCCCTCACTTTTGTCAAAAGTTGCCATCTTCTATGTTAGTACTTAAAAGAGGGCAGTTGAATGGTAGTCAAGTTGTGCAGTTAAAGTGGCACATAGTAAACCTGAGTAAAACCTTCTATGTTAGTCAAAAACTAAAAGTACTCCCTATTTTAACAAAAATATTGTCAAATTTGTGTATTTGCTTTGTTTGTATACAGGTGTTGTTCTAGTGAGCCACGACGCTCGTCTCATCACAGAAACCAAGTGTCAGTTGTGGATCGTTGAGGATGAGACCATCAATGAAATTGATGGAGAATTTGATGACTACAAGAGGGAAATTCTGGAGGAGTTGGGTGAAATAGAGAAACAAAATCAGAAGTAGATTATTAGCTGGTGGCCGGGTGGAATGCACTCTACAATGTATAAGCATTATTGTGGGGATATGGTGCAGGGGCGTAGCAAGCAGGTGGACAAAGTCCAGGAGCCCAAGAGTTCATGGGCCCGAGCAAAAGCAAAAATGAAATAAAGCTGATAAAGACGATGTTAAAATGGCCCCTTACTGCTCCTTGTCCATGGGCCCCCGGGGCATGCCAGACCCCTGTTCAGAATTGAACTAAGACCTATTAGAATAATATATGGCGCTTGCTATAGCCCAATGCCAAACATGTTCATTGCGCTTTACAAAATAAGAACTTACACTACAATGACTTATGCTACTAGCAATAAAACTATACACACACAAAAAAACCCAGATTAATACAAATGAGTCTTGAGAGAGTGTTTGAAAATATGGACAGATGAGAAGATCTTATTGAAAGCAGTAGGTTATTCCAGAGGCGTGAGCGGAAGACACTGAAGGAGCCATCACCAATATATTTCTGAGATCTTGGAATGGTAAAGCGGCTCTGGCCTTTTGATGAGTGTAGTCCGTCCCGTGATGTTATATTATATTCATGGACTAAGAGATAAAGACGAACTCCAAACGGTTAAAGTCTCGGCATCACCCGATAATGAGGGCCGATCGTATCTGAGCAGCTCTGAAATGTACATTAAACATAGCAAAACAGGGTGTATTTGACACAGATTTTTAAACATGTGTTTGGCCCTCTGTGGTCCACAAGCAAATATAATCGAGACCCCCAGTCCTATGGGTCGGACTAGAATCTCTTGAACATGTGCACCAGGCCCGTAGCCAGTTGGGGGCAACACATCCCTCATAACTCTGCAAAGGTCTACTTTGTCTATAAAAATAATAAAATTGGGCCAAAAGTTTTGATACATATACCCCACATCACAAACTTTCTGTTGTCTATAAAAAATAATAAAATTGGGCCAAAAGTTTTGATACATATACCCCAAATCACAAACTTTCTGGGAAATTTGTTAAAAAAATAAGATCCAAAAATCAGTTGCAGAAGGGATGAAGGTCTACTTTTGGGTAGAATGAAGATTTAAATAAAAAAAGGCCTGCATTTGGAAAATCCGCACCCCATAATAAAATTCTGGCTATGGCCTGACGTGCATAAATCTCATTAAAATCCTTTGGCTCTTCTAAAACCAAGAAACTGGCAACATCAGCCTACCTCCCTTTTTAGGGATGGGACCCAATGTTGCCAGTTTGATAGGGTGAAACAGACCATGTTTTGATTTGATGAAACATGTAAATGGCAGCTTGGGCATGCCACGGTAATCCAGTGTATGTTTAGCGCATACGTCTGGCGCTTCTTTGTTGAACTTGATGGGTCAATAGACAGACTTGTCAGATGAAATATTATTGTATTATTTTAAGACAATAGTCAATAATATTTGGAGTTTCAAAACTATTTCTTCATGTGTCTTATGTTTGTTGATATTGTAAACAGGTAAATGGCATTGTGGTCGTGTAAATGACTAAACATTTAAATATTCTCAACTACTATCAACCCATCATGTTTTCCTATCATCTTATCAAAATATGATCATTAATGCAGTTGATTGAACATGAGACAAATATTAATCACTCGCTGGCAGCAATTTATGTGATGCGGTGAAAGATATTGCAAAGATTGTTGAAGTCCGGGGGGAGGGGGACTTGACACAAATTATCAAATGTTCCCTCTCGTGACTTTAAATCAAAAACCACATGATGTGTCATTTACGTGCCAATTGTCTCTATTCAAAAGGGACTGTCCCTAGTTCTTCCCTATTTTGGAAAAGAATTGGAAAAATGTAATAATAAATTCACTCATAAGAATGATTTAAATCATTTTAATCAAGGTGCCACATCATATTTAAAAAAATATTTGATCATCTTTATGTTGGGTGTTGGATTCCCATGTTCATATCAGAAGTGCCAAAAGTGAACATTTATGAGACAAAAATACTGAGAATGACCCTTGTGAGGGACCTCAAGATAACAAAAAGAAGAAAAAAATGGTGAGAATTGCCCTAATGAGGGACCTCACTATAACAGAAAGAAGAAAAATGGTGAGAATGACCCCAACGAGGGTCCTTAAGATTTTCTTATCCTTTCCGGCACTTTTGCAAAAGGATGAAACAGTCAATTGGGACGAGAATTACTCTCTAGACCGTGTATACAATCCACTGTTAAAAGAACTAAGCAACCCAGGGATGAGGAAATCCCACAGGAAATACAGTGGCCATTCTAAGGAAGTCATCAGTTACATGTAAGATGGCAAATGCTTAATATTTTAACTATTTTCTGAATTTGTCACTCCAAAAATCACTGATATTTGTATCTACAATCTTACAAATACATCTATTAGCCTATATTTTACAAAATTGATGCCCTTTTCTGAACTTAAGGGCTGGGGTATGAACGTTTGGACGGTATTTATTTTGGGACATTAGAACACATCAGACATATCGAATTGCATTCTGAATACGAAGAATGTCATTCTGATATCAAATAATTTTGATTTTTTGAAATTCGCAATTTAATACACATTTTATGGCAAATCATTAAAATTGATATTTTTGATATTTAACAGTACTTGAAGTGAACTTTATAAATCTGATGATTTATACTTAAAGTGTATGTAGGTGGGATGAAAAGCCGACGATCAATTGAAAATTTTGACCTTTCCTATTGAAGATATGGATTTTTTTTCCCAAAACACCAAAAAAAAAAATAGGTCTTTTTGGGAAAAAAATCCATATCTTCAATATGAAAGGTCAAAATTTTCAATTAACCGTCGGCTTTTCCTCCCTGCTACATACACTTTAAGAATATATCATTAGATTTATATAATTCACTTCGAGGACTGTTATATATCAAAAATTTGGAAAATATCAAATTTTTATAATTTGTCATAAAATTTGTATTATATTGTGATTTTCAAAAAATGAAAATTATTTGATATCAGAAAGATATGCTTCGTATTCAGAATGCAATTCGATACGTCTGAGGTGCTCTCATGTCGCACAAAAAATACTGTCGAAACGCAATAAAAGCTCATTTTAGATCCCTTAAGTGATCAGATAGATATGTTTGCACAGTATTTTTTGTGGGACATGAGAGCACATCAGACACATCAAATTGCATTCTGAATACGAGGAATGTCCTGATGATATCAAATAATTTAGATTTTTTTTAATATAATGTAGCAAATTATTAAAAATTGATATTTAACAGTCCAACATGCAATTTGGTGTGTCTGATGTGCTTTCAAGTCCCACAAAAAATAATGTGCAAACATTGCTATCCGATTAACCCAACCCATGGGGTTTTTTTTCTATCGGAAGAGAAAGGGTTAGGGTTAAGTTGTGATTTTTATACACTATGCATTTCTGCTGAAGTACTGTAATCTAGCATAAGCACACACATCCAACCAAAATCATGTGTCAATATAATGTACTTTTTCACGATACAAAGATTTAATGTGTCAACCTGTATAACGTGAAGATATTTGTGACATGATCAAGGGGAATGAGTCATATGTCGGCAATTTGAAGGGTTTTACCTCATTTTCTGGCAGTATACGAATACTACATTTTGATGCAAACCCCATCAAAATAGGACATCTGGTTACCGAGTTATGAGCAATTTATCAATGGCTGAAAACAATACAAAACAAAAGAATTTGAACACTATATTTGCCAATATCTCAAAAACAATATTAGCGACATCGGACTCATTCCCCTTGATCATGTCACATTTGTGTTCACTATATTTATGTGGGAGTAAGTTGCCATGGCGTGTTCATCAGGCTGGTTTATGGTTAGTAATCGCCATAGATGAATTGCCACAGAGGTGGAACTTTTTAATGGAGATACGGCATAAGTCCCTGTCACATTTCAATACACAACCATAATGTTTATTTATTGTATATTTGGCTGCTGTGAAGCCAAAATGATTGCATGTTTTATCATTGTGAGAAGTATAACCATTAAATGGCTCAGGTCCAAGTGGGCTTTAAGTGGAATGTTGTTACAACCTTTTTGGTGTCCTGTTCTGGGATGGTTTTAAAATCATGTCAGGTGTTGATTTGTACATCTCAAGGTTTAGGGTAAGAAAGCCATATCTGTAACCCGGTGGGTTCAGTCTTCACTGACATGATGGCATGATGGTTCCAATTAGGGGTACTATTCAAGAAATGTCCGCAGAATTTTCAAGGACAAAATTATTCGCGATTGTCCAAATTAGGGGTGTTTTGGAGCAAAATTGTCCTTGAAATGGAAAATAGGATGTATTTCTAGGACTTCGTCGGTGTTTTACTGCTACAGTTTTCATTATTGTTCTCATTTCCCCGTGAAATAGGGGGGGGGGGGAAATTCAAAAGTGTCCTTGAAATGGTCAAAATAGGGGTATTTATTTCAGAAAAATGTCCTTGATTCCTCGTGATAAGGGGGTGAAATGAAAATGCGTCCTCAAACTGATAAAAATAGGGGAGGTATTTGGGGGCAAATTTTCCTTGATTTCGCACAAAATAGGGGGTAAAATTGCTGCAAATGTCCTTGATTCCCCGTGAAATAGGGGTCATTTTCAAATCCTGGAACGGTCATATGTCCTACCTTTAAATACAAACTGAACCCACCGGGATCTGTAATAGCTGCCAGGTGTCGTATTTTTGGATTGCAGAAATGATCAATATGTCTATGGGCAGCTATAATTGCAGATAAGGCCTTCTGGCCCAAACCCTTGGTATATGTGACTCCTCGGCACAACTGAGCCCTGAAGTCGCCAATCATTATTTTTGAGATATTCAACCAAAATATTCTGCTTGAAATTAACTTTAAAATGATGTATATCATGTCTATAGTACTTGACATTTAAGTAGTGAAAAATCAATAAAACAGTCAATAAATCCTTTGTTTCCTATTGTTTATTGTTAAGTTCGATGGAGCATATCTCAATAGTGGCACTGGCGACATCCGGGCTCAGTTGTGCCGAGGGGTCACATATCTGCACTGTGAGTTAGTATACCAATCTTATGGTGGCTGATACCTTGCATATGAAGACTATCATGTAGAGTTGCATACCAACCAAGGGGCAGGCAATAATCCAACTTTTCAAATTGATTCATTCTGATTCAACCCTAAGCATAAAATAATTTCCCGAGTACTCGCGTATAAATGCAATGCAGAGTTCCATTGCGTAACATGAAAGAGAAGTGTGGGTATGTCTTGTGTAAGAGATATATAGATGATGTTCAAATGTCCAAATCTTGTGCACAAAAATTACAAAAAATTACAAACATTTGCAGTTTTCTTTCCATTATGGTCATATTGTTAAGTGCTAAATAGTGGAGATGTTAGTTCAATATGTTAGGAAAATATTTTACCTGATGATCCCATGTTGACATTGGCTAAATAAGGGTAGCCATTTTGACCAATTTACTGAATAAGAACTGCTCAGGCGACAAAAAAGAAAACACTAGCTGTTAGCTACAGGCAGACGGACCTTTCAAGTTTGTTTTGATTTGTTTGTTTTTATTTTTTAGCAAACGGTGGCATAGTTAGGGGTTGTGACCCTCTCGGGGGGGGGGGAACAAATGAAATAATTTGTGCACAGAGATTTTCACTGCTTGGAGGGGGTACAGAATTAATGCTGAATTTGTCAGTTCAAGATGGTGCCCAGAGCACATGCTTGCCCTCACATAGCTACACCACTGTTAGCAAATGACTCTAAAATTCACCAAAATCTGGAAATAAATTACTAACCTTTTTTGGAATTTTTCCCCTCATACATTTTGCACACATTTATTCAGTCAAAATAAGTCTGAATTATTATGTTTTGATGAGTCCAAGTGTGATGAATCCAAGTGTGTGAAAATATTGGATTTAAAACATAATGATAAAATAAGGATGCTTTACACCAAATATTTATTACTGTCATGAGTTTTAAAATATTGGACTTGAATATTGGACTCGACTGTGTCTTGTCCAATATTTTACAACTTGTAGCTCAACCAATAAATATGGGCTCAATCTATCAAGTTTTTTATATAAAAATGCTGATTTTACATGCAGTGCATACAGCAATTTTTAAAAATCTCAAACACAGAAAATCTGGGTCGGTTGAGCCCATAGTGTTGTGGTTTGGTTTTTTTTGTCTCGCCTGAAAAGTCTTGACGATAAGAATCAAGAAACAGTATAGCACTTAGCATCTAAAATGTACTTTTATGGAAGTCAATGTTCAACAGGGCCCTATGGCCAGCCAATGGCATTAGACATTTTTAACCTCCATCTCAGTAGGTTAACACAGTAGATATGCAAACTATTCTTTTTATGATTTGTGACACCTGAGCATAAATGTTCAGGGTACTTTGATTTTGCATATTTTTGCCTTGAAACTTGGTCAAAGTGTTTCGAATATGTTATAATTTATTATGTAGTGAAGCCGTCCTCTAATTTGCAACATTAATGAGCTAATTTGCATAAATATTAATTATGCAAATTAAAGGGAGGCTTCACTATATAATACATTACAACATATTAGAAACACTTTGACCAAGTTTCAAGGCAAAAATATGCAAAATCAAAGTACCCTGAACATTTACGCATGGATTTTCAACAAACTATTGGCAAAATTAAATATTAATGAGCCTTTCATAAGGATGAAAACAATTAGATTGATGTATTATGAAGTCCGTATGTCCGATTTACTTCAAACAAAACGCATATTGATCAGTGTACTTTGCCCTACTCAATTAATCTGTTGCAAACATGCTCAGAACATTTCCTGATTTCCAGAAATATCCTCATATACCACCTTAATCCATACCCTAGTTTCCAATGTGGATGTTTCCACTTCTTTGACTGGGTAGAATCTTTTTCATAACTAGCAAAAAAGGGCATTTGCAGGCCAACAATGGTATCTGACCATGCACAAATTGTTAGAAGTGCAGTCATGTGTATACTAAAATTGATATTATTTTATTGGTAGGGCAAAGGAAATGAAATATTGCGTGTTAAATCAAGCAAACAATTAATCAAACACGGGGGTAGTTTGCATACTGGGTGTGTGTGTATCTAAGGTAACCTATATATATATGCTGAATGTAAGATTAATTTCAGTGGACTTATTTTCTCATAAGATATAATGGCCTGATGCCTCTCAAATGGGATGTGTAGAAATAGTGCACTAGTACAGGAGAATGATCCAATTGGCTATTCCAGTTGATAAACATACACCCTATGAAGACCTGACCCTAATCTAATCTTCCAAAGGGGATGTGAATTTCAAATAGGGTTACCTGAATGGGTTGACTCCATTTGAAATCTGCACACAATGTGTTGGCTGTCCTGTGTACCTTATTTATAAATACAAATTTATAAATTGTTGATAGAGGGAACTGGAGGTTGCCATTATGGCTGGGTGCCAGTATGTCTGGAGAGTTGACCTCTAGCACAGTGGATGGTCTTCCTGCACATCTTTGGCTCCTGTTTCAAAAGAAGCATGAAATGGGGCACACCGACATCGCCTGGCTAATAATTACTTGGTACAGCAGAGATACTAAAATCAATACCTGGGATCGATACACGTGAATGTGCACGATTTTGATATTCAGACGAAAATCTTTGGATACCGGGGTAGAAAATGATGAATATCTCCCGTAATTGATTTAGTCTAAAGAAGTCAGATGTGGTTCCTTGCACTTGAATATATTTGTTGAACAGATATGATAGTCGTTAGCTTGCGTCTTGAGAAAGAAGCTTGCATCTTGAACTCAAAAACTGACAATAATTCTGATTTTATATGTGCCGAACTATATAGCGCAGTGTATAGGCCAATCGTGGAGGTAGTCTAAAAGCGGATGACCTTATTGACCTATGGCGTACCATGCTCACTCACACACAGCGAGGTCAGTCACCGGGCTATTGTCAGTAGCCTTAGTCAGATGTCTTTCGGCCCATTATGCGTCTCAAAACTATTAAACAGGTCGGAACAAAATGGCCATGTGTGGCGGTGGATTCAACCTACCATGGCGATTTCTGCCATGAAGATATCGAGGCGATGACACTGTATGGGGTGGGAGGAGTCTTGCTCATGTGATGAAATATGACCATCATTTATCTGGGCATTTTTTTACATGGGTGAGTGCCAGGTCCCACTTTGTTAACAAGCACATGAACAGTAACTAGGAATATTGATTATAAAAATGCTGTATCAAGCTATGAAGTATTAAAGGGGGGTAACCCTATTGGTTTAGGATATTGGGGGGGGGGGGGAGTAGGGCAGCGATGCATGCGAATGTATGCCTTATTCCCGGACCATATTAAACTTCATTAGAGACGAAACAGTGATTTTTGTTGATACACAGCTCACTTACATGTTACAGAAAAACATTTACTGCACTTAGCAATAATATCAATATCAAGGACATTGCTCATATTGAGGATGTAATTTGGTGTGTCTGATGTGCTCTCAGGTCCCATAAAAAATACTGCTCAAACATTGCTATTGATTCTCATTATCTAAATCAATATATTATTGAAAAATAACACTTTGATGTTTTGCAAAAGTTCATTCTACAAATCATATACTTAGAAAAACTTGCTTGATTTATTGTTGTTAATGAGTTATGTACGTTTTACAAAAGTGTTGTTGTTTCGGTCCTTTTTACAATATAACTCAAGAACCAGAGGACCTACAAAGTACATGTATATCTGTGATATTTGAATTCCTCTACACACTCGCTATGAATTGATCAAAGCAATTTTTGCCAAAGCTCACTACCATTCGCAAGATACTGTGAACTACCAAATCGCAACAGTTTAAAATAGTTGCTAACCTTAAAAAGGAAATTTTCGTTGCTGGTATTATCAGACCTTGTATTGCAATATCTTTATTGTTGAAACAAGTTCAAGTTTTAGTCAAAATTATGCACATTTCTGGTTTACAATCTGATTAATTAATTGTCTTACATGTTTCTAAAAAACAAAATGGGGTAGATTGTGTTTGAACCAGATTTCTGTTTGGTGGTGAGAAATCAAACATATCAACATAATTATGCTTGGTGTGGAATAGCCACGCAGAGTGTTGTTACTATAGGGTGTAACCAGTTTAGTGTAGCAAGTGAACAGGTCCAGACAATACATGTATATTGACTAAATAATTACCCTGGGGTTTACTTTTATTTTGCTGCAATTACCAGTGTTACCGACACTCACACTATAGACTCAATACACTGACTTGTTATTGAACTTCAGTTAATAACTCTTTAATCCTTACCATGCTGAATATGGAGAAACATTACACTCCAAGACTTTCATCATAATTATAAATAAAAATTCCTTTAAAAAAGGAATGGCCCGCTTTGTAGAGGGTACTCCAAAAAGCAAAGAGGCTATTCCTTTTGAAATCCCCTTATTATATGGAAGAGAGGGGGTTTAGATTTCAAATGGAGTTGCCTATTTAGGTGTCAGATGCATATGCCTGGTAGTCTTCCTGCTTCCAAAAAGGGCTTTACTGAGAAAAATGCAAGAAAATTTGGGACTTTTCACTAAGTGTGGCTCAAGATTGGTGTGAACGAGAAACACCGATATAATAAGTACTGAGTTTTAGGGCACTTCTTTCCTTTTTCCGTCTTTCCTTTTTTTTCTCTCCTTTCCCTTTGCCTTTCCTTTGTCTCTGCAGCACAATGGCCTGGCAGTTTGGTTGGGGTATTTGGGTATAAATGAAAGTCAAGGCATGCCATTGATATAATTATACATGCTTAATGTGCATTTACATGCATGATACATAACTGGGTGCTGCATACAATATTTTGTTTACACTTCAGTGTTTTATTGACCCACATACACTCATCTGTTTCTTTGATTGATCCACACTTTTTATTAAATGTCACAGTTTTTTCATTTGAAACAATAAATCGTCACTCGGATGTGTTGAAAGAGTTGTGTCACCTGTCTCTGTTATCGTTGCTCAAAACCAGGTCTGAAAAATGAACATCAAATAAAAATAAAGATAAGTTACAGATTTGATTGACATTGCTATTCCAGTTGAAATCCATACACCCCTTATTGAAGATATGACCTTAATCTTCCACACAGGGAAGTGTGAAATTTACATGGGGTTACCTGAATGGGTGGCTCCATTTGAAATCTACACCCCCTGTGTGAGAGGTTAAGACCATGTTGTTCATAGTGGATATGTGGATTTCAATTGGAATAGCCTAAATTCAATTAAATGGGTTGGAGAAGGTGTAAAATATCCTTTTTTATATTTATATGTTTCTAATTTCTCTGGGGTCAGCAACTTGCTTGACTTTCTTCAGCCCCAATAAACCCTTTTCATGTTGTTGAGAAACCAGTAAATATTTGCTTAAAAGGCTTTATTGGGATGATGTGCACGCGTAGTGCGCTAAAATTTGGTATTTTACATTATTTTTGCCCATTATCAGGATGGAAATGGCTTTATCTTTACAATGTTTTGTATTTTACGCTATTTTGACCCATGATCGGGCTGAATTTGGATAGAAAAGGGGCTCCTTGCCCCTTTTCTTTTCCTTTGCAATCCTGATTTTCACTTTCATTTTTTGTCAGAGGGTACTTTTTTCTTTCATTTTTTGTCAGGGGGGCACCCAACACAGATAGCGTGAACCAAATTGGCAATGATCAATTTTGATGTCACACTTATTTAAACAAACAAACAAATAAACAGTGAAACAAACCTACAGCTTCGCACACTGTCAATCTCCTATCAGGCTCTGCCATGATCTTTCCATTATGATCTTTCAAGCTAACACGAAATGTTGATACATTATCAACAAATACATCTTTCCTCAAAGGACCATGATCTCCTGATGAGAAGTGACTGATGTTCTCAGAAGAAGATCCTGTCCTGGAGGTGACATCATGAGTTGTATCAAGAGAAGTCTGTGAAGAAGTTGCTGAACAGTCCTGTTGTAGTAATGATAACCTCCGGTGTTGACTTTTGACCTTTGACTTTTGTCTTTTGCTAGTAGTGCTTGACCCATGTGAGGAGCATGTGGACCTGGAGTCAAAGCTGTGGGAAGATTTTGTACTGTTTCTGGTCCTGCTGCTGCGGGTTCTTTTATGTTGTCTCTGTGGGCTCAGGTTGAGATTGTTCTGTGTTATGCGATGAAGTTTGGCATTTTGCGTTGTACTAGATTTCTGCTGGAACAAATGGACAGAGAAAACAGTGGATTGTTAAAGATGTTTTATCTCTGAATGAAGAGTCATGTTTAGAATAATGAATTAATAATCTTTAGTGCATAGTTCTAAAAAGCTATGTCATCCAGAAGATAACATGTTATGAACAAATAATGTTATCTATGGAAGAAAGCATGTATTATCAACTGAAAATGGTATGGTATGAACAGTAATGCTATTTACTGAAGATAGCATGTTATGAACAATGTAATATTTTATGAACAATTACTATAATGCTATCTACTAAAGATAGCATATTATAAACAATATTGATATTTACTGAAGATAGCATGTAATGAACTATATTGCTATCTACTGTAGATAGCATGTATTGAACATATATCTACTGTTATGAACAGTACTGCTATCTACTGAACATAGCATGTTAGTAACAATGTTGCTATCTACTAAAGATAGCATGTACAAACATTGCTATCTGCTGAAGATAGCATATAATGAACATATATGTTATCTGCTGAAGATAGCATATAATGAACAATATTGTTATCTACTGGAGATAGCATGTAATAAACAATATTGCTATCTGCTGAAAATAGCATGCAATGGACAATAATTGCTATATATTGAAGATAGCATGATGAATAATATTGCTATCTACTGAAGATAGAATGTAACAAACAATATTGCTATCTACTGAAGATAACATGAATCAACAATACTGCTATCTACTGAAGATAGCATGTATTGAACAACATTGCTATATACTGAAGACAGCACGCAATGAACAATACTGCTATCTAATGAAGATAGCATGTTAGAAACAATATTGTTATCTATTGAAGATGACATGTATTGAACAACATTGCTATCTACTGAAGATAGCATGCAATGAACAATACTGCTATCTACTGAAGATAGCATGTAACATACAATATTGCTATCTACTGAAGATAGCATGCAATGAACAATACTGCTATCTACTGAAGATAGCATGTAACAAACAACATTGCTATCTACTGAAGATAACATGTAATGAACAAAATTGCTTTTTCTGAAGATAGCATGTAACAAACAATATTGCTATCTACTGAAGATAATATGTAATGAACAATATTGCTATCTACTGAAAATAGCATGTAATGATCATAATGCTATCTATTGAAGATAGCATGCAAATAAAATAGCATGCAATGAACAATATTGATATCTACTGAAGATAACGTGCAAGGAACATTGTTATCTTCTAAAGATAACATGTAATAAACAGTATTGATATCTACTGAAGATAGCATGTACTGAAAAATATTGATATCTACTGTAGACAGAATGTAATGAACATTATGTGATGCGATCAAGCAAATTTAATCAGTCGGAACTCGGAAATATTAAATTTTCAGTTTCTTACAGGATAGTAAAAAGTATTTACAAATCTGGATTTGGCAGAAAACTCCATTATTGAACAACCTGTTCCTAAGATATGAACAATTAAAGAGTTTCCAAAACAACAGGAAACAAAAGGAAATATTTCCTTTCCTTTGCTATATCTCAAAATCAATATTTCTGAGTTCCGACTGATTTTGCTTGATCGCATCACATATATACTATGTACTGAAGATAGTATGTAATGAACAGTATTGCTATCTACTAAAGATAGCATATTAGGAACAACGTTGCTATCTACTGAAGATAGCATATGTAAACAATAATGTTATCTGCTGAAGATATAATGAACATAATATGCTATCAACTGAAGATTAACATGTAATGAAAACATGAATGAACAACACTGTTATCTGAACGAACAATATTGATATCTACTGAAGATAGCACGGAATGAACAATATTGCTATCTATGGAAGATGGCATGTTAGGAACAATATTGCTATCTACTGAAGATAGCATGTTAGGAACAATATTGCTATCTACTGAAGATAGCATGTTAGGAACAATATTGCTATCTACTGAAGATAGCATATATAAACAATATTGTTATCTATTGAAGATGGCATATAATGAACAATATTGCTATATACTGAAGATAGCATGCAATGAAAAATATTGATATCTACTGAAGATAGCATGCAAGGAATATATATGCTATCTATTGAAGATAAAATGTAATAAACAATATTGTTATCTGCTGAAGATAGTATGTAATGAACAGTATTGCTATATCTACTAAAGATAGCATGTGAGGAACAATGTTGCTATCTACTGAAGATAGCATGTATAAACAATATTGTTATCTGCTGAAGATATAATGAACATATATGATATCTACTGAAGATTAACATATAATGAAAACATGAATGAACACTTATCTACTGCAGATAGCATTGAACGAACAATATTGATATCTACTGACGATAGCATGTAATGAACAATATTGCTATCTACTGAAGATAGCATGTATAAACAATATTGCTATCCACTGAAGATAGCATGTAATGAACAATATAGGACAATATCTTCTGACGATAACATGTAATGAAAGCATGAATGTTATTAACACATATCTGCTATCTACTAAAGATAGCATGTTAGTAACAATGTTGCTATCTACTGAAGATAGCATGTATAAACAATATTGCTATCCACTGAAGATAGCATCTAATGAACAATATTGCTATCTACTGAAGATAGCATGTTATTTTAAACACATATCTGCTATCTACTAAAGATAGCATGTTAGTAACAATGTTGCTATCTACTGAAGATAGCATGTATAAACAATATTGCTATCCACTGAAGATAGCATCTAATGAACAATATTGATATCTACTGAAAATAGCATATATAAACAATATTGTTATCTGCTGAAGATAGCATATAATGAACAATATTGCTATCTACTGAAGATAGCATATAATGAACAGTATTGCTATCTGCTAAAGATAGCATGTTAGGAACAATATCGCTATCTACTGAAGAAAGCATGTATAAACAATATTGTTATCTGCTGAAGATAGCATGTAATAAACAATATTGCTATCTAGGGAAGATGGCATCTAATGAACAATATCGCTATCTACTGAAGATAGCATATTAGGAACAATATTGCTATCTACTGAAGAAAACATGTAATGAACAATATTGCTATCTACTGAAGATAGTATGTAATGAACAGTATTGCTATCTACTAAAGATAGCATGTTAGGAACAATATTGCTATCTACTGAAGAAAGCATGTATAAACAATATTGCTATCTACTGAAGATAGCATATAATGAACAGTATTGCTATCTGCTAAAGATAGCATGGTAGGAATAATATTGCTATGTGCTGAAGATAGCAAATAATGAACATATATCTACTGGAGATTACATGTAATGAAAGCATGAATGGACAACACTGTTATTTATTGCAGATAGCATGGAATAAACAATATTAATATCTACTGAAGATAGCATATAATGAACACTTGCTATCTACTGAAAATAGCATGTTAGGAACAATACTATTATCTGCTGAAGATAACGTGTAATTTTATTCAATGGCTTTGAGTGTGATACTGAACAATATTGCTAATATTGCTATCTACTGAAGATAGCATGAATGAACAATATTGCTATCTACAGAAGATAGCATGTAATTATATTCAGTGGCTTTGAGTGTGATACTGAACATCGTTGTAATGAACAATATTGCCATTAACCGAAGAAGATATGTATCTATGTATTTATATTTATTAATTATTATATACTTCTGAATTATAATGTACTTACATGTATATTTATTTCAGTTATTGGTATAGATTTTTCATCCAACCATAAATATGAAGATAGAATTAAAGTACTAGTTGATACAGAAAAATAAGTTGCAAGGCTTCTTATTTATTTATTTAATTTTAAGATATTTTTCAATATAAACTTGGTAGTTTGGTATGTACATCGTAAAACAAAACTTTTGATGTGGACTTGCACGTAGTTTATGCTCATAAAATTATGTTAGCCAAAGTAAACATTCATGTATTGCTAAAGGGTCGAAACAGTGCGTTTTAATGACACTACATGAAAGTAACCTGGTTTTATTAACATAGTCTCCTAAGTTTGTTGCGAGTAGTAACAAATCAAAAATTTTATGTGAATCAATCGTGAAACAAAAATCGGAAGGCATAACATTAAAATTGGCTTCCTTGTACGTGCGAATGTTACCAAACGTGACGCTTTTGCTTCTATATACGAGGGTCGGTCAATATGTAATGAAAGTTGACCTTTGACCCCATATATTGAATATTTGGATGGAATTTCTTTATGATCACACAAAGACTGCACCTTTGTCTTTCCAACCATATATGTGTAAATGATATCATTAATGCCTTAATGTACGATTTCCGTCAAATTGTAATTTTGTTATTCTCTATTTAAAATGTTGAAATAATATATATTAGTAATGACTGCCGGGAAGGGTTGCTGACCATTTACACTGGTTATTTTGGACATTTAACATGCAGTTGCATGAATATCATAAATATGCAGACATAGGCCTACCTTAATATTTTCAGTAAGTTGGAGGTTGACAGCGGCATGAACTAACTGCGAGTAGAAATCTTTGAATAATTTGCTGGTGTTATGTGTAGCTCCAGTCGTACAGTTTCTGGTGCTGTGAAGGGAAAACGGAACAAGACAACGGTTATTTAGAGGCAAAATAGAACAAGGAAACAGTCATTTATAAAGGTAAGGGCTAAGGAGCTGTGCAATATTGATCTTCCCTTGTGGGCAAAAAGGGGGTAAGCAATGTTTGGCAGGGCAGGGGTGAGGGGGAAAAGCAATTTTGTCATGTCGAAAGGGGGAAAAGAGATTTTTGGTAAACATTGTTGGGATACCTTTAGAAAACTGCTTAAGGCCTAAAAACCGTATACCGAGACGATCAAAATATGTCTTGCTCGCATTATCTAAACCATTTCAGGTCTTGCAGAGTGGGTTCCCAAAACTTTGGCATGTGTAACGCGGGGGGGGGGTATATAGGCCTATATATATTAGGTATGCCGAAATTACTTGCCTTATCATAAATTCACAAAGTTTTAAAACGTTTTAATAACATACAAATGTCGGGTTATATAAAGATCATGAAAACATTTTAAAACGTTATTGGTAAAATATTGCGGGCAAACAGTTTTGCAAAATGTAGTGTAGGCCCTATATTGTTTTATGGTAACCTCTTCGAACATAATGAATAATGACCAACATTGTTTACTTTAATGTAATGTGCCATTGTGACCTTTTCGTAGAAATTATGCACACAATTAATAATTGTAACGTTTTTCAACATGCCCATGTATAGGCCTAAAAAAAAAAAAAAAATGTCAATGAATCAAATTAATAATGTTAATGACATACACCAATTCCCCTGCTTAGTATGGTAGTGCGATCATTATACAAGTAGGATAATAAAGGTTTCATCGAGTAAGTAATATGATTTAAATTTGATGCATGTAGGCCTTATCATAGCAAACAAAACCATAGAAAATATAATGAGCCGATGAAATGGCGATGGCGTGCAAATGAAATGACAATGTATTAATCATGCAGAAATTAAAGCCATAATGTACAATTTTCTTCAAATTATAATTTTGTTATTCTTTACCAAACATGCTGAAATAATATTAGTAATAACTGCCGGGAAGGGTTTCTGTCTATTTAAGCAGAAATAACGAGGAAACGTGGTTATTTTGGCCGTTCAACATGGATTTCTATGGGGATTTAAAGTCATTATGACTCTATGTCGAAATTGCTCTGTTGATCTACAAACACAACAGATTTAGCTAATTCCAATTAGGTGCAAGTTGGGACATGTGTAAACATTACAAATATACCAAAAGATCAGGTTTGAAAAAATTAACTAATTTCATATTATACATTGTAAGATCGTATATTATGGCTCATAATATGACTTTATGTCAAAATTGCTCTCTTGACCTATACAAACACAACAAATTTGGGACACGTGTAAACATTTACATGCCTATGCCAAAAAAAAATCAGGTTTGAAAAAAATTAACCAACTTCATATTATAAGATCGCACATTATGGCTTTAAGGGATTGATAGCATTTTCAAAGAAACTGAAAAAAGTAACTAACTTATGACAACAAGAAGAGGAATGTTAAATGTTGTGGTATGAGCACGTATATATAACGACGGTTTCTGACAATTAAGTCCTATCTGCATGCAATAGCTGCCTTATATAGATTTTAACAATTTCTACATTCTAAATTGTATACATCATAAATATGGCAGTTATCGCAGATAGGGCATTCTGGTCCTAAACCCTCGATAATATAATGCCTACATTGTATAGGATTAAATATAGAGCAGGGATTTTTGTTAATGCATAATTAGACAAGACATTGCAAAATTACAGTGAAGTACAATGTATGCGAGTATATTGGCTTTAGACCCGGGGCTTTAGAAAATAAAAATGCGTTTTACAAACGAACAAACGGCATTTTTATATTAGGATGGTACACAATAATTAAAGTCATACATGCACGTCAAATTCTAGATACCGTATACTGCAAATTGACCAGTAATTGAATCACAATTGAAGAGGAAGAAGGGCCCAACTCCATCAAAACTGTGTTTGAGATATTAAGAAAAAACTGAATAATTGGAATAGTTTTAGAGACATAATGTTTTCATCTTCCGGGGACCCATGCAACTGTTGGGTAAAATCTCTTGTGTTATCACTGGAACGTTTTTTCCCCGACAGTAGAGTTACCGTGGTTGAAATAACATAATTACATACGACGTACATGTAAAATGGTTTATGATGTTTCCATGGCAACGGTACAGGTCTTAACACGAGCGCGAGCTGGAGTTAGGCCCTTCTTCCACTATACTTCCAAGTGTTATGGTAAGCAGAACGTGTAATAAATAGCTACATTAATTGTTAAGTAGAAGCTAGTGATTATTGTTTTCTCTAGTTTTAGTTAGAATTAGCTGTGTATCCACAACAATGTGTTCAATACTTCATAGATTTCCATATCCTAGAGTGTCAAATGTATGAAACGGATGTAGGCCTACATAAGTTGGTAGATATTTTTTTTGTCTTCGAAAATGTCAAAAGCAATCATTGAAAAGGCATATCTGAGTGTGGTATTTGCGGAGAATGTTAGTCGTCCGTCCCGCCCAAACATAGGGCCAACATGCAACGTACAATGTATATCGAAAACTTTTTTTTTTTGGAGATCGATGGAAGAATTTTTGAAGGAAAAAACACACCACAAACCCCTACGTTATTGTGGTAAAAACTTTTGATAGCTCTCCCTTTCATCCTAAAAATGTTATTACAAACATTAAGTAATTTAAACATTTCAGTCTAGAGCAATGAATGCTCCGTGCAGCTATAATTAGTCTACCATTCTACGTACATTCTATTTATTTCTATCCTAAAACTCATTCACACATCAGCAAAATAAAAATAGAAATACCAACCCCAAAGAACTAACAAACAATAGCGACTTCAGGCACTTTGCAAAACCACGACATATGGTGCAATTGGGACATTGCTGACTAGGGAGGGGGAAAGTGTAGCGTGAAAAGAAAAAGGCCAAAAGCTATGCGTGGAATGACCATGCGATGTGGTATAATATCCTTGTCAAAGCCAAACAGTGCTGCATGAAGAAGAATGGGCGCTTGCATAAAAAGGGTGGTTCATTTTAAACTAGCGGTGTAATATGAGTGAGTGCCTGGCGAGATGGTGTGCAGAAGCATGGCGGTCATCTCCTGTAAGAAGTCAATCGAAGTAACATTACCCTTCTGTCCAGGCGGAATGTGGTTGGTCTTGTATGCATGAAACTGGATGGAGAAGGGGAAAATGGAAAGTTAGTATGAGAGTAAACACTGCACGATGGAAACATATTGAATATACATATCAAATTTGTCAAATATTGTAGGCCCACAATAATGGGCCTACTGCATATATAAGGTCTTGTGGCGCATCTGGGACGTGAACAATGGACACGTGTCCATGCACGAACGGTGACGAACCTCTTCGAGAATATATCGTCACACTAAAACAAATGGTATTGGCCTAATATCCTGATGAAATTCAAACTTCAATGAGTTCTACAGATGAAGAAATTTTTTTTTTTCTGCATTTTCATCCAATACCAATTGATTTGCGCAAGATACGAAATATTACATGAATAAATGGTAACAATTTCAAAAATAATGACAAAATTAAACTAGAGCTACTGTGGCTCATGAGCCACGAATATCAGGCGGGGGCTTCTGATTGACCTCATTTAACCTTTGACCTCGGGTAAACTCGGGTTGACTAATCATGCTCTCTCAAATCAAGAATAATTTGCATCATCATGCAGTTATTATTAACTGTATGCACACAATACAGGGGCACTCACAATATGCAATTGACCCCTACTGGTAGCGCTGTGTTGCAGATATAGGAGATGAACTAGTTAGCGTCATATATGAAAAAGTATAAAAGCTATGATTTTAGTACTTGCTCTATGTTTCAATTACTTATTCTTTTCACAAAAAAATCTGAATTTTCAACCCGCTACAAGCTTTAATAACGGGGGACCATACATTTGTGGTCATTTTTTCAGCCCCCCCCCTTAGGAGGGTCAAAACTTTTCAGTGCCCCCTTTTTGCATCAGGCCCCTAACAAGTGTTTGTGAACGGTCCCTTATGGTTTCATACTCCCCAGGGATCATTTTCCACAAGTTACAGCCTGATTGGAGCAACTTAAAATTTGAATTGACCTTTGACCTTAGATGACCTTTGTGGTGTCATACTCCCCAAGTGTCAGGGATCATTGTCCCCAAGTTGCAGCCAAATCAGAGCAACTTTGAATTTGACCAGACCTTTGATCTTTGGATGACCTTTGTGGTTTCATACTACCCAAGTGCCAGGGATCACTTTCTACAAGTTACAGTGCGATATATAGAGCAACTTTAAATTTGACTTGGCCTTTGCAAAATGTGAAAAAGAAACATTGTAGACTGCGTTTTAAAATTGTCTGATTGAGCGCTGATTTAGTGTAATCATACATTTTGTGTGCAGTTTCCTTTCCTTTTTTGTGTGTGTTCTAAATCACGAATTGCGTGGCTTGTTATTAGAAGTCAAATATTGCGATCCCTAATGTTCATTTCTCAGATACACATGCATCGACTTGACATCAACATCATACTTGGTTTAGTGTCAGACAATTTGTCGGCCCGATGAACTGACCGGACACCTTTTGATTTTTGATGAAAAATAAAGAGATAATGATTGAATTTAAAACAAAATGAAAATGATTAAGAATATTAAAATGATAATGACATTGTAATGTTAAAGACAAAAGCGTGCATTAGTGGAAACGAGTTGATGATGATGGCAGTGATGATTGTATGAATGAATATGAATCGCGCTGACTTGGTTAGCGATTTGTGACCCCACCCCTTAAGACCCGCTGTATACTTTTTACATAGAATATTCGATGCATCATGTTGCCATTCATCTATTCCCGTTCCATTTGCAGTCATGTTTCACTTCTAATGATTTTTTTAATGACGTAAAATCGATAATATGTTTCCATCAGGCATTCGACATCAATTGATTTTCCGTCAACAAACATTCGTTAGGAGATAAAAATGAACGAAAATAGATTAAATACTTGTTGAACGAATATTCTATACTGCGCCAAAAAAGTATCCTTACACTTGGGAAAAAAAACCCAAATTTAAAACGAAACCATATTTGGGTGAATTTATTTTTTAATAGATGCGCTATCTAATCCCGCACATGACACCCCATTGAATCCAAGGTGACCTCAAGAAGAAAAGTTACTAGCATTTGATTAGACGAAGGTCCAGTTTTGAAAGTGACAAACTGGCCTATACAAGGCGAAAAAATTCCAACAAGCGCAATAAAGAGACAGCACAGTTTCTTCAGTCAAGCTTTATTCAAAGCCAGTAAGTTTTTAATCCAGTTTTTTCTTCTCAGTACTTTTCACAACTTTTTCACTTCATTTTTCAGTTCATAAGTTTCAGTTTTCTTTTGTTTTAAATTGAAAGTAAAGAAGGCGCGCATAAATGAGCCACCCACCAATGTCAAACCAGAAGTCTAGTCAGTGGATTTTTGAATAGGCTATTTTGTCACTCAACCCGGACTCGTCTAATCAAATGCTTGTAACTTTATTTCCTGGGGTCACATTGGATTCAATTATGCGTCGTAATGTGCAGGATTAGATAGTGCATCTATTTAAACAAATAATTTACCCAAATTTGGTTTAGTTTTCAAATTAGGATTTTTTTCCAAGTGTAAGGATACTTTTTTGGCGCAGTACATCGATATAGCCCTTTGAACACGAAATACTGTTTTGTGATTAAAATGGTCGCCGCCTCTAATAATTTATGATGTTTCTTTCCTAATTTCTTTCTTAAAGTTGGTTTATGTAACTGAAGTAGAAATCGAGATAATGTACACGCATGTAAAAAAGCAGAAAATAATTCAATAAAATTTAAAACGGAAGAGATACAATATTGTTCTAATCTTACCCGATTGTTCTGTCAATTGAGAATCCACTAGATACTGGAAGATTATTAGGTACATTGGGAGGAGGGGAAATATCGAGCTGCTTTCTCTTCTGCTGAAGTCCTCCTGGTGTCATTACTTGCTGAGATGGAGTAAAGAAAGGTAGGAAGGATCCTTGAGATGGGGCATAAGCCAAAGGACTCACTGCAATGGCGTCCTCTTTGTGGCGGAAAACAGATGGAGATTTGTCGTGGTAGATGGTTAATCCATGTTCGTTGATTGTCCATTGCATAGGGCTGTCTTTATTGGTGTTGGTGGATTTTCGAGGAGGTGGTTCTCCACAGACAACGCCTGCTGGAATATTAGACCACCCATTATTGGTGTAATTGCCTATAATAATGGAAACCAGACAACAACAATAACAATGCTAATAAAATTTAACAATGTGACAAATACAAATGATGATGCATGCTGATTCTAAACTATGGATTGAGCTCCCTACTGAAGTCAGAGAGGTGGAGTCGGGATGGGTTCAAGCACATCCTCAATACCATCTTTATCCAACTTAGTACATGTAATTAGTTAGTAGGCCCACTGCTTGATTTTGTATTTTTTTACTTTATTTTGCTTGATTTGCTTAATTTATTGCTTGATTGATTTTGTATGTTTTCTTGTAAGGCACTCTGTGCTTTGTAGAACGCCACAGAAATGTTTTAATAATAATAATAGTACTACTAATAATAATAACATTAATAATAATAATAATAATAATAATAATGATAATAATAATAATAATAATAATAATAATCATAATAATGATGATGATGATAATATAATGACGATGATAATGATAAACTTTCAAATCCATACAATGTGAATGTGATCTTCAATCACTTTAGCCCAAGTATGTCATTTCTTAATGAAATCATTTTGCATAATTATATTTACCTATGACCACATTTTGATTTTGAGTTGATACTGAACGTTTGCGTAGCATTGCATCTGTAAGGGAATGGTACCGAGGAGCTGTGGCTGGTGGTGGTTCCTCATAGGTACGTATCAGACCACCACGTGGTGCATCAGGTAAATGTTGCTGAGATTCTGTTCGTGTATCAGTTCTTCTGTCCACACACATGTATCTGCTGACTTCGATTGCGTCTTTGCCGTTCTATCTTCTGTAGCACCAGATTCATTTGTATAATATATCGTTTTTGTTCTTCCGTATGCACTTTGAGTCAATTTTTCTAACGGACCTCCACAGGTATGGAACCTTCTGTATTGTTCTATATATTTTCTTAGATTTGTGTGATGTTTAAACTCATAATCAGTCACTGCAGGACCTTGGTTGTCATGTCGTCCTGTTCGTCGTGCAAGACTTCCCCAATCTGTGCGACCACCTGGCTTTCCATGACTCTTCTGTGTTGTTTTACCAGTCTGCGCAGTTCCATGTCTTCTATATTGCACGGTAGGATCAGGAACCCAACCGCACATATCATCTAGGTACTTGATGACATTTTCTGTACAAGTTCTGTCATCAAGTTCCTCCTCCTCTTCTTCAAATGTTTGAAGAGTTCCTTGAATATAATTATCCCGAATAAGGGTGGTGCAATCCTCCGAAGATGAATACGACATCTCCATATAAACCATGTCAATAGCCGGATGAATTTACTGGTACTGCGTTCAAATTTCAAATCATTCACTCCTTGCCGCTTTTGCTCTCCATAATTTGTCTTCACCAGATGGTATGTATCATTGCAGATAAGATGATCACGATCATAATGAAGATGCAGCACTGTAGTCCATAAACACTCAATTATGTATACACGCTATCCTCCATGTTTGCTTACTTGTATTATATACAAACATGAAACAGTAATTGAATATTTTCATAATCCACTTGACTCACTCGTCGATTCCCCTGAAAATCAATTTTATTAAGATGTTTATGTTGCTAATATCTTCTTGGCGTGGACTAGTCTATAAAGCTGCTTTTCATCCACAATTTTAGCAAACAAATTTGGCAAAAATCAACTTCGTAAATTCAGTCTATCATGTGTAACCAAAAGTATATAATTCCAATACTATTCTAAAGTGACATCAATAAACATGAAAAGCCTTTTGAATCAAATTGAATTATTAATAGGCCTATGTAGAGCATATTCACGTAGTCCGTAGCAACTAGACGCTATCGTGTCGCCGTTCCTGAAACGGTGTGGTGCTCACACAACGACCTGATGATCGATTTTATTTCTCTGCGGGTGAGCACTGCGCTGCTACTTTCACCTTATACAGGCTGAGTCAAAAAGAAGTAAACTCATGTTTGAGGGGCTACAAAAATGGGTGGTTGTATTCAAATGAGTATAACTTAAGTTTGCTGTGAGCAATTACAACAATTCTTTTTATTATTTAGACATGTAGAATTTGCTCTTTACAATGACATTTTCTAGTTACAGCCCTCAAACAAGGGTTTACTTCTTTTTGACTCAGTCTGTATTACATGCATGCTATATCATGAACGTTATTTAAGCCAAGGACTATAATACTGAATTAATTTAAATACTATGGCACGGCAAGAGTTATACTCTACTATATTATACTATAACTATACTATACTATACTATACTAATTACTATACTATACTATACTATACTATATACTATAATATACTATACTATACCTATACTATATACTATACTATATACTATACTATACTATACTATAGGCCTACTATACTATACTATATACTATACTATATTATACCACGTAATTTTTCGTAATTCATTTTATTTCCATTTTCATTTCAAAAAATAGTTAGTTCCTGTCGTTTTGCCACTACTTTTAAAGAAGCAAAAGTCGCCGAAATCATTTTGGAAATCAGTTTAATAGCGAGTACATCCATAATATTATTAATAATGAATGCTTCAAGTTCATGCATTCTATATGATCGACTTTTCTTAATAGAAACATTTGAAGCAAATCTACTCTGCGTGGTCTAAAACGACCTGATCAATAATACTTATTATAGGGGAGTAAAACGGAAGCCAGATCACCTGCACCGATAAAGGTACCAGGTACTACTAATATGATGCAGTAAACCATCTTCAGAGTCTAAACACACCGCTATTCGTTATGTATAAATTCGACTAGCCCGATTTCCCTAAAGTAAAAATTTATCAAACTATCGAAAACAAAAATCATCAAAATGGCTATTTACAAAATTGGGACGGAAATGGCAATCGAACCCAGGGCCTCTGTAATCCATCCACCTGCGAGGAATGCGTTGTCCGATTGTGTGCTCTTCATCTTCAGGGTATAGGCATTACATGGTATCATGACGTTTAATATACATGCCTTTTCAATGCGCATGCACGCCGGCGAGACTGGATCTGCATAACCGCATCTCAATTTATGCCCTATATAGAGAAACTCACAAATATCCGAATAAGTAACACGCGTCAGAAATTGATATTCAACAGATATCTATAAATAAGGCCAAGTAAAATAAATAACATGTATCGTCCCCGCCCTTACCGATTTTTGGAGATTTTCAAATATTTTTGTTATTTTTTCTTTTCTGCTAACTTGTTTCTAAAATTGTTGTAATGAAAAGACATAAAGACGTTCTTTTTGGTTATCATTAATAAACACATTGAAAACACTATTCAAGCTAGGGGCAAGGCTTGGGGAAATAACAAAAATATTTACATGATTTAGGGGCCTCCCCATTTTTGTGATGTGTTGACAAACACTTTGTCAACACATTGCAATTGCAATTTTACACAGAAATGAATGGTAAAAAAACATAATAACAAATAATAAGGGCCTCCCTCGCCGATTTTTGAAAAAGTCCGGACGATATACATGTTAATTTTTTTTTACTTGACCTAAAAATACATGACTGTGCAAATCCACTCCATACAAAAATCTTCTAATTTGCAGTTTACCAAAACAAAGAACTATAGGGATATTCAATGTTATTACATCTATAGTGTTGTTGTGATCTTGTACTTTTGATTGGTTGGCAAGTCAACGACAACTTGAACTTTCAAACAATACTCCTGTATGTTAATATTCACTTCACGCCTTGAAAAACTAGGTGAACTTTGCCAAAATAAATCCACCCATTTTGACGGTCACGTGATCGTATAGAGGAATTTAGTGCAAAACCGAAGCAAAAGTTGGTTGCATGGCGGATTGAGGCTCACGCAGGAGTAAAAGTGAGCGACTCTTTGTTGTCCATCGGTTTTTCCTGCATTAAATCTTTCTTGGAATCATGGAGTATTTATTTGTTTGTTTCGTTTGGATTTTTATCAAAGTCTCAGGTAAGACATAAAGTTCAAAATTATGAAATTTATTAAAATAAAAGATAAACTTGGTTTAATTTCCTGCAAATCGTAGGCGTTGTTTCAACGCGAAAACCATACACCAATGGTCCGAGACTAGTGGGCCTATACCATTTGTATACTAGGCATACCAAATGGTAGATACCTCTCTCAGAAATTCAGATTTGTAAAATATTAATTTAGATAATGCAATTTTACCAAAAAGAAAACTGTCCGGGAATTTTGTCTCTAAAATCATAGGCCCTAAAAATCCTGATAGAAGAAAAAATAAAGCAATAATTGCACGTGTATCTTCCTTTTTAGCCAGAAAAACAGAGTTTTGGGCAGGGTTTTGGGCCAATATATCGACAGTTTTTGGTGCGCTTCGCGCATAAATGTCCAAGCAGGACTGGCAAAAAATGCTCTCGACTCCCCTAAATTTGTATGCTTCTGCCGCTACTGTTTAAATTAGTGCATCAACGATATTCGGGAACTTGATCTTGGGAAAGTAAAGGTATATTCCCACAGCTTAAATTATTTTAGAAATACCCTTTTTATACATCATCTCAAGTCTTAAAGACACTAGCTGACAGTATTATGTTATAAAACAAAGTGATCGAAACAGTCTGCTATACTCAAATATCAAAGTATCAACACTCGGATCATTCATGTTCAATATTGCCGATATTGCATGATATACAGTAGCATCTATATTATATATTGATGTTTTCGCACTTAGCTGGTTGTATTTTCCAAATTCACTGATTTATTAACAACAAGTCCACCCTGCAATGTTCTGAATAATTTTTTTCATCATTTACTTATAAATTTGACTCTTTCGGAACTCCTTATTGCAATTCATGTTGCTCGTCTTAACCAATATCACGTCGAGTCGACACTCGAACTATGTCTTTTGTACATTTTTGCATTTGTATTTAATGTCATGCACAGAATAGGCCTATAGTCGAATCCCGGGAGTCAATTATCTTATTTTTGAATCAACGTCAAAATGCGTCAAAGCAATTTTCTGAAATAAGTCTAGTAGAACCGAAGCGGGACTTCTAGCAATGTGCCGGCCACTGTTTTCCCGAAAACAAAAAAACTATATTTGGCACTAAATTGTGTTGCAGAACCTCCAGTTCATTTCATAACACCAGTGGCGTGGGGGTGTATATGTATGGGGTGTGGGGGCGAAGCCATATTTTCGTCCCATATGTCAACATTTGTCAATATCCCAGGGGATATGTTTAAAATAGCATTATATTAACGCCACACAAGATACTCTAACTCTAACTTTGAAAACTGAAAAGAACATACATTACGACGTATACGTAACATATACCATACATTTTTAATTTTAAGAAAAAGAAATTATTTTCTCGTGGAATAGGCCTATCATATAAAGAATATAGTATTTCTGAAATGCAAAGGTTGGTCAAAAATGGCACCTTCCATGAATTAAAGGAGGATTTCATGATCCTAAATCCTCTTTTTCTAACATTTTTCAGTAGATATCCACGAAAAAAGCTTATTCCCAAAGTTTTAGTTGATTCCGATTTTGCGTTTGCGAGTTATGCAGGATGATCATGATTATGTGAGTATTACACTACTCCATTTACAATGTGTTTTAATTTCGTTCTGGTATATGCCAGAACGAAATTCAAATTTCACGATATCTTTGCTAAACGTATTAATCGGCAAGAAATATTTTGTACATAAATATTATGTAGCCAGAGGTTTCCAACGATATAAAAATCTGAACTTTTTTTGAGAAAAGTGGGGGATGATGCTGTGAATCACGAAATGTAGAGGCTATTCCCTGAACACAATATTAAACTGTAAACTGTTTTGTTTTGTTTTGTTTTGCAGTATTAAACTGCCTTTCGTTTTTACTTCTGTTGACCAAAAAAAATCAAAACTCTCTTTTAAAAATAAAATTAAAATTAAATTAGATTAAAAGATATTTCTGAAAGATATGAATATAATGGTTATTGCATGGGTATTGATGTAGTTCTGGCGTCAGGTCAAATTCCCGCTTAATATAACTGTAATAATGTTCAATCGTGAGTTTTACTGAAAATAATTCAATATTTATGCCCAAAGGGCGTGCATTCGTTAGCATAAAACAGTGTTTGTTTTACAGCCAAATACACTGAGGTCTGTACGCATTGCTGACTTTATTTCCTTTCTCACTGCCACGTTCGTACCTCAAAAGTGCCCTATATCCACCGATAAGATATTTTGCTTGGTGGGACCCGGAAAGCCTATAGTAAATATATTTATTGTTGAAAAAATTGACCTGTATTCAGGAGCAAAATTTAAATGGGTCACAAGAAAGAAAAAGGCAATGATACGACGTCCTTCTAAACTTAAAAAAAAAAAAGTTTTAAGTGACCAAAATGTACCCTATTTTATTTGACAATGTATCAGATTCTATTTAAATAGGAGTATAGTGTATATTAAATGCTCAAAATTATTTGTAAGCATGCAATGACTGCAATGCCGATGCCAAACACATAAATAATTATACTTAAACATGTTAAAGGTGGGTAACCTGATTGACAATCTGACCCCCCCCACTTTACCTCATCAAAATGCTGATTTTGGTATCAGATGAAAGCTCATATTTCTCTTATAAACATATTGAAATTTGGCGTTCCAAATCGGTATATTTCCGAAGAAATCATCAAAAAACTGTCGAATTAGGCACTTTTTTGATGATATCTTCGGAAATACACTGTGTTAGAACTTCTAATTTCAATATGTTTATGAGAAAAATATGTCCTTTCACTTGAAATCAATATATTACATGATGATGATTATCATTAATAAAAACACTGTAGACTACCTATTTCACGCTGTATAAATGTCGGTAATTCCATTAGGAATTAGTCACATTTACGAAAAACATTTACATGTTCTTTTTGCATGAGTGCTTGAAAGGGATAACATTTTATGTTATACGTAAGTTTTAAAGAATTTGATTTTCCAAATATATCAGGTCACCTTCCTTCAATTGAAGATCACGGCATTTTGCTCGTCTGTATTTTTATGCATGACTTTTGTCGATTTTATGCAACAACGAGGAAAGAAACTAACGACAATAAAAATGGCAAATCAAATTTCCAAATCACATTGATAAGCAAATGAAATGGGAGGAGGTACAAAGAAGACCAAGAAGGTATGTCCCTTAAATCAGCCTCGGGGGGGGGCAAAGTGAAGGGGAGGCGAAGGAGGCAAAATCAACAAATTTTGAGTAAAAGCTGGCAACCAAATAATTATTTTGCTTAATTTGGGTATGCTGAATTCAGAAATTTTGTCTGCCAAGCTGTATTTGAACCCCGTGACCCTAAAAGACCCCCAAAATCCATATACATGATCATACCTGGGGAAAAATTAAACATGCTCTAAATTCACAAAGCATGCCAAATTATTCATCTTTACCTAAGCCGGGGGGAGCTGTCACTAAAAATGGGTGACGAGGATGTGCGGCCACATTGACCCCCATTTTTCAACTCCCTCTCACCCAATGACCCCCTTTTTTGTTTTACCGAACTCCCTTTCACCCAGGTTTTTACGGTCACCAAAAGACCCCCTTTTTGAAAATTTTGTATCAACCTTTTTCCGGTGTCTAGGCTCTCACCGAAAGACCACTAGTTTCGAACTGTTGTCCGCACATTCCCGTCTCTTCCAAAGTCGAGTGCCCCCCGGAATGTATATATGTCGTAACACGCACAAACATTACATTTCTAGGATCCATGGGGCCAGACGCATAATTTAACATTGTAATGTATGAAAGAGTTATTGAAATTAAATTAATTTTGCCCCCTATACGATCCTATGGGGTCATTTGGGGTCCTTTTGTAGGAGCACGGTCTCAATAGCCTATACTGCTTGGCCATGTTGGCATACCCAAATTAGGCCTAATAAAAAATAAGTTGGTTGCCAACTTTTACGCAAACTTGCCAGTTGGAAGGCGATTTTTCCAAAATATAACCAGTCTAGAGTCAGAATTAATTGGGTATTAATATCTGAAAGGGTTTAGCAAAAGGTATACCGACTGATCTTCTATAATCTGTGGAGTGATATTATGCCAAAATTGAATTTTCACCCAGTGGCTATATGCAGGTATTTATTTACCAATAGAATATCGGAAACATCAATCTCAAAATATGCAATATGTCGTACGCATGTACAGTACAGTACAGTACAGGGTGTCCCTGAATGAACTGTATCTTCAGAAACGCCACAACAAAACATAATTAAATAATTTTTGAATTTTTTGAATTTTGACAATTGACCACACCGTTCGTGAAATATAAGAATTTTACGAAACTCCCTCATTTTCAAACCTTTCCACCGATTCAAATTTGAAATATCAATCGATGATCTGTATCGGATTATAATCACTGCGCATGCGGCGTCTATTGTCATTGACAGAGATTTGACTCCGTGGAACGTGCTGAAAATGAGGTAGTCTCGTAAAATTCTTTTATCTTAAAAACAGGGCGGTCAATCGTCAAAATTCAAAAAGTGTGTGATAGTTGATATATTCTTCAACCACATTATTTATTTAGTTATGTTTGGTTTATTCGTTAAAATACTCAAAAAATTCAGTTTCCGACGATTCAGTTCTTTCAGAGATACCCTGTAGTCGGGCGGAATAAAATATATTAGTGTACGAAAATTAGCATGGTAATTACGTATCAATTTCTATGTTTTCGCCACAGTAATTCTATTGATACGCTGTAAACACTGGAATTCTTGACTTGCTTATTCTTTGTTATTTATCACGTAATTGGTGAAATTGCTTTGTTGTCCCGTGTGGGTTTGTTGCGAATAACAATGGACAAATTTGCTTTTCAAGTATAGTTACAAACAAAAGTGTTTAAATACTGGCAGAACTATTGAATTTAATTAATTGTCAAAAATGAAATTGCTCAATTAAATAATCAAAGTGCAAAACCTTTTCACCTTTTTTCATAATTATTTTGACATAATTTGACGCGAGCTGAGGTGATATAGAATTTGTTCGGTTTAATACTAGTATACAGCATTTTCACTATACGACTTCATATAAATCATAAATCATATAGGCTACCAAACGATTTATAATTATTGGGAGAAATCTTGAAATGAATATCTGTAGATTTTCCCTCAAAATAAAAACACGGTAAACAAGACGTGTTAATACTTTACGTACAGCCTTGGGATCTAAACATCTCAAAAAGTAACTACCCCCATTAAATAATGGCCATTATTCAAGAACGGGCTATTCAGTGGCGTAGCTGCCGGGGGCCGGGCAAAAATGGCCTATTTGGGCCCCCGTCCCCTAGTGCAAGGAAAAAAGAGGAAAAAGGAGGGAGAGAGAGAGGAAAAAGAGAGGAGAGAGGGAGAGGAGGGGAAGAAAGAGTGAGAGAGGAATCCATACGACATGCAATACCATACGATTATTATCAATAAACCTGGCAAAAATTGTCTATTTGGGCCGCCTCCTAGTGCAGGGAAAAAAAGAGAAAGGAGGGAGAGAGATGAAAAGAGGGGAAAAGAGGGGGGGGGGGGGAGGGGAGGGAGAGGGAAAGAGAGAGAGAGAGGGAATCCATACGATATGTAGTTCCATACGACGATTATTATCAATATACTCGTAGATGCCAGGATCGTTTTTGACTTCTTGAAGACAAAGAAATAGAAAGCTTTTGAAGTGCTAATTGCACAAAGCACTATAGGAGCAGTAAATTATAAAAATAAAACAATAAAAGGGCCAACCCACAAAGAAAAGTCGAAATCGTTTTCAATCGTAAAGTTCTATGTAATTTTTGTATAAGAATTGTGTCCATGTTTTAACATTTTTTTTACATTTTATTATAGTTATAACATTGGATGAGAGGCGCTTTAAATCAATTTGGGGTCCTAAAACCATCACGGATCCATTAATTGCACAAATGTGCAACATACGCATCATTTTGGACAAAAATAAATTTTGGGTCATTTTCATCTAATTTTGGTTACATTTCAAAATGGCGTCAGCCGGATCCTGTGTCATGAAGTATCCAACTTTCCAAAAATGCAAAAACAAATCGCAACTATACTCCAATTCCATGTTCCCCACCCAATCTATTGTTCCCTACCCCGACTGTGATGTCAATGTCGGGTTTGCCAAATTGAACATTAAATTACATTTCAAATAATGGATGGCAGAATGTGCATATTTGCTCTCTCAGTGTTCTATGCTTATTATTATTTTCCGCCTCTACGTGAGAAACCTGAGGTTTAGTGCAAACTTCGTTACCATAGCGATTATTAAATAAACAATTAAATAATCAGTCGTGCGTACCTTTCATGTGGGTAATTCTACATAGCGAAATCGGACGGGGAAATCTGCATCGACCAGGTTGACCCACAGAGGTTGGCCTATAACTTTCAGGAGTGAATTCGGGATAATTATATTCAAGGAACTCCTCAAACATTGGTGAGGTGTTTTAGAATAAAACCAGTGGCGTAGATTTCTTTTTGACATTGGGGGGGATGGGGTTGGAAAAAATTCTTGAAGTATAGTGAAAGCAGCACCTTTTGGCGACAGAATAAGTTAATGGTACAAATGCGCGTGAAGCGCGCGAAAAATTTTGCTATTTTTAAGCTAAACTGATGAAATATGGTGCAAAAGTGGAATAAATGCGCGCGAAGCGCGCGAAAATTTGTACTTTTGGGGCTAAAATGGGCAAATATGAGGTTAATTTGGTCAGAAACTTATATTCAGGCGTCAACATTGGGGGGGGGATGATTGTATGGAGCATCCCCCCTGGCAAAATATTGGGGAGGGGGGGGGGATAAATCCCCCCCATCCCCCCCGGGATCTACCCCTCATTATGAATAAAACTAAGTCTCCAAGCAAGCTTACACATCACAACGTACCATTAGTGTATTCATTTGGAAAATCAAAATATTAATTACCCCATATTTTTTCACACGAAAATCATAAATTGGTATTTCAACGGGTATTATTATTAATTCCTGACCCGGATGTTTCAAATTTTAAATTTCAATCGTGCTTTTTTTTGCAACTATTTTCTGCTTGTTAATTCAAAATGTGACCTTTGAACAAGTTTCGATGTACAGTGTTTGGTCTTGTTTGATCACGCAGCGCATGAATAACCTCATAAACCTATTTAGTATTTGGTTTTGCAGTACCTCGCCGATGCATGGAGCGTGTTCACCGGTCACCACTTATAATATATTTTTCAGGAAAACAAATAAAAGGAAAATGAATTAGAAAAAAAGCAATATTGTTTGGAAATTTTAAAGAGAAGTTAGAACACGATGAAAGACAAAAAGAATGGCACAAGAAAATAACTCAAATCATGCTAATTTAAGATGATATTATTTTGAATATTATGTTTAAAGGAGGATTTCGTGATCATAGCATCCTCTTTTTATTACTTCAGTAGATACCCATGAAAAAATCTTATTCCCAAAATTTCAGTTGCTTCCGATTTTGCGTTTGTGAGTTATACATGATTATGTATTACACTGCTCCATAGACAATGTGTTGTAATTTCGTTCTGGTATACCAGAACGCAGAGGATGATTTAAGGAAGCCCAATCATGCACTGCAAGAGTTTCAACGGCCACTTTACTTTTCAAATCCCATTGAATCAGTGGCGTAGCCAGGATTTTGGAACCGAGGGGGCACAACTGGTAAATGTACCGACAGAAATATATTTTGCCGACGGAAGTTGTGATTTGTTGACCCTATTTTTTTTGCATGGTTTGAAAAAGTGAAGAGCAAAAAAAAAAAAAAGGATATTTGGCGGCACCAGCTTAAAAACACACAAATTGTATGTATAATTAACAATTTTTCATTAAATTCTCCCCTTTTTTCTGTCACCCTGGGTAATAAATAGTCTATTGTTAACCCAATTTTTTTTAACAAACGCCTACCGTCTAACGACGACGGCCTTACATCTACCGACGGCCATGACGAGCGGGGGGAACCGGCCCCCTGGCCCCCCACTGGCTACGCCACTGCATTGAATTCTGTGCAAAAGATGTTGTTTAAGAATTGTGCGTGTGTCATTATTACTTGGTCGATTTCAGAACAAAAGTGATGTATACAACATGCATAAAGGACAATTCACACCTTCTGTAGGTAACATAAAATGTGGAATCGACTAGCATTATGAATGCGTTTTTATTGTAAATATATCAGTCCAAATTCAAATTTAACCATGCCCGTCAATGCAATGTGCGAGCAGTGGTGTCATGTTAACTCACACAGCTGTGCTGACCGCAAGTCAACACAGTGGCGTGGTGGAAAGTGCTTAAATCATGCATCCTCTGACCAGAACGTAATTCAAATTTCACGATATTTTTGCTAAACGAATTAATCTGCAAGAAATTTTTGGTACTTAAACATTGTGTAGCCCGAGGGTTTCAGAGCGTGTTTATAGTGGGAGCAGATGTGCGGTACATTGCGGTACAATTTCTACCCGGTTAGAGATTATCCAGATACTTGCCCACTATAAACACTAGCAGTATATGTATGTACGGTACATCGATATCCTTCTCAACCGAAGGATATTGTGGCTAGATATTCCCACTATATTAACACATCAGTATAAATTGTGTGCGGTATTACCGGAAGTAGGAGATTCTTCATGATGCGTTGAATGCCCGCAGGACATTCGGAACGATTCTCACCCCAAGAATTATCAAAACAGAAGCTACATGTATGCCGCCATGATCATATTGTTGAATGGGCTGTTTATAGCTCGCGCCACAATATTTACACATTCCCCGTGTGACCTCGGGGTCATTGTAAATGTACGATAATGTTAGTTGGTATATATTTGTACGGTAAATGTGTCTCACTATAAACAGCAAGAGTATCGGTATATATACAAGGATTATCGTGTACGTGTTTATAGTGAATATACCGCATTTTGAGTTATTTTGGGGTCATTTGAAGGCTGCATAAAAGACATTAAAGCCTGGGCTTTGCAAAACAAAATGAAGTTCAACGACAGCAAAACTGAGATCTTGTACTTTCACTCACGCTTTGTTAGTTCCAATCCCCCTTCCACTGTTACCATTGGTGACTCTGCAATTGATCTAACGCATGAAGCTCGGAACCTCGGCATTATATTTGAAGACAGCCTCGATATGGAGAAACACATCTCCAATGTTTGTCGTGCTGGATGGGCATGTATTCGCCGCATTGGACAGATAAGGAAGTTTCTGGATGAAGCAGCAACGGAAAAGCTCGCGCATGCCTTCATTACATCCAGAATTGACTGCTGCAACAGCCTTCTCTTGGGACTGCCTGAGAAACTGATTCAACGTCTCCAACGCCTACAGAATGCCACGGCTAGGCTTGTCTGTCTTGTAAAGCGCAACGAACACATAACCCCAATCCTCTACAAACTACACTGGCTCCCCGTCCGTCAGCGGATCAAATACAAAACTCTCCTTCTGACTTTCAAATGTCTTCACAACATGGCTCCCACTTAAGCAAACTAATCTCACGACACAAACCGAAGCGTAACCTACGTTCTTCATATCTCACACTACTCGAAATACCAGCTGCTCCAAGGACTGTCACATATGGCTCGCGATCTTTCGCCTCAACTGCCCCATCATTATGGAACGAGCTTCCGGAAGCAATTAGGAGCATCCAATCCATCAACCATTTCAAAAAATCACTGAAGACTTTTCTGTTTAACCAGCACTTCAACTGATGTTCCTTTTTTGAACTTGCATGGCTCATGTGTATGCCTTTTTAATCTGTTGTCTTAGAAGATAATATTATTTTATTACTGATACTGTGTTAACTTGCCTTTTTAATGCTATGTGACATGTGAATATTTCGGTCACCTTTTATAATGTTGTGTTTTTGGTTAGTACTTTTAAGTTTGTACCATACTATTTAGTTATAATTCTGCTCAAGATTATTGCTTTGTAACCTGTGAATTTTCAGTCACTTGTGTTTGGGGAATAGTAGTTTTTAAGTTTGTAATGGTAGCTTATATACTTTGTGAACTCCACTCTTGTGTTTTTATAATGTTTTTATCCTTTGTATAACAGCGCTAAGAGGCTTTCTTGCATACTAGCGCTTTATAAATGTCTTTATTATTATTATTATTATTATTTGCAATGACCCCGAGGTCACACAGGGAATGTGTAAATATTGTGGCGCGAGCTATAAACAGCCCATTCAACAATATGACCACGGCGGTAAACATGTAGCTTCTGTTTGGGGGTGAGAATCGTTCCGAATGTCCTGCGCGCATCCTATACGCATCATGAAGAAGCTCCTACTTCCGGTAATACCGCACACAATTTAGACTGGTGTGTTTATAGTGGGAATAGCTCGCCACAATATCCTTCGGTTTAGAAGGATATCGATGTACCGTACATACTTATACCGCTAGTGTTTATAGTGGGCAGGTATCCGGATAATTTCTAACCGGGTAGAAATTGTACCGCATTGTACCGCACATCTGCTCCCACTATAAACACGCTCAGTGATATAAAAAATCTCAACTTTTTTTGAGAAAAGTGGGGGATGATACTGTGGATCACGAAATGCCCTTTTAATTTGGCAACAAAGCTTTTGTAATTTAAAATTGAAGCCATCATGCCCTTAGGTCAGGTAATGTGCGTCCCAATGACCATCTGCAAATTGTCCGTTCCCGAACAAAGACCTATGGTGAACGGGCTTTTGCTGTTGCCGCTCCAATACTGTGGAACGCCCTCCCGGAACAGATCCGCAAATCACCCAATCTTGCTCAATTTAAATCGCAGCTAAAAACCCACCTGTACAGAATTGCTTTCCTTGTTTAACTTTTGTCATGTTTTTCCCACATTATTTATTTTGCAATGTAATGAGTACTCTTTGTTTTGTTGCTTTTGCCATTTTGCTTGTTAGCGCATTGAGATGTTTTTTACGTTTATGCGCTTTATAAATGTGTTATAATAATAATAATAATAATAATCATAAAATGGTATAATGACAATGGAAATAGGAAATATCCTGTGTATTATTATAATAATTCTGCGGACAATAACAATTAATTTCAACCAATAAACAAATACGCATACAGATACCAACCCCTACTTTTAAAGCATGTCACCTGACTGTGCTTTTGACAACCGCGGTTAACCGTGGACATATGATAGCACCCGCACCGTAGACCCATGTAACTGACTTTTTATAAGGGACGCACCATTAGATTCTCAGGGGGGGTGGGGGTAGGAAGTTGGTGTGGGGGCAATTTTATTTTTCGCCGCCGAACGAAGTTTTTTTTTCGCCTTTCGCCGCCTTAAGTTTTTTTAAAAATTTTCATGCATTTATACACTGTGAGTTAGGTGGGGAAAGTTTTTTTAGTGTTAGTGGGGAAATTTTTTTTTTACTCATGCAGTGGTTGAAGTTTTTTTCAAAAAACTGCCTACCCCCCTCTGGGAATCTAATGGTGCGTCCCTAAACCAACCGAGATCTGATGGTGTTATTATAAAAAATGTAGGTTATTTTACGTCGTTTGCGATAACCTATAAAAAGTACACTAGAGACAATTGTAGACGTCCACGGTTGCTGCACACTGTAACGTAACGTAACGTAACATAACATAACACTTAAAGCAATATTATAACATTATCATACAAAATAGATTAGCATTTCTTTGACATAAAATGTTAGTTTTTACTGTCAGATATATCCCCTTTTATTTTTGAGCCGAACAACTACGTCAAAGCAAAGAAAATTGGAATTTACTACCAGCGCGTATGTCGCCAATACGTACCACTCCTTCGGTCATGTTATGGTACGACCCTTTGTTGTGTAGATCACCGTCCCGCACTGTGTGTTATGAACATCGTGTATGCGTTCGACTAATAATTCCATCGTAATAATAAGACGCCGGTTCCGGCGCTTTATTCAAAATATCGGATTTTGACAAAACTACAGCACCTAGAGTCTTGATTTTTGCAGGGTATATTGGTTTAATAAAGTACAATATAATTGTGTAAAAAAATGAATTTTAAAAAATCAGTGAGGGCGTCCTCAACAGCAAATGTTATAATATGGCTTTAACTTAACTTAACATAACGCTTTGCCAAATGATTGAACAAGACGCTTTGCAAAATTTACAAAATCTACTACTTCTTCTTCCTTATAAGTGCCTCCCTCATATGTATGAGTATTGTCGCACTGCGTACAGACAAGCTGTACTTATTTTTTACTCTGGAACCTAGAGTAGATGAGTGTATTTTGAAGTACAGTCAACATGACAGGGATGATCCCCTGCTCTTTTCGAATAGCCTGTGACGTTCTTTAACGTGCACACTACATTAATGTGAGAAAATATGCATGTACACGGGACCGACAGCTTAAAGTGCCCTCCGAAGCACTAAGCAAGTAGAGTGAAGTGTCTAGCTCAAGGACACAAAGAGCCGGACCTGGGATTCGAACCCTTGACCCTTGGGTTCACAGTCCTATGCCTTAATCGCTAGGCCACGCTCTCCTCAATCGCTAGGCCACGCTCTACTATTTAAGGCGGGTCTGTGCAATGACAAAGCCGTGTTTGCACTCAAATATTGAAAAAATGAATGGCATAGGTTCTATAACCTGATCTAAGATTTAAGGAGTGTCATTTCCACCCCATGTGCATGACTTTTCTCGGGCGGAGAAAACGCTCAAAACTTTCTTTTGGATATATTATTGGCCTTTTTACCAGTTTACTCAAAATCTTCATGACCTAAGGAAATATAAATGCGAATATTTGATTCCGTGATCTTTCATAAACGGACAAATACACTGCAGGTTTTTTTTACTTAAATGGCTAAACCTTGAAAATGTGCTATTCCAGTTGAAATCCATACAACCCCTTAAAGACACAACCTTAATCTCCCACACAGGGAGTGTGAATTTCAAATGGAGTTACCGTGAATTTGCACAGTATTTTTGTGGGACCTACAGCTAATTGCATTCTGAATACGAGGAATATCCTTCTGATATCAGACAAAATTATAAAAATATACTTGATAAATTTAATATGTATGTAGCTTGGATGAAAAGCCGTCCATTATGACAATTTTGACCTTTTTCGTACTTGAAGATATACAAAATGTATATCTTCAATAATTTGTTGATTTTGATCAAAATGGTCTCAAATTTTTCCGCTTGCAAAAACATTTTAAATAAAGAATATAGTTTGCCATATTTGATGCTTTTTTTATGTCGAACTTTATTATTATTATTACTATTATTATTATTATTATTATTATTATTATTATTATTATTATTATTATTATTAGTGTTATTATTATTATTATTATTATTGTTATTATTATTATTATTATTATTATTATTGTTGTTGTTATTAATTATTGTTATTAATTATTATTGTTGTTGTTATTTCAGTTGCTCAGGATTATACAGTGCCCATGCAGGCTTTGGCTGGAGGTAAGAAAACAAAAGAAACTAGATATATTGCATCCTCAGAAGGCTGCGAAGTCCAGCCGTGGCCTTGAAGTGACCTCTTATGACCTTGAAAAGATTTGTAACAGAATTGCCTTTTCGTGAAAAATGTTGGCATTACGTTTGATAACAATCTATCTAATAAAATAATTTGACCTTTGTTGACCTCTGATGACCTTGAAATGACCTCCATTTTGTTTGAAATCATATCAATATTACATATTCTAATTTAGACTTAAATTGGACGAATTTTGGAAATTGACCCATTTGGACCTTTGGTTGACCTCTGGTGACCTTGAAATGACCTCCATTATATTTTGAATCATACCGTGATTACATATACTAATTTTCGTTTGAATTGGGCAAATTTCAAAATGTTACCCCTTTTGACCCCAAAACAGACCCCTCCCCATGTTCAAGCCAAATCTAATTATAACCCTATATGCACCCATTGCTATAGTCATTTTGGCATTATTCTGATGATCACAGCACTTAATATGCAGGAAAAAGTGAACTTTAAGGTGATTTTCAGTAATCCACCATATTTTACCCCTTAATGACCTTGAACTCAAAATCCGTGTTTACCCTATAGACACCAGCTAATGTCAGTGCATATGTGTCAATCTCATCTCTGTACTATGTAATCTGTAGGAAAGGAAGCATTTTGAAAGTATTTGGTTATGTGCAGAAAAATCCCTTAATGACCTTTGACCCCAAATCTGTGTTTACCCCATAGACTCCAACTATAGTCGATGCCGATGACCAAGTTTCATTGCGCTACCATGTAATCTGTAAAAGAAGAAGCATTTTGGTAAAATTCGCATTTTTAGCCAAAATTACTCATGCGTGACATTTGACCCCAAATGGGTCATGTCAAATGTAAAGGCTGGGGTAGTGGAGCCTTTGCCCAAGTTTGGTTAGAATCGGTCAAATAATTAGGGAGCTAGAGCCAATTATGTCAAATGTTGACAGAAAGAAAGAAGCAGAAACCACTGGGATGCAAGCGTCCAGCCGTTGCTCGGCTGGACTAAAAACATGATCAATGAACAGTTGTCAAAGTACTTTACATATATCCATTATCCAACAATACCGGCACCAGTAACAATAACGGACTACTCTTTACGACTCCCTATTTTACACCTGGGTGTACAAGCGAGACGATGAGCCGGTTTTTGGCTAGTCATGCTAGTGGATCCACGTTTTGGTAGAGCAGAGAAGATGTAAGCTCTGGGTAAAGTGCATAAAACTCCATTCCATCCAAAATGCCACATCCACAAGCTCCTTTTTCTGTTCAATCGCAGACCCTTCAATGTTTTCATTTTTTTTGTACTGTTTGCCGGCAACCCGCACCCCACGAGCTTGCTCCGCGCGTGTTGCCCCACAATTCCTTTTCAGGTTTTACATTGATGCCACTCGGTAGTCTATATCCTTATCTCAGGCCCACTTTTGTCCTGTCTCTTGCCCAATCACATGGTTGTTTGTTCTACCGTGATCGCATTTGACTGTCAGCAGTGGGCTTGTGATCGGATAGACTACTTGCCTAAATAATTTTGTATGCTATTGTTTCGCCAATTCTGGCATTTCAAGTGTCATTATATCATGTATTATTGAAGTTGTGAAATAAATGTTTCTTGAATTGAATTGAATTTGAACCTGAACCCCTCAGATGGGGTGTTGGTACCAGGGGGGGCAAAGCTGCACTGTTACCATAGGTAGTTGACATCACACACTGACATCGCCTGGCTAATAATTACTTGGTACAGCAGAGATACTAAAATGAATACCCGGGATCGATAAACGTGAATGTGCTATGCACGATTTGATATTCAGACGATAAATCTTTGGATACCGGGATAGAAAATGATGAATTTAATGATTGATTTAGTCTAAAGAAGCCAGATTTTGTTCCTTGCACTTGAATATGCGTGTTCAATGGATATGATAGTCGTTAGCTTGCGTCTTGAGAAAGAACCATTGCGTCTTGAACTCAAAAACTGACAAAAATATTCTGATTTTATATGTGCCGAACTATAGTGCAGCGTAGGCTAGCTGCACTCACTCGTGCAAGCAGTCTAAAAGCATAATGACCATTGACCTCATCAATGGCGTATACATGATCACTCACACACAGAGGGATCAATTACCAGGCTATTGTCAGTAGCCTTACTCGGATCCCTCGGCTCATTATGCGTCTCAAAGGTCGGAACAAAATGGCCATGCGTGGCTGTGGATTCAACCTACCATGGCGATTTCTGCCATGAGATATCGGGGCGATGACACTGTGCATCATGGGCAACTCAAAAATGCATGATATCAATTGAACCGAAGTAGCATTTGGCGGGGAAAGGCCATCGAACTTTACACAGGGTCGTATTTCAAATTTGCTATAATCGGGTTAAAAACCATTCTAATGTATTCCTCTAGTCGTAGGGATTCAGTAAATGTATAGTTTGACATATCTAGGACGTACCTTTCTTGAGCTATTACCGGAAAGGTCAAAGGTCACGTTTGTGGCTCTATGGGGTCAAAAACAATAAAGTGCTCCGATTTTGACAACCGAGATGTCAAAATTTTCGTTTTGATAAAACAAATCAAATAAGGATAGGGTTGCCCAATCTTATGAATCAAAATAGGTCAAGGTCAATAGGCCTCAATGGTATTTGACCTATTTTCCCGAGTTACCTAGGTAACGAAACAACCTGGATTGTACAATTATATCCTTATTTGATTTTTTTTTATCAAAATGAAATTTTTGGCACCAATTTTGTCAAAATCGAAGCCCTGCTCGTTGGAGAATTCGAGGAGATTATCCTGGCGTCGATGGTTTATTGTATTACGTGTGCATTTCTTATGATAGCTGTTTTATACGGCGTGTCTTGGGCCACAATGGTCATTTGCAAGATGCCTAATTAATGGGTTATTGATCAAAATAGGAGGTCAAAGGTTATAAACAAAATTGTACAGGGGTAATGTTTCAAGATGCTCCAAAAGCAATGAAAACAGCCCCAAATTATCCGTTGTGACATAGTATACAAATATTGGCCGATATGAGGGTCATGGTTAATATTATAGGCCCGCGGTGATCTCAAAGCCATGCTATGACCCGACGAGGCGCAGCCGAGGGTGATAGCAATAAACTTCTGCAGCAATGTATCGAGCTCCATATTAGATAGGTTTGTAGCTGCGTCATCGCCCCGATATCTTCATGGCAGAAATCGCCATGACGGTAACTTCTTCAACAGCCACGCATGGGCATTTTGTTCCGACCTGTTTAATAGTTTTGAGACTATTGGGCCGAGGGATCTCCGACTAAGGCTATTGACAATAGCTTGGTCAGTGAGCCTGGTACGCCATCTGCCTTAGACTACCTCCTGCTTTAGTCTACACTGCGCTAGTATACAAATATATACTGCCATGAGAGGTTCTGGTTAAAACTATGGGCCCGAGGTGAGATCAATAGTACTATTTAAGGAAAATAGTATTAATTGATCTCAACGAGGGACCATAGTTTTAACCAGAACTTCGAATAAAGGCAGTATATATTTGTTTTATATACTTCATTAATATGTTCTTTGTTCATTGATTGGTTAAAAGAAAATTATTTGACGTTTTGACTCTCCAGCTTCTATCCTGAGTGAACAGCACGACCAATTTAAGCACAACCTATATTTTGCCCTTCAAGAAAATCGAATAGGCTAAAATCGGGCTAATTACAGCAGCGCGAAATCACGCTGGCAGTTTCGCGTGCGTGAACTGTTCCGTCGCATCGAATGCTCGCACGCGGAAGGCATGGTCAAAAGTACTATTTACGGCTTGGATGTACTATTTACGGCTCATCCGGGACATTGAACATACTATTTACGGCTTTGAGGTACTATTTACGGATAGGAATACTGATGGTAGAACTAGTTTTGGTCATGTGATCCACTTTTAACCAATCAATGAACAAGAATATATTAATGAAGTATATTATCCGTGTTATGTTCTGTAACCCTGCAGGTCCTGACGAATGAGGGCAGCAGTTATTTGTTCTGCACATATAAAATCCTAATTTTTTTCAGTTTTTGATTTCAAAACGCACGGTTGTTTGTCAATACGCACGCTTACGGCTATCACGTTCTTTCAACACATATATTCAAGTGCAAGCCTTGCAAATGGTTTCTTTGGAAACCAAAAATGACGGGAGATATTCATCATTTTCTACCCCGGTATTCAAAGATCCATCGTGTGAATATCAAATAGCAGATACACCACCCTACGCTAGTGCTCAACTCAGCTGCCCAATTGTCCTAAACCCACCTGAAAAGGACAAGACCGCGAGCGGTTACTTCAAATGATCTCATTGCCACCATGTGGTTTAATCGTTCAGGAATTCTATAGAGACGGCGAGACACTGTTTCTTTTATTGTCCCCTCAACAATGTAGGATTTTAAAGTCGTTACTAACAATCCCGGCTAACAATAGGGTAGTTACCATTGAATAGGAGAGAATAGAAACGTCAACTCTATTTTGTATTATTGTTATCGGCGGCGTGATAATAGATACATGTGTATTGATTTAGTTTCCCTGCCTGTATAATGGACATAGGCTGACGTTGTCGCTGTGCGCCGGTCAAATCCATGTCGATCACTTTCAAGAAAAAAATTGCGACACAACCAACACGACCAACTTTGACCCGGAAGTAATATCTATCTCTTACACGGACTGATTATCAACACCCAATACGCTAGTTAAATGGATGTACATGGATGTTGCGATTGCGTAGTGTTTGATCGGGACGCACACTGGTCAATAGTTCGTTTCCACGACCGGGCATACTTCATTTTGATGAAATTCTCTCAAATACAGGGCATAGTTAAAACAATGCCCCCACTTTTACCCAATCAGATGACAGGAATCTATAGATGAGTTGACTTCTGACGTCAATGCCTGGCAGTATGCGCACGCATCGTCACAATTTCCATTGTTTTTGTCTGTCAGTATACGCGAGCATCATATTTTGTTTAGGGTCCGTGATTCGCAATAAGGTGAAGTATTTGTATGCGGTTCACTCAAGCATATCAATATACCAGTCCCTTGCCTTTGGTGATAAACACTGAAGTCAACTCATCTATAGACGAATCCAACGAGCCAAGTGATGGTCAGAATTCAGCCATTACTGGTTCCAGTCTGCACCAAACTGATGTTGTTACTGCCCAATTATTGGATGGATTAAATCCGCTTAAAAAATCGATGTGGAATTGTATTGTGTTGTAAATTTCCATCATTCTTTTGTCTACGTGTACGTGTAACACGGGTGATGGAATGCAATTTAATATCCCCGCCAAGGCCACGTCATTTCACATTTTAGGTGGGATATACCTAAGGGGACCCAGCTATGGCTGCCATTGAGGTGTAGGAATGCGTGAAATTGGATTCGTCTATATATGAGGTATATAATATGCCATTGCCATATCTATCGATGTAACATAATGGTCAATTGTTTCGGGCTATAATACCTGTATCAATCTTTGTTAATTTAGAGGTTTTGGTAGCAACGTGGTATCAAATTAGAGCTAACAAGATGCTGTGGTCTCAGATATGACTGTTTTAATCGTCACACGATAAGCAGGTGTATATTTATGACGGGTTACGCAAGTGAGGACTTCCTTTTTGTGTTGTGTTTATCTGAGAAATCATCTTGTTCTAAAATTTTGTAATATTCACCGTTTATAAATTATATGACATTTGGTGCATTTTTGAAAGTTGCAAATTAAAAAAGAGGAGCACTCAGAGCTATAGATGTGAATAGAGGTTATCCGTGTTCTATAAGCTGCATATCCTATCAACGACTGCTATACCTTGTTTAGGATTTTCAAAAGAAGTATCTGCATGTGCAACCATGACTCTTTCAAAAGAGCCCGCCAAACTCATGCAAGTAACTCCGAGGTCGTGCATTGAATTGGTTTAAATGAGGAATACTACGGAACCAGCGTCTTTTGTTAGACGTCACACATGAGTTACGTCTCATAATAACCTCTATAGCAGAGCACGACTCACTCGGTCATAGCCCAAAACAATTGACCTGACATTACTGAAGAAAAAAAATTATTGCTTTATATTTGACCGAGAAAATTAATTTCATAGCAAAAAGGCGTATCTCTGAATTGTGCTGATTTCAACATTGTCTCGGTCCCAGCCGGTTTGTGTTCCTCCGTCACTAAACAAACCGTTTGTTTAGTGACGGAGGAACACAAACCGGCTGGGACCGAGACAAATTTCAACATGTATCAATCGAGTTTTAGCGCGACTATACATAACAATAGAAACTGAGTAACGTACTGAGTGTATACTGGAGAATAATTGAATTTGTTATGGTCTGTTACTGGCCAAATTTTTATTTAACATACTATTCTACAGTCCTGTGTCAATATCAGCTGAAATTAGTCGCAATTATAGTCTGTTTTATGTATGTGTGTTTGATATCAGTAGATCTAGATATATAAAGTTGTCCGCGACTAACAAAAGCGGTGAACTGAAACCCCAGAAACCAGAAACCATATCGCACATTTTCAACGATTGAACCTTAGGATTGGAAATAAAATTATTTTGTAGATTTTTGTCAAAAGAGTTATTGTACACTGTAAAAATTTGACCGTAATTTTTACGGTAGGATACCTGGTTTATATAAAACTACAGCGCCAAAGTCTTGATTTTTGCAGGGTATGTTAGTTACAATCGCGTGAAAAACAGAATTTTGAAAAATATTCAGGGCGCCCTCAGACCTCCAGATCCATGAACTTTACTTAATCATGTGAATGTTTATGGATTCCTTGTTGAAGTATATGGGGTTGTGCCACGGCTTATGGGTGCTTTTTCAGCGATTTTGGCATATTGATTATTGAGTTTTCAGTAGGGACCAATGCGCCCAACATTTGGGCAAAAGTGCCTTTAAAAGCACCCAATTTGGGCAAATATGGATGCTTTTTGTTGGGTGCTTTTTGTAAAAGAAATTGGTATACTATACCAACAATCGCTGCGGAGAACAGAAAACACAACGTCGGTCGATATCGTAACCTTTAAGGCCAAGTCCGACGTTTATGCGCACGGTTCGCCGTTGCGTCAGACGTCCCGTTTTCCGTCAGCTGCGATTTTCAGCTGTCCGCTGCGGCCTTCACTTCTTTCCGTTGAAATGATTAGATTTGTTTGAAGCTTTGTTCGTTTTACCGACGTCTTTTGCAGCGGACAAACGCAACGGAAGAAAATTAGCTGCTCCCGCCCGTCGTAGCGGGGAAACGCCCGCAAGAGACCAAGACGTCGGACTAAAATAATTTGCCTTTAAAGTACATAGTGGGACGTCTTGCGGACGTTGCGACAGACGCAGCTGCAGAGGCATAGCAAGAGCCTTGGGCCCATTGGTATTGAGCAGTGCGGGCCCTTTTAACATCTCCCTTACCATCACTATATTCGTTTTTGTTCAGGGCCTCGAAAGGCGTCAATAAGACGATCATAGCCCCCCCCCCAAAAATGCTGATCATTTGAACATAAACCGAAAAGGGTGTCAGTGGGCAACGGAAAGTTCCATCGGACCGTCGAGAACGTGACATTTCACAACGGAAATAAGCCCGCAAAATTCGGACTAAACTTTGACTTTTAAAGCCTGAGATATTATAGTCCGACGATTTTGCAGGTGTTTGGGCGCTGCGTCAGACACCGCGTTATCACTTATCATGCTTATTCGCTTATGAAGGGAACATACGGGGTTTTGACAAAAAACAATCACAGATGCCGTATTTTCCACTAGTCACCAGCTAGAAGCTCACACAGCTCTTATGATGCCATGACTCAACCGGGTAGTGTAAACACAGGCTGTGTAGATACAAGGCATTGGTAGGCGCTCTGGGAACCAAGGGAGAACAGTGCCAGTGCATTGATTGGTCACCCCAGGTTAAACAATAAATGAATAAATAAATAAATAAATAAATAAATAAATAAACAAACAAACTATGCTTTTTTTCAATTTGTGGACGTCTTCTGCAGTAGAAGACGGTACGGAAATTTTACCCACGCGCTGCGGAAGGCGCTACGGAGTTTAGATGCTGCGTCTGTCGCAACGTCAAATGCCCGCAAGACGTCCTATGTATTTTGACCTTAAAGGCTGAAATAGTCCTACATGTTGCCAGCATTTAACATTTGCGATGGACATACGGGAAGCATTGGATTATATCTCCGCCTCGGATTATATCTCCGCCTCAGGAGTGTCCAGGGCGATTTGCTTATCTCCTGAAGACGGTCCATATGGATTGTTTTGTTAGAATTCTTTAATACTAACAATAAAGTACGTTTTTTAATTCATATACAGATGCGTGTGCTCAGAATGTTCAAACATCGTCTATTTCCACTTCATCGGTGACTGTCAGCTGGGATGTCGCAACTGGTGGTTGCTACGCTAATTCGTACACTGTCACCTTTACAGTAACTAATCTTAGACAATGTGGAATGACGGGCGCTACGACATCACACACTGCGATAACTGGCAATTCGTTGACGGTATCTGATTTGCCGCCATTTACAAGTTACATCATTACGTTAACTCCCGGTATAGTGGATACGATGACTGGGGATGTAGTACCGGGAGATAACCTTGTAGACGAGACGATGACACTCCCTGATGGTAGGTCATTTATCCAGTCACACTTCATGCATATTTGCCTGGGTAGGATATAGGCAGGTGTTCACTGGTGGAGGGGCATGAACACTAGCACTGCATCACTCTTATGGGATCACACCACTAAATCAAGTTCCTATTCTTTTATATGTTAAAAGGTACCCGAGAAATCGTCATTTTCTCATGGTTATAATAGTAAAGGACCAGTCAGTAGACCCCATGACCAAATCATAGAACAAAGGTTTGAATTGATTCTAGATAAATTTAGCTTGGGCTCACCTCCTGAAACTTCCGGGCATTTCGGGAAGGGGTCAATCAAGGTCACATGGGGTCAAATTCTCAGAATGATCCAATTATGTCAGGTAATATATCAAATTACTCGTATGGTCATGAGGATTTCAGCGCCTCTATGTTGTGACATCAGTTGGTCCATGGAACCATAAAACCTTCATAAAATTTCAGAATTGTAGTATTTTTCATCTTTTATACTCAGATGATGAGAAAAACATCCACAGATCACAACTATCACAAAAAAATTGGCATATCAGCCTTCATTTCAAACCTTTTTTTCCATTCTCTCTCTCTCTCTCTCTCTGGGTCAGATGGCGCAGGATTGCGCTGCTGTGGTCTTCACAAGAGTACGCCATCTACTTCTATCAAAAGTCAAACGTGTTGTACCATACATTCCGTGTGATGAAACGTTCTTCACATCATTTGTCCAAGATGTTGATGGACGTCCCCTTCCATGATGGCCTTCCACAGCTCCCTGAAGAATCTGCTTCTCAACTCCACCACCCTTTCTTACAATGTGGCCAAAGTAGCGCAATTTCCTCTCAATGCTGGACTTTCTGATGTTTAAGTCTGTGCCAATCTTATTCAGGACCCATATTTTTGTCTTCTTGTCTTTCCAAGATACTCCCAATAGCCTCCTATAGCACCACATCTCAAATGCATCTATCTTCTTCCTGTCATTCTTTGTCATTGCCCAGGATTCGCACCCGTATGTAGCAATTGAGAAGACTATTGCACGGAGTAACCGTACCTTGAGGTTGATTGATAAACCACGACTCTTCCAGATCTTTGAGTTGTTGTCCTTGCCTTAGCTAATCTTCTTTTGATCTCAGATGTGCTATCACCTTTGTTGTCTATCATTGAACCTAGGTATTCAAATTGTTTAACCTCCTCGATCTTTTGACCATCTATCACAAAGTCCTCTCCAGTTCCATTTCTATCAATAACCATTACTTTAGTCTTCTTGGCATTTAGCAGAAGGCCTTTCTCCTCACTGGCTTCCTTGATGCATTTCAAAAGGGCCAGCAGTTCCTCTCTACTGCTGCATATTAGGGTGGTATCATCAGCATAGCGTAGATTTGTGATACTGCTACCGCCGAATTTGACTCCACCAGTAAACCCGTCCAAAGCTTCTCTCATGATGTCCTCTGAATAAATGTTAAGCAGGTTTGGTGACAATATGCAGCCCTGTCTCAGCCCTCTTCCAATCTTGAACCATTCAGTATCTCCATTACTTGTCCTGACTGCAGATTCCTGGTCCTCATATATATAGTTGACTAATAAGATCAATAATGTGACCAGGGAATCCCATCCTTCTCATTGTTTTCCACAATTTTTTCCATTAATGCGAATTAAACACTGGTTGTTATTTCTCCAGTCAGATAGGGTTGGAGCCGATTTAGTGGTGTGATCTCTTAAATTGATTTTTAGTGACGTCGCTATCCGAGCCTTTGAATTTATTTTTGAACGAAAAGCAAATGTTGACTCTCCTTATATACGCTTTTGTAATTATGATGCATAACATTTTATTTTGATTGGGCATTATTTTCTGAGTATAACTTCTTTCTTACAGCTCCTGGAAGCATAGACGATTTATCTGCCAGCCCTGCATCAGACGGATCTAATGATTTAGATGTTTCATATTCTTATAACCCATCGCATATGCAGTGTGATTTATTCGTTGTGAAATTTGAACTTACTTTCCAAGACCAATGTCTTCAAATATCTGGAGGTAGGTATCTCAGCTGTTCCCCGTGGCAGCACCAGGGATTTTTGTCGGAGGGGGGGCATGGGGGGGGCAAAGTGAATTTCAGGGGGGGGCAAAATCGACCAATTTTGGACATTTACGTAACTTTGGGGGTTTTCCTCAAAAGTGTGAGTGGGACCACTGGGTGTTCCTAGGTAGATATTTTGTCTCAAGTATCTTTATTTCCTGCGCCCTTTGAGGCTTGTGGCATGGGGTCGACTCATTAACTTTTACGACGCGTCGTAATGCATACAATTACAAACTAGCGCACGAGATCAAATTAATGTTGCGTAATCGTTATAAACTACGCAACAAAGTTTCTTTATGGTTAGGAAATTTACCCACTAATAAAATCTAGCAACTAATTTTATACATTTGCTAAATAATCGCATGTGGGGTATTGTCCTGCGCATTTTGACACCTCAATCACTACCCTACGACACTCCTGAGAAAAGATATGAATGTTTAAGTAACACGAGGTTGAAAAATAAAAATGGCAAAGAAGCATATTCAATGGTTTTAGAGCTGATTCACTGATCGAAGACGGTTTCATTATTCCCGCCTTTTCCATTTGAATTTAAAGCATTTTCTGATACATGTTGGATAATCCTTTGCTTATTGTGCAGATGAATGATCAAAGACAAAGGTGAGTGGGTACTAAGAGATTTACGTTTTGAGAGATGGGTTAAAGGGATTCAAAACAGGTCATGATTACAGCAGTTTAGAAGATACTGTATGTTCAATATGTTACCAAAACTGATTTAAACCCCTTGGAGAACCTTTGGGACCAGCTGAAGAGAGGAGTCAACAAGAAGATAAAGGCAGATACTCTGGTGGGATTGCGTCGCATCGTTATCAATGAGTGGAACGGGATTGACCAAGGTAACATTCGACGCCTCATTAGGAGTATGAGAGTACTGAAAGAAAAAGAGATGAATCTCAAGTGAAGTTGGAAGCCAGAAATAATGCCAGAAATGTGCTCAGCAAGTAAACAAAAAAATGTTATCTGCATGTTTTTTGTGTGTGTGTTCTTTTATGCTGAAAACTTGAATAGGACTTTTTGCAATTTTGATTTTTCGACCTCGTGTTACTTAAACATTCATATCTTTTCTCAGGAGTGTCGTAGGGTAGTGATTGAGGTGTCAACATGCACAGGACAATCACCCGCATGCGATTATTTAGCAAACGTACACAATTAGTCGCTAGATTTTATTAGTGGGTAAATTTCCTAACCATAAAGAAACTTTTTTTGCGTAGTGTACATGTATTAATATATCAATATACAGGGGAAAGAAGAATCAGGAATCGCCGACTAGCACAATTAAACATGTAATAACAATGGAAACATGACATGCATAGGCAGGTAAATAGAGAAAAAATACTCCGGACATACCTGGCTGTGCGGGAACTTGAACCCCAGACCTCTCTCATACGAGCGCTCTAAGCTACACAGACTGTGCCTGATAAACCGGACTGAAGTCTGGTATTTATGGATATGAGCAGTCGGGATAAACAGTAGGGCTACAAACAACACAGCATTATTAATCATACAACCAAGGGTCCCATTATGCAGTTATCTCTACAACAGAATTCACCACTACCTTTGCAGGACTTAAACCCCATTAAACCAAGTTAACCCTCATTGAAAACAGCTCAACTATGTTAAATCATAGTTAAATCAGGGATGTGTCTCATATCCCTGGTTAAATCCATAAACATATGTTTCTGAGTTACCTGTGCGATATCGCAATGTGCTGTGATGCAATGGGTATTATAATTTCAGTTGGATGAACCATTACAAAGCAAACGCATAGTAACAATACTGATCGTGGCCTGTTTCCGAAGGGAGAACAATAGTCTGCATATTGTTATCCAGCCATGTTGACGGTACAACTCATGTCAAACTTGCCACAGCTATTGTGATCGTATCACACAAGTAAATGAGAAACATGTGGTTTTAGACTTAACACAGTTTGGAAAAATTTTTTCCATTTTTTAGCTCCCTATCGGGTAGTCAGAACTCCGTATTTGGGAGGCTCGACAACAATAAATTACGTTACAATAAATCTTAAGTTGACCCATGCTGTAATTTTGATCTCTTCTTTCTCTTCCAACAGGTAACAGGGTGTTACACACAACAACTTCTTCTAAAAGTACTACTATACCAGGTCTCCTCGCATATTCATCATATAAGGTGTATGTGAATGCTATGAATGATTTACAATCTGGTGCTATAGCTACTACAACTGCCACCACTCCACAAGCAGGTAGGCCTATATAATAATATGTATTATAAATTAGGTTTCCTTGTTGTTTGTTTGTTTGAGTGTCTGCTGAATTCAACACTGTAAATTTCACGGATAAGTCGACGGTAGTGGTAGTGTCAGAGGTGCTCAAAAGCAGGGCGTGTTTTACGGTGTTTATAATTTGTAGTTTTTTTGTTACTTCTGTTAGATCTCACCCGGTGCCATTCTTTTCATTCACAACTTACTGGTTTTGTAACCTTTTAACCTTTAACAAAAATCTATAATATAGTAGGGTCCAGAATCTATAATATATTGAAAATGTCCATACATCACGTATTACTATTTTTCTATTGTCTGAGGTCATACTGGGTGATGGTCAACGCCGCACAGAAATCGTCAAAACAAAAGACCGGTGTTGACAGTAAACTTTTTCAGCCACCAACGTTCCATGGTTGCAGTCAGTAATCAGTATTGTACAAATTATTTATGGATCGTCAGCATACAAAAACACGAACGATATAGTATGTACATGAGTAATAGTCAACGTAATGTCATGAAATATAATTTCTGTCCATGCAGCTCCATCAGGCCCCCCGGGAAATCCTCGAGCTGTTTCTGCAACTGATTCATCCATATCATTTGTTTTTGATGACGTGCCATGCACTTCACGGAGAGGGGTTATCATTGGCTACAGGTAACAACAGCTATAACGTATTCACACAAGCTGAGTAAATTTCACGATATAAACTAACAAAATTATATATTTTATGATACCGTAAAACCCCGTCTACAAGCATATAGTGTGCTTCTGATGAAAGCTACATTAATCCAGTCGCCATTATGGAGTTTGAGCAAATAAATTACGGATCCAAGCATATACAAACAAGTATTATTTTAAGACCGATCTATTGTATTGGTATATTAACGCTTGCTTCGAATTAATTAAGCTTTTATAAAAAACACTATATATGCTTGTAGACGGGGATTTACGGTATCAGAATAGTAATTGATAAAATGGAGCCATCCAATGGCGACGGTCTTCAAATGATTAAAGAGTTTAACCTCAACACAACACTATTTTGAGCTCACCTGGAACGTTTCAACTACAGTCTCGGTTCGGTTCCATCTCTGGATATTATGTAACAATAAATAATTACATAATGCCCCATGTAACTCCCCCCCCCCTTAGTTTTCTCAATGCCAAAAACCCATTCCTCTTCATCCACAAATCGACGCACACCGATTACACACACAGTCAGTCATCCATGCAGCAATATAGAAACATACCCGTATTATTAGTGAACGCGAAAGTCCAGTGAGCAATGATTCCTCGACTGAACCAATCTGTTTGAGATCTCCCTTCCAAATAATCGTTCAACGAAGCCCGGTAATTCCGATGTCAATTACGCAAGCCCCGCCTAGTCCGACGAGTAGGACCTGTTTTTTTCTTAGTTTACCAACTATACTCTAACTCTGATCGCTCAAGAAAGATTAACCACAAAAGTCCACTATCCTCCCGAAATTTTTTTTTATTTTGGGGGGCGCGGTCACTGGACTTTCGCGATTCGTCTTTCTTGCGCCATGTGAGATAGTGATCATAGTGTGAAAAGTGTATAGTCTGGTAACTTAGAAATAAAAGGTCCTACTCGTCGGACTAGCCCCGCCCCAGTTTCAATTCAAATATGGTAGCACAAAGCTATGCCGCGGGATGTGACGTAAGATCGGGATAGGACACTTGTCAACAACTGAGAGGTATGAGCTCAACTGGCAAGCGTCTGATAGACCCATGGTACGCGCAATATAAAAGGCAATTGCGTATAATGCGGTGCACATTATTTATCTAGGGAAGCCTCTTCAAATATCCCCGCGCTGCCAAGCTGCGTTGATTGGTCGGATACAATATCGTTGTTTTAGTCGCTTACACAAACGTTAATGCAGTGAGAACATGGACGTGGTATATAGACAGATCGCGTGACCCAGGATCGGTAAAAGTAAATTCCCACACTGGGAACTGGAAGGCGTATAGCCTACAGATTGGAAGGGTCCATGTATTGAGTTGATTTTTAATGTTATATAGTCTACAGTACCAGTGATTAGCCATGGACCCGAGAGAGGGTCTAGTCAGCCCACAGCCGCACACCGACATCGCCCGGTTAATAATTACATTATACAGCAGAGACACTGAAATGAATACCCGGGATCGATACATGTGAATGTGCTATGCACGATTTGATATTCAGACGATAAATCTTTGGATACCGGGGTAGAAAATGATGAATATCTCCCGTAATTGATTTAGTCTAAAGAAGCCAGATTTTGTTCCTTGCACTTGAATATATATGTGTTGAACGGATATGATAGTCGTTAGCTTGCGTCTTGAGAAAGAAGCTTGCGTCTTGAACTCAAAAACTTACAAAAATTCTGATTTTATATATGCCGAACTATAGCGCAGCCTAAGCTAGCTCCAATCGTGGTGGCAGTCTAAAAGCAGATGACCATTGACCTCATCATGGCGTATACATGCTCACTCACACACAGAGAGTTCAATTACAGGCTATTGTCAGTAGCCTTAGTCAGATGTCCCTCGGCTCATTATGCGTCTCAAAGGTCGGAACAAAATGGCCATGCGTGGCTGTGGATTCAACCTACCATGGCGATTTCTGGCATGAAGATATCGGGGCGATGACTGTGAGCCGCTTTAATGGCAGCCGGCAGTCCAATATCCATAAACGCAATTCATGGCATAACTGCTCGATTTGTGGTTATAGGTATGGTCTATTATGCGGTGTGTGTTCCTCGATCCTTGGGGAACCTGAATGTGTCTACTTCATGGTCTATTATAAATTGAGGAAGATAACCGATTACACACACTCTAATAAAAAAATTGTAACAATTGTAGTAAGAGAGCAAATTTTTTTTTTTTAAATGAGTCAATGGAATGATTTAAATGTACTGAATAGAGTACAATTTATTCAATATTGAGTTTCATATTATCGCTCTCTTCCCTTATTACTCAAAGGAGTATTTCGTGATCCTAGCATCCTCTTTTTATGTCATTTGTCAGTAGATATCCACGAAAAAAGCTTATTCCCAAAATTTCAGTTGATTCCGATTTTGCGTTTGCGAGGTATGCATGATTATGTGTATTACACTGCTCCATAGACAATGTGTTGTAATTTCGTTCTGGTGCACCAGAACGAAATTCAGATTTCACGATATCTTTGCTAAATGAATTAATCTGCAAGAATTTTTTGTACATAAACATTATGTAGCCAGAGGTTTCCAGCGATATAAAAATCTCAACTTTTTTTGAGAAAAGTGGGGGGATGAGGCTGTGGATCACGAAATGCCCTTTTAACTAGCAATTAAGGAATGTTGTATTTGCAGAGCAATAGTAAAGTATATACATACTTAAAACTAACACGAACAAGTAAATTACTGAGGTGCACCACATAAACAGATGTTACTGACGGTACTGTGTACCAAACAATCTTGTATAAAGTTCGCTCTAGAGCCACATCAGGAAGATCATATTTAAATACTCGGGTAAATACTATGAGTATGATGATCCATACGTATCAAAACAACCGAATTGACAACCACTGCTACCCGCCCTCTTCCACTATGTTCCTGACTGTTTACAACCTGTGCCTCGACCTCCTACATGTTTTATCTCAGTCCAATCACCTCGGGTACTGTGTGAGTGGATCTGACTTTACATCAACTGTCAAGCCAAAGCATATGCAGATGGCCGTCCTCTTAGCTAGGAGCTTAAGGGAAGGGGTATGAACGTTTGGACAGTATTTATTGTGGGACATTAGAGCACATCAGACATATCGAATTGCATTCTGAATACGAAGAATGGCCTTCTGATATTAAATAATTTAGATTTTTTGAAATTCGCAATGTAATACACATTTTATGGCAAATCATTAAAAATTGATATTTTTAATATTTAACAGTACTCGAATTTAACTTTATAAATCTGATGATTTCACCTAAAGTGTATGTAGGTGGGATGAAAAGCCGACGATCAATTGAAAATTTTGACCTTTCGTATTGAAGATTTTTTTCCCAAAACACCAAAAAAATTAGGTCTTTTGGGGAAAAAAATCCATATCTTCAATATGAAAGGTCAAAATTTTCAATTGATCGTCGGCTTTTCCTCCCAGCTACATACACTTAAGACTATATCATTAAATTTATAAAATTTACTTCGAGGACTGTTATATCTCCAAAATGTGAAAAATATGTTTTTAATTGAGCAATATCAAAGACCCTAGATACAAAATCTACCACTGTGAACGTGTTTGGGCCGCATAACATAACATTATGAAACATTTGGCTATCAAATATTGACAGTCTCACTCCACTGATTTCAAGTGGACTGTTATATATCAAAATTTGAAAAATATCAAATTTTTATAATTTGTCATAAAATTTGTATTATATTGTGATTTTCAAAAATGAAAATTATTTGATATCAGAAAGACATGCTTCGTATTCAGAATGCAATTCGATAGGTCTGAAGTGCTCTCATGTCCCACAAAAAATACTGTCGAAACGCAATAAACTCTCATTTTAGATCCCTTAACTTAACTTAAAGCCATATTATAACATTTGCGGAGGAAGACGCCCTCACTGAATTTTTAAAATTCCTTTTTTTAAACGATTAAATTGTACTTTATTAAACCAATATACCCTGCAAAAATCAAGACTCTGGGTGCTGTAGTTTTGTCAAAATCCGAGATTTTGAATAAAACGCCGGAATCCGCGCTTTATTATTACGATGGAATTATTAGTCGAACGCATACACGATGTTCATAACACACAGTACGTACGGCGTGCGGGACGGTGATATACACAACAAAGGGTCGTACCACAACATGACCGAAGGAGTGGTACGTATTGGCGACATGTGCGCTGGTAGTAAATTCCAATTTTCTTTGCTTTGCCGTAGTTGTTCGGCTCCAAATTAAAAGGGGATATATCTGACAGTAAAGCTAACATTTTATGGCAAAGAAATGCTAATCTATTTTGTTTGAAAATGTTATAATATGGCTTTAACTCAATATAGGTCGTTTAAATGTGTATATTTTCAATATTTGTTTCAATTTACTAGATATTCCTTTGTTGGCCAAGGAGGGAATTTCGACGGTAGTAATACATTTGACACAGGCAACAGCCAACGAGCAGTCACGGTCACAGGTTTGAACTGTCGTAGGCCATATATCTTCCGGGTTGCAGCTGTCACTAGCGCTGGAGTAGGTCCTTACAGCGGAACAATTGTAGCAACATCTGGTTATTCTAGCGGTATGTACAATATGTTTGCGCTTGACTATTTTCAGGAGTATGTTTCTCTTGACATGTTTTTTTATGTGTTACGGATAAAATCAAAACTCGACCGCCATTGACCGGCGGTTGAACCGCGGTCCATTGTTTAGAACAATGGAAACCGGCTCCAACCGGACGGAATCGCCCGGAACCGGCGGTCGAATTTTGATTTCATTCCTTACAGCTTTCGAACCATAGATAAAAGAGATATATGTTTCGAACACATATAAGCGTACACAGAAATTGTATTTTTCTTTCAAGTTTAATAAATGTTAATGAACGCGTTATATTACTTGTTGGGAGAGAAATTAGACAAAATAATGCACGCCCGCTGATGTTGTCCAATTTATTTTGTTATAAAAATTGCAAAAATCACGGGATTTTTTATGTGTATGAAATAGGTTAACATATGCGTATCACTTGTTGCTCGAGAAATTGTACAAAATAATGCACTTGTAGTGAGATGTTGATGCATCTAATGCACTCCCCCATTCGGGGCTCGTACATTAGACGCATCAATATCCCGGATCAATATCTCAGTACGCGTGCAATATTTTGTACAATTTCACTCCCAATAAGTGATACGCATTAACCTATAAATATTATGCCCTGACACAATGTTGATGATACCAGACTGACGACTTACCGAATAGCCCTAGGACATGATCATGTTTTTGGAATTAAAAAGCGGGGCTTTGGGTAAAAATACCAAGGAAAGTGAAAATCTGCGTAAGGCCTAATATTTTACCGTCCGACCTCTATGTTGTCGAAAGCGAAGTTGTGTGACCATTTTCATTATTATATTATAAAATGTAACCATTACCCATTATCAAATTTTTGATTTTTCTAAATAATTATAACAGCATCGTTCATGGCCAACGCTGCTCTTACCGTAACCAAAACGTCGACAACAGCTCAAGTGAGCTGGCCAACCTCAGCGTGCGTATCACCTACCACCCAATTCAGGGTAGAATACCAACTTACTAACCGGGACCAATGTCAGCAAACAACGGGCCCGCTACAGTCATTAACGCCCATCACAGGAGGGCAAATGACTGCTACCGTAGGAACTTGGTACCTTATTCCTCATACACGGTAACTGTTTATGGAACTGACGTATCTGGCGGGGTCTCTGGTCAGACCACTAGTGTGTCTACTACGTTTCAAACGGCACAGGGAAGTAAGTAATCCAAATTTGTTGAAATTAGCTGTTAAACAAATTGTCATTGGCTTAGGAAGATTTTCAACATGAGGGGTGGGGGGGCTGAAAATTGAAAAAAAAAATTGGTAGGGTCTCCCCCCCCCCCATCCCCCCCTCGGAGTCAGAAAATGTTGCAAAATATAAGTCACAAACACCCATTTTCCTTCTATTTGATCACAATTTTTTAATACACCTGGGATTATTGGGGGCTGAAAGGTACAGCCCGCACCAAAATTATTGAGGGGGCTGAGCCCCCAAGCCCCTCGGTTCCTAAGCCTATGATAGTTTATTAAATGGCTTCATTATTATAAACTGTGCACAAAAGTATAGTCAAACATAATTAATAGATGCAAGGATTCTTGCAGAAATTCAGATAGCAACGTTTGCACAGTATTTTTGGTGAAACATGAGAGCACATCAGAAATATCGAATTGCATTCAGAATACGAGGAATGCCCTTCTTATATCAAATAATTTTCCAAATTGGCGATATAATACACATTTCATGGCAAGTGATTATTTAACCGTCCTCGAAGTAAAATTTATAGATCTAATGATAACAACATATATTCACAGTTAGACTACCTTTTGAATAGAGTGCTCAATCCCAAGAAGGGAGAGCATATAACAATTCAAAATTTGGCTAGACAACCATTTGGCTGTTGGAAAAAAAAAAAGCAAGGTACACCAACTTGATGTGGGGAAACAAGTAAAATTCAGACTAGACAGTATGCAGGCAGAAGAAGTAGGCAAAGTTCGATAGCCAAAAATTACCAGTTCCAAAAGGCCCACAGAAGTAAGTGCTGAACCTGCAAAAACAACAAGGATCAATGGTAATACAAAACTGCACTAGAACAAGTGATGAACATCACTGTGCATATAAACAGACACGCTAAACCAAACATCCAGAGTAGGCACAAAACAGGCAAAGTTCGATAGCCAAAAATTGCCAATACCAGAGCCCACAAAAGTGTCAGGAAAACAGTACACTGGAAGTGATGAAAATCACCATGATCACTGTGTACATAGCAGTCAAACACTAAACAGACAAAAAACAACCGACGTTTCGACCAGATAAACTGCTCTTCTTCAGGGACAGACAACAAAATATAAAGCAAACAACAAGAACTACATGCTGTAGTTTAAAAACAAATTCAAGTCAAAAATTGAAGGCAAGGTCAAATTGAAATAAGTAGCAAACAAAGACAGCAAACTCAGAGCAAAATAAGTTGTGTCTTCTCTCATTGAGAGCAAATTCACTACGTTGTTTGACTGTTGTTTATTCTTCCATTCCAATGAGATGGTTGTCCAGCCAAATTTTCTCTACCGTGTCGTCTGACGATCGCCTTTAGGCGTGAAACTCAGAGTAACGACTTCTATTCTGGAAGGTCTACTTTGAATTTTATACGCTCTCCCTTCTTAGGCGGGTTCCATTTTGGAAAAATTGCGTTCCTAGCGGCAATTTTGCGTAAAAGTCGGCAAACATCTTATTTTAGTTAATTTTGGTATGCTTAACTCGAATCTGATGTCTGCCAATCAATATTTTGAGACCATGACCCTCAAAAAGACCGGCAAAAAGACCCCAAAATGAACACATAGGACACGGTTGTTTGATGTATATAGAATTGGCTTCATTATTAAGAAAATGCAAACTATAGATGGCGCTATTTACCATAAATCATATTTCTTAATTTGCAAGGGGTATGTAATCAATACTACCATTTAAACAGGTGGAATAGGTGAAACAAACAAGAAAGAAATTTTGTAAACATATTTCATCAAAAAATAAATAGAATTATTATTATTAAAAGCCTGAAAGAGTAATTTCCAGTATCTAAATAGCGCCACCAATCTTGTCATAAATAGATACATTTTTTATCCGAAAAAGCTTTAAAAAATGCTGTAAAAGTGAATAATGTTGAAAATAATGGGAAATTAAAGTTGAAAATGACTCAAAAGCATCTGTATACATTAATATTGACCGCTTTAAACTGTTTAAGCCTAAAAATTGGGTTGTACATTGTGTTTTGTTTCAAAAATTAATAAATGATCACATCAAACAACCGTGAGGATCGTATAGGGGGCAAAAATTACTTAAAACTGTTGTATGGGCATGAAACTTGGTAGGTAAAGTTGAACATTTAGAGTCAAATTTTCGGAATGTCATTTCGGGGTCATCCGAGGTCACCCATGGGTCATCTGAGGTCAATTTTCTAAAAACTGTCATATGGGAATGGAACTTTGCGGGTACAGTCAACAGTTAGAGTCCAATTTTTGGAAGGTCATTTCGGGGTTATCCGAGGTCACCCAGGAGTCATCTGAGGTCAAATTACTGAAAACTGTTGTATGGACATGAAACTTGGTAGGTAGAGTCAACATTTAGAGGCAAAATTTTGGAAGGTCATTTCTAGGTCATCCATGGTCACCATGAGGTCAAATTACTAAAAACTGTCGTATGGGCATGAAACTTGGTGGGTACAGTCAACATTTAGAGCCAAATTTAGAGCCAAAAAAGGTCATTTCGGGGTCATCCAGAGGTCAGATGAGGTCAAATTACTAAAAACTATCTTATGGGCATGAAACTTCGGGGTCACCATGGGTTGTTGCAGGTTGCAGGCGGTGGCGAAAGCAGGCGAGACTCGTGGTTCGAGTACCGCCTTGTTATGAAAATCAGAGCAACTTCTAATTTTTCACCCCTGTATAGCATGCAAATTGACCTAGGACCTGTTAAGCTTCATAACTTGATAACTATATGTCCTACGTGCAAATATGTTACATTTTTGTAATCATTAGACCCAGGCAAATAATTTGACATGTTTTTTAGTAAGCATGTTTAATTTTTAACCCCTATTGGAGCATACAGTAGGGGATTTGTGAGTCTTTTTTAGGGTCACGGAGTTCCAATAATAGCTTGGCAGACAAAATCTTTAAATTCAGCATGTCCGAATTAACCAAACTAATTTGGTTGCCAGCTTTTACGGGAACTTGCCGCTATATGCTTTAAATAAGCACACATTTCCAAAATAGAACCAGTCTATCTTGGGATTGAGCAAGGATTCAAAAGGTATTCTAACTATGAAAAATGTTGTTATTACGCTCCTGTTATGCAGTTGAACATTCTGTGACTATCTTAGCTATGATAGTACAGTAGTTTGGCTGTTGACACCAAGGAATGTAAATTCTTCCATTCAAAGAGATGGTTATCCAACCAAATTTTCTTAAAATCATGGCTGGAGTTCATCAGCGTCAGGCCAACTTACCACATACAAAATATTTAGAATCCTACAAGCCTTATTCAAATACATGTAGCTAATTTGTAGAGAAATTATAATTTCATGTAAAATTTTGTGTTTAACACATGGCTTTCGGCTTTACTTTTTTTAGCAGACAATGTTAGACATCTATGACATTTGATGATTTTCCGGATCACTGGATGGGCCTTTAAACAATATACAAAAAATTATGAGCTTTAATGTGACTTTTCTGATTGCAGAAGGAAGTTTAAATACGTTTTTTTATTCCATTAAGTTAAACAAAGAGGAGAGAGAGCGAGAGGAGAATGATAAGAATGACATAATAGAAAGGTAATAAAATGTTCATTTTCATTCCATGACGTTTGATTTTAGCACCAGCCGTGAGTCCAGTTGGTTTAAGGCTTTTGACGGTGTCGCAAAATAGAGTAACCTTCATGTGGGACCCGCTTACGTGTGGTAATCGGAGGGGCGTCGTAAGGTACCGGTATGAGATCAAACAAGGAAGTACGATTTTCATTGCTAGAGAGGTCAATGCAGTGAGTGCCAACGAGGGCGGCCTATCTCCGGGTACTACGTATTTCATCACTGTTGCAGCATTAACAGAAGCTGGAGACACCGGTCCATCAAGTACGGCGCTGAGTGTCACAACCGACTCCGGTACGATATACCGAACATTCCTATTTTGGAATAACTACCACTACCTACCACACTAGTATCAGACTTACCCTTGCCCTAACCATACCCCCTAACTCTAACCCGGGCTCTAACCCTAGCCCATAACCATGATAACCCTAAGTTCATTATGCGGGAATTAACCGTAGGTATCCAATAGATATGCCTCTTTTTTCTGACAATATGTTTTGTAATCAGATAAATCATGTTTGTGGACCGGGACTAAACATTATAATTTAATCGGGTTATCGTAGCGGTTCTGTCCTTGTATACACCACCGGGTTCGAACCCGGCAGTTCCCGACGATATTACGTTTCACTACCTGGAGAGAATTGATCAAAAATTGAATTCCCTCCTGAGGCTCGTATCTGTCAAGTCCGATCCTGACTCCACTTTGCAGCGCGATGCGATGCTTTTCAAACATAGCAGCATCGCGCGATGAAATTAAAATGTACATTTTAATTTCATCGCGCGATGTTGCGATGTTTGAAAAGCATGTGGGGTCTGTATCTCCTTTTAAGGTCATTCTACCGACCAGAAGCGTGCACGGCTGCGATGCGACGCGAAAAAGTTGAACATTGTTCAACTTCATCGCGGACCGGAATTTCCACCGCGCGATGAGAATTTTCACCGCTGAGCTCGTAAAACCTGGTCATGATGTAGTCATGTCTACAGTAGAATTCACCACGACCTTTGCAGGACTTAAACCCCATTAAAAGCTATTAAACCAAAATCATCCTCATTGAAAACAGCTCAACTATGTTAAATCAGATCTTCTCTGATTAAATCCACACTACACATGTTTCTGTTTTACTTGTGCAATGAGCAATGAGCTGGTATTATAGTTTCAGTTGGGTGAACGATTATAAAGAAAACAATACTGTGTGGGCCTTTGTTTACGAAATGAGACAATAGTCTGCATATTGTTAACCAGCATTCTTGAAAATAAGAAACATAATGGTTGCAGACTTAACACGGTTTGGAAATAATATCTTCATATTTTTGGTGTTATCTGTCGTTTACATATCCTTCCTAAAACACCAAAGTGCGAATATTTCCAAACACCTAAATTAGCTAAAATTTCGGACATGTTACAAAACTATTTTCTAGAATTTCAGGGAGTACTTTAAATATTGGCCGGTTATTTTTTACACAGTGACGTTAACTAGGCAATGCCCATATACCTATAACATGCACTGTTTGTAGAGGTCACGCGTCAATGGTGAGAGTACTGTGTATTATGTATAGGAAAATGGACAGTAACTGCAGTATGTTCAGTTTTTATAGCATCGCAGCATCGCATCGCTCTGCGATGTGGAGTTAGGACCGGGCTTCAATGAGTTAACCAGATCACAAGGATGTCATAATAGCTAGAGGCAGTATAGACCACTTGGCATCTGACGTCATTGCCCGGCAGTATGCGCGCGCATTATGGCAATTTCAATTGTTCTTTGCCCTGCAGTATGCGTACGCATCGTAGTCTGCTAAGGGCACATGCATTTTAAATCGCCCGCCACATTTCATATAGTACAGGAAAGCCATTGAACAGTGTAGCGGCTCGTTCGAGCATATCGATAGACGAGTCCCTCGCCTTTGTTGATAAACAGTGATGTCAAGTGGTCTATACACAAATGGGTTAATGAGTTACATAAAAATGACCTTGTGTGGTATTAAGTTCCCAGGAAGTGAGTTTGCCTGAGGCAATTTGTGGTTAAATGTTGATCCCTCACTACAAGAGTTATTACCGTTGATTTGGTTTAAAAAGGAGGCGAGACATGATGAAATCTCTCCAGGAAACAAAACGTAATGGAATTTATGCGCATTTCTTCCATCATTATAAAGTTTCTGGCCAATTTACGTATTGAATAATAATTGAAGATACAATATGCAGGTATTGATAATGACGTAAATAGCCCCAGAGGAGCTGAACAGCGATTCAAAACTATGGGGATCTTTTGTGAGAGATTTGACCACTATAAAAGTGGTCATTGGGTGAAAAGCCCCTGAAAATGTTGGTCATACAGTGAGACCTGTACAATGTTGGGCCCTAAGCATTTTAAGAATACTTTGAACAAAAAGAGGTTAATGCATGAAGGCTAATTATCATTTCGTTTTGTTTTTTCTAGCACCGGGTGGAGGGTTTCAAAACCCTACCACAGGCGCCATATGCAGAAGATGTGGAAGTGAGTGTCGTTCAATGTATTAATAATATTGTCAAATAAAAAACCCGGAAAAATCACAAAAAATAATATAAAACACTACTGGAGTAAACATTTACACATACATTTTTCCAGATGCAAACCTTTTCAAGAGAAATTCTGATCAAAAGTAAACCTTTACCCCCTCTGCAAATTATTTTTGGATCCTATTTTTTAAACAAATTTCACAGAAAGTTCATGTGGGGTATTTTGATCAAATTTTTTACATTTTTTGGCCCAATTAACACTCATGATTTAAAATGACCTTTCCATTTCTCAGGAAATCGCCGTATTAGACTGAGAATACTTTTGGCACGTATTGCCATAAACATTCCAGCCGTCTTCACTCCAGCACTGAACAATCCTTCTTCGCCGCAGTACCAAGTGCTTGTTGTTCGAGTCTCCATTGTGGTAATTATAATATAGTTGTAAGGAAGTAGTGATAGTGGCAATATGTAGTAAAGGTAGTAGTAGGTTATGGTATGGTATGAGCCTCAAGGTTTTCTTTCTGGACATTCATCATGTTCAAGAACAAGTTGCCGAGATGCAGTGCATGAACCAGATGAGTAAATTGACCTGCTGCCACGAAATGAGCGTAAAGTCACAAGTTGGTAGTTTCGAAACGCCCTTGGCTACTGCGTTGGTGTTCTTTGTTTCACACACACCTGTTCAACTTCAAGCCAAAATATGTCCTTTAAAATGGGGGCATAATGGGTCATTCTCGAAGGACATAACTGGATGCGGAGGAGCTCGGAGGCAAATAAAGAACATCAGTTCATTCAGCTAGGATGTCTCGAAACTACAAACTTGCGACTTTATACTCATTTCGTTGTAATAGGTCACAAATGGGCCACATGAGATGACCTTAAACAGCCATGAAGATCTCAGGTTATCCAGTGGTCAAATGTTGGGTATGCTACAGACCCGGAAGGGAACTCCAACTTTGGAGGTGACGCGTATGTAGGGCTGTTAAGACCCCCCTTTTCAGCATCGCTGTCACCCAAACACCCCATATATTTTACAAACACATGCTCGCTCCGCGCTCTGTCACCCGAAGACCCCCTATTTTTCCATTTGATCTGTCACCCAAAGACCCTTTATAAGTTCAATTTGAACAGCAACTTTCATTTTATATAATTGCTATACTTTTGCCAAATGAAACATAGCTAAATCCTAATCCTTTAGATCTAACTAACAATAAAAGTCAAATTTGAATATTTGGTCAATGTTTGGAATGCGGGTTATTTTTCGTATGCTGTGACAATCAAGCTCTAAGACTTATACTAAGACTAATTTCAGATTATGCATTTTTATTGTGGAAAACGCGTTTACTAATATCAAACATAAAATGTTAAAATTATGAGCAGACGCTTAGCCCATAACCAAAATGTTGAATGCTTTGATTTGTGTCAAGTCTTTGAATTTTGTGACTGAAATTGTTGGAAAACATGCCAAGTTTCTATCCCATTTTCCGAAAAATTGACTTTTATTGCCAGTTAGAAGTAACTAAACATGCTAAAGGATTAGGATTTAGCCATGTTTCATTTGGCAAAATAGGATAATATCCCCCACCCCCTCCAAAAAATAGTGCGGTATTTTTCTGGAATCAGGCAGGCACTGGATTCAAGAGTACATTGATACAACTAATACATTGTGAATAATAAAGTGGAATTTTAATTTATTGTAGTAACTTATTTAATTATACAATTGTGAATGAGTCGGAGCTCGGGCACCAGTAGACAGACACTTGTTTGGTCAACATAAACAATTATACACAACTTTGTACAAATTGTGTTATCGTATATTCAGTGATTTTAATGATTTCAATCAAAACAAAGTCGTAACAAAACATACCATTGATTATTTGTGTATGTGAGCACTGATAATATTATTGCAATTTACATAAAAATTACGCATTAATGTCAACACTTTCAGTTTTTATTTGTATTGTAATTTACGTTATCGTTGCATATTTACCGCGAATTAATGTTATTTTTAATTTTCCCTCTCTATCTCATTTTAGTTCCAAATATACTGCAATCGGTTTGTGGGATGCATTGGTGTGGTCATTATCCGTTTCTTTCCCGGGAGTATTGGCGTAGATATGGACTACATATTTGAAGAGGATTCGCCAGTAACGGGTGCTATGGTAATGGAAACGGTCTTAGACACTGCTAGTGAAAACGATGATGGGGTCGGTGATGGCCTATTCATAACACCTGCTGCCACGACAGTAAACGGTAAGTAAACCAATACTTTCCAGGTATTTTACAATTTTTAAAAAGGTGATTGAAATTTGATATTTCTTTGATCAACTTTTGTTAGTGATTTTTCCATCTCAGCAGTCAATTGACCTTGATTTTTGAGAAAATAAACAGAAGGATAATTATGTCATCTGCTGTTACATCTAGCACCAAAGTTTGGGTTCTGAGTGGTGTGTCTGATATTTTACGGGGGGGCAATATCATAATTATTGAAGAATTCGCAATTTATCATTTTATACCCAAATCAAGGTGTTTAGTTACCGAATGTGTTTGTATTTAAACAGTCCTAAGAACAAGGCATATCAAGTTCTTTTCTTATCTTTGAGTTGTCGGGGGGGAGGGCAATCGCCGGGTAAGACTGACCATCAAAATGGACCAGGGGGTGAGGCCCATAGGTTTCTACAGTAAAATCCACGATTTTTATTTCGCTTCTTTTGTAAACTTATCCATTTCCTTTTATATTTAGATGAAAATACGGTGAAAATCCCATGTTCATAACAATTTTAGCCGTTATAATTGAAAAGTAGGGGTGCAACACCCCCCTCGTAGTCCGTGTTACAAACCGGGGTTACAAAATATGGCTCAGTATAGTTCTATTGATAGCAATAACTATAATTAAAGACAGAGATAAAAAGAATTTATCGCGTCTGACGTCATCTGTCAATCAAATTCGAGCACGGTTTGTTTACAAGTGTCGTGATGATGACTTGCTGAACGCGGCGGTACAACCGGGCGCCTTATTGTTATTTTGCACCTTCAAACATGCAAACCATCTCAAAGGTTAGGTATTGATAGTAGGAAACTTTCTTTGGCGAAGGCACCATGTCAACAATGCCTAGAAAAGCTGCTTTTTGCCTTTTGCTGCTGTTCCTTTTCTCCGATCAGCACCAGATAGATCGGTCTTCCGTTTACGCGCTATTAACCTGTGTAAACCAATCAAAGATCGTAATTGACAGTGACATCAGACGCGATAAATTCTTTTTATCCCTGTCTTTAATTATCACAATCACGTTTATTCTCATCTTGATTGATTCATGCAGACCTTTGCCCGCCAAATTACTGTAGTAACGGCGGTACGTGTATCAGTGACTCAGAAGCTAATGATGGATTTTGTCTGTAAGTATATCGTTGATATTAATTCATGTTTCACATAGACCAAAAATATGCAGATCATTCACCAACAGGCAAAGTCCTGTGTTTGCTGAAAATTCTCCCATATTTTAACCCCTTGAATCTCTAGGCAGTCAACACGAATACTTTGGCCAGAGTTCTAGGGCTATGAAGGAAATTTCCCATTTTGGCTTCAGGTTTTGGCTTTCTGCAACGAGACTCGCACATTACTTTAAGCGCCAAATTTAAATCGTAATTCTACAGTGCAGTGTGCTCGATGTGATCAGATGATCTATGATGTGATACATAGCTGATACACTGTGAGCTACAATCTTAGAATTATTGTGTTGGGACACGTGGTCAATTTTACTCCTTGTTTCCATCCCCAGTCACGTAAATTTTGATGAACGTTTTTCAAACAATGTTCTACGTGCAGCTTCAACCCTCCTCTTCCCCCACCAACCCTCCCCTTCCCCCACCAATTAATGTTGCAGAGTCCAACACGGAGTCTGATGATAAGACCCAGATCAACATTGTTACGGGGGGAAGGGAGATCGATTTTAGTTCATGGTCCTAAACTGTCCCAAGACTAAATTCTATGAGTCTTCTATGATTGTAGCTCACAGCATAAAATGTCGCATTATCGAGTAGATTGTTGCTTTTGGTTCTGGTTGTTGAAAGTTCTGCTCTTTTATCACTATTTGTTGAATTCAGCACAGATATCCTGTTTTGTAGCAGATTGTGTGGCAATTTTAGCAGATTGATCAAAATTTGAAACATTTTGGAAAATTACTACAATTTCCTGTGATTTATCAAAATATCCTGTGACTTATCATCAAATTATCAATTATTATCAAATTATCAATCAAGCCAGTAAGCTAATTAACCATTTGAGCAAAAATTACAGCTGAGAATCGAAGCTCGGCTAGCTCGCAGTTGAGAACTGAAATCGTCTGTCACAGCCAACCCGTATTAAAATCAAACGCACATTAACAGTTACTGGATGCGCTTATTATATTCTAATTATCCGCAAACCTGTTTTCTCAGATGTCCAGACGGTTTTGGTGGTACTACTTGCACTGATATTGTTCCAGGCGGTGTTGACCCCGGACCGGGTAAGTTATCAACGGGCCTATTGTCGGTCACACTCAGCATTGAGGCCAACTTGCGCTGCCCTTTTGGGCTTGACAATATAAGTTATAATAAGTTTTTATAATAAGTTTTATATAAGTTTTATTATTATTATTATTATTGTTGTTGTTGTTGTTGTTGTTGTTGTTGTTGTTGTTGTTGTTATTATTATTATCATCAATGGCTCAGCAGGAAAAAGACGTACAGTGGTGTAGCGTCATAGGGGCACGGGGTGGGGTGGCATGTGTCCCCCCAATCGATCTCATTGCGATGAATCTAGTATATGGATAATATAAATGTGCTTTTTCATTTAATGACATAAAATTGGCAAAATATTGTAAGGATCAACCGGGGTTTTGACTTTTTTTAAACCTACATCTTGGTCAAAAATTTTGCGTGAATCTAGGCCGTTTTCAATAGATTTACCACATTGGCCTTGCTATAATTGAATTATGTCATCTGAATGAAAAAAAGTGTTTTTAACTTTCGTTCGATATAGAAACTTTTCTGATTGGATGAACGGAACATTCGGGGTTTTGACAAAACCAATCACAGATGCCGTATTTTCCATTAGTCACCAGCTAGAAGCTCACACAGCTCTTATGATACTATGCACTCAACCGTGTATTGTAAACATACTGTGTAGAGACACGGCATTGCTAGGCTAACTTTGCTTCGACAAATGCGTGTACTCAGGTGTATCGAAGTGGAAACTGGGGAAATTGTGCATATATGCGTTTATAAGAGAATCGTTTTGTAGCCAAACCTTTCAATATGGACATCAGAGGAAGGTGTAACATAAGCTGTAGCAAAGCTTGAAGACAGTTGGGGCCAAAGTGCATATTTGGATGTCCAAATGTTGTCTCAAACTCAATGGTGAAAAAACTGAAGATATGGCGATCGGTTTTAGAGCACAGTTGGCAAAGTTCAATTGCCTTCAGTGAATATTGCTGGTACCAACGTTCCCGTTCAGAGAAACCCTGTTAGAAATCTTGGGGTCATGTTTGATCCTGGGTTGATAATGAACTCCCATGTTGCAAATGTTATCTAAACTGCCAATTACCATCTCATCAACATTAGTAGGGCGAGCTCACAAAATGCTTACGGACAGAAGCAGCTAAGTTCGCCTTGCACACCCTTGTCAGCAGCAGATTGGGGTATTACAACAGCTCTTTGACAGGCATTAGCAAATCTCTCATCACCAGACTTTAAAATATTCAACGCACTTCAGACAGGATCATTGCCAAGCGTAGAAAATTGGACTCAATCACTCCTGAACTTGTTGCGCTCCACTGGCTCACCATACAGCAATGCATCATTTTTAAAAGACCTCCTTTTGGTTTACAAAGCTCACCACAAAGCTCCACAAACTGTCTCCCATGTTACATCTCTAAATTTGCTTCAACCACAACCAGTTCGTCGGTAACTACGGTCATCAACGTCATGATCTCCTCAGTTTCTTGAAGTCAGAACCTAAAAGTGTGTCATTCGCCCGGGGTCATTCGAAGACATCGTGTAGACCAAAAGAATGGGAAACAATCTTCCTAACCATATTAGAAATACTCAGACTGTTGGCATTTTCAAGAAGCTGCTAAAATCCCATTTATACCAACAAGCCCATCAGATTTAGTTACTTGTGTATATGCCTTTCAGCGCCTTTGAACAGCTGACTTTTTGTATATTGCCGCTTAATAAATTGGTATAGTTATTGTTGTAGCAAAGTGTGTGTTCTGAAGCCAAAATTCAGCTAAGCACTGAAGATTAATAAGGGGCGCACCATTAGATTTCCAGGGGGGGGGGCATGGGAGTTTTTTGAAAAAAACAAACTTTGCCCACTAGTGAGAAAAAAACAAACAACTTTGCCCACTAGTGAAAAAAAAAAAAAAATTCCCCCACCCAACTTTGTATAAAAATATACATTAAAATTGAAAAAAAATAACTTCGGTGCTCTTGGAGGCAAAAAAAAAAAAATTCCGCCGCCTTCGGTGGCGAAAAAAAAAAAATTCTGCCTGACCCAAACTCCCATGCCCCCCTGAGAATCTAATGGTGCGTCCCTAAGCGTGAACAACTAAAGGAACTGCAGTGCATACTTCAGCTTTTATAGTCTCACATTTGTTATACAATACAGTGATATCATCACAGTACACGTTCCCCCTTTCTGTACATTGGCCATTGGCCATAAACTTACAACAATACACGTACTGCATGTTTTAAGATTTGAGATCTCCACCCACACATGATATGTTAAAGCTATCCTATGTATTAAAACTTCCACGCCCTCAATTAAAAAGGCACTTTAAGCCTTCCTATACAGTAATCACTATGTCATCAATTACAGCTAACAGAAGAAGCTGCATTTTCAACTGAATATCTGAACAACTATTTCAATTATCAACCCCAGTAAATATAAGCTCTGATCTGATAGTGTGATAACTTTCATGCACATCTCAATCATTTGGAATTTCCCCCATTAAAAGTAACAGGCTAAAATAAAAACTCCGTCATGTTTTGTACAATGTTTACCCGATAACCGGCTGTTCATACATCTATCAAAACCAATAATGCAACGGGCCAAAATCGTGGTCAAATCCGGCTCGTCCCACAAAATGTTTTCTGGCATTAGGCTCGTCCTGTTAAAATACTGCTTTTTGATATCGGAAGTCAAAGAAGATACGAAAAAGTCAAGAAGACTTGGCACCCCCGGGATTCGAACCTTTGACCCCCCGCATGCCAACCACACGATCACGGACCGGTAGCTACACGGGTTATTGCAGCCCGGCCAGCAATTCCGTGAGCATATAACACTTGCCTCATCTGCGTCATCGCAGACCCTGGGATTCATGCATGCGCAGATTTTTTCATCGTGGTATTAACAGGTGTTAGGGTTAATGTTTAAAATATTGTCTAAGTTGTTTATTATTGTCTAAATTTGTATTATATCGCGAATTTAAAAAAGATCTAATTTTTTTGGATATCATTAGGACATTCCTCGTTATCAGAATACAATTTAATGTGTTTGATGTGCTCTCATGTCCCATAAGAAATACTGTACAATGTTGCAATCCGATACATATACGTCTATTTGCCACTGTGCAAATGAAATTTTTGTTTTGGATATCATCCGCTATAACCTTACTAATTAGTGTCTACTTCTTCAATACGTTTGTGTCTATATCCATAGGTATTCGTGATGACTCTCGTACTTTGGCTATCACAATTGCCATGACGACAATTGGTATAGTGCTCATCGCCGTGCTTATTGCGACGGGTTTCGTCATTTACATTCGAATACTCCGACCTAGAATGCTCGCCAAACGTCAGATGCAATTCAACGGGACACCCCACCCAACGGACATCTTGGGAGAGGATCCATTGCTTGTGGATCCGGTAACTCTGGCGTCTCCATGGTCATTCCGACAATCACTTATGGGCGGTGAAGCCTTTGTGGTAAGTAGATTTAGTATTACAGGTGCCTACATTACAAGTGCACTGCGTTTTTCTGCATAATCGATGTTATGGGGGTCTCAACTTTAGTTATGGATATATCCATATGGGTATGGATGTGCGGTAGGGATTCCAAAAAACTACCCACTTTTTAAACCAAGTTTATCGGAAAAAAACAGACCTGAAATACACATTTTTAGAAATATTTTGCAAATTTTGCTAATAAAAATGTGAGAATTGACACTTCTTCGAGAAAATTTTGGAATGAAACTCTTTTTGAAACCAAATGTTCATGAAATGGCTGAAATGCATCCGAGTCTAAACTAAATGACTGAAAATACACAGAATATGCATATATCAATAATAATAGTTTTATCATGTGCAAACAGAACATTAATAATTGGCTCAGCACCCATGCACAACTGAGTGGGAGTATTAAGGGTCCTAAGTGAATTGCATGGCGACAGGATGACCACTGGTCATTGACCAGGTTCGGTCTTGTTTGATCCTTGTTCAATGCCTGGGTAGATTCCCCCTGAGTGTCTGAGGTCTGCGAGCTAAATTGACCCCAAAGATTGAATGAGCTCCTGAATCTATGCAAATTAAGGCAGGGCTATTTTAAACCAATGAGATTGTCTGCATTTGACAACTAAATACCTCGGGTGTTGGTTGCAACATGGATATACAGTAGTAGATATTTGCATGGTCTCAAGCATCCCTGACCAGATCCGGATTAATGGTGTAAAAGGTTATGCAAGGGTCATGCACCTTCTAGGAAGTAAACATCTGCACAAGATTATAATTCAAACATTTTTGCTTGATAAATCCGTTAAATGAGTACTCACGACTTCAGCTTTCGCAAGGGTATGTATAGTAACCATTTTGTAAGTCATTGTATTGACCCATCTTGTACGTACTTCCCCTGCTATGTGATAAGCTGTTTAACCCTAACCCGACTGCGCCTCACTAAAGCTCACTATGAAGTTTAGCAGCAAGATTACATATTCCTGGCACGTGATAGAGGTTTAAACAACACTTGGTGAATCCGTTATGTAAATGTATGATGTCACGCGGTGCCGTTATATCCAATCGGCACCCCGGATCGGCACTATTGTCATGATTGTACGTCACCGTTTATCGACTCATTGCCGTCTGCTCATTGCCATTATTCTGTTTGAGGTGATAAACCTATTCTCCTTTGCCCTTCATTACATGGGTTGGGTACTGCTTGGGTGATCAATATAATTCCATATTGTATAAGAGGGAATGTTTGTTTTGCATAAAATACAGCGAAAAAGGAAATAGAATTTTTGATTTCCCTCGGCTAATCCTTGTGAAAAAATATGACGGCTAAAAATGGTGAGTTATGAATCTATTAAAGCACTACCATGATTTATAATGTGAGACAAAAATAGTGAGAGCAATGTTTATTTTGTATTTCACTTTGCAGGGACAACGTGTATAATGAATGGATTATGCTGAACTGATGCCGATAATATGTGAGGATTAGGCATTCTTGAAGATGACGATTCGATGGCTTAGCGGCAGATAGACTTATATGTGACATCCCATGTCAAAAGAAGACACTTTTGGGCAGGATCGTAAATGGCGAAATAGCCAAAAATCTGCTTGGGGTGATTTTTTTCACAATTCGGTTTGTTGCGAATTTGTGATGTTATTAATGTTTAAAATATTGTCTGATAGTTTCAGATCGGAATATAATTGGTATCTTGTATTTTTGGAGACATTTTTCAAGGTACCGTACTTCCTACTCTCAACATTGTCAATAATATTTTTAAAGGCCGATTTTCTCAATTTCCAATTTTATAAGACCATAACTTCAACTTAACTCTATGTCTTCGCTTAGTTAGGAATGTTCGATTTCATTGGGGAAAACGGCGTTGCATCTCTATCTTGAAGATATGTAAAAACCTCAAAATTGATAACCTGCCCAAGTGTCTCCTTTTGACATGGGGCACGTCACATAATAATGTCCATGATTGAATTATATTATATTACCAATATATGGGAGTGCCCCCGGGATTATATTACTTTGTTTGGAAATAAACACATGTAGGACTAGTAGCCTATTATTTTATTAAAGTGCAGTTTTGTGTTCCAGAGGTATTCAATTTGATTAGATTCGTACTATATAATTGAAAATAATTTTGCCGTTTTACGCCCAGGAACACTATTCGCTTTTCAGGTTTCCCTGTATGATGATGATGATAATAATAATAATAAAATCACATATAACTATATAGAATACATGATAATGAAGATAATTGAACTAAAATCATATCCATGTACGTAATCGGTTACAAATATTTCACACAATGAATCATCGCGTAGACAATTTCAAAAATTCAATTTTTCCCAATTTTGCCAAATTTACCATACAAATTTGCTAAAATAAGAGAATTTGAAAGTGTCTGCATTAAGCCTATTTTATGGCTTTTTGATGGGAAAATTCTAGAACAAAGGATCAAAGTCATTGGGTAACCGTACTAAAGGGTGGTTCGATATGACTCTGGATATGACTTTAAGAAAAGGGCGGGTCATCGGGTATTCTTAAAAATGATGGGGGGGCAATTCCTGCAAAATAATGTAAATTTGTTAGGCCTGTCTATTATTGATTTTGATAATATAGGGGCCTAAATATTTTTTTATCTTATATCGGGAAAGTTGTTTTTTGTTAGAAATATTTATTGTACATATAGTTTTATCTTTTAGGAATAGTGGTTCTACGTACATATTTTCGACTATTTAGTTATGTCTACAAATTGTTTGATTAGTGTAGATTCGCGGAGAGTCTTTATCTTTACCTCAATCAAACAATTGATTAGGCCTAATTAGCGGTATATGCGTATTTGGAAGTGGCTGTTATTTACAGAGCGCGGTTTCCTTGATTTGGATTCGCACGGCTGCGTCATGAAACCCGCGCCTTGCGCATGGCATCCATATCGGTTCTTTGTACGCATTGGCCAATAAATAAACATGCTAAACATGGGTAAACCGTAACTCTGTTTGTGAATAAGAAAATGTTCGATGACGTTCTACAAACGCTATTTCTATCTCTAAGAGGCTGACCCCTCATTCCCTCCCTGAAGTGTGAAATGCTGAAAATTCCAACCTGATTTTATTCCAAATGTAATAGGGCTTTTTGATACCCATCCCTATCTAAAAGACTTTCGTGTATATGACGTCATCGAACATTTTGGTTTGTTCCCTTTAATATAGACGGTATCTATAGTGTTACTGTGACAATACGTTTTTGCTGTAAATTGAAAACATAAACTGGCCTCAAAAGCAACTTATAATTTTTCACAAGGTCATATCCTCCTGTCCATAAAAATGAACCAAAATTACATACAGGATTCCTTCAATACTCTACTCTAAACACATGTTAGTAGCCAAACAGTTGATACAACTGATACAATAGCAAAATGCACTGATATGGAACTGCTTCCTGGACCACATTCACAGCTTAATAATTGGCACCCAACACACAAAAATCTGTGAGTAAGTGGAATAGTGTGGAAAAAGACCTGTTTCTTGAAGAAAGTGTGTGAAAAGCAGAAGCAGCCCGTTCCACAATATTCCACCTACTCTTTGGAAATTATCACCTGTTTAAGGATCTTGTATGCATTCTTACAGATTTCTTTTACTGGGTGCCCATTATTCGCCTGTAAATGTGGTCCATGAAGCTGTTCCATGTCAGTGCATTTTGCTGTTGTGTCAGTTGGACAACTGCTTGGTTACTAACATGTGTTTAGAGTAGAGTATTGAAGCAATCCTGTGTGTAATTTTGGCTCATTTTTATGGACAGGATTTTAAGATATGAAAAATTGTGAAAAATTAGAAGTTTCTTTTTGAGGCCAGTTTAGTTAAATATTTTTTTAAATATTTTAAATACCTAAACTGTAAAGTTGTAGAGCAAAGGGCTATTTCTATACTAGTTATTATTTTTGTATAAAAGTTCTATTTTTGTATTTCCTTTTCAGGTAATCACATAATATATTGTACATTTGGAATATGGTCCTAAAATTAATATGAATGTGTAAACTGTAATAACATGACTGTATACAGCTCACCTCACATGTTTGCTTGTTTTTTAGTAAAAAAGGGGGTACATTTGACGATCTGATATTTGCTATATTAGTAAAAATGTAAATCAAAGTATTGTACTACAGATGAGTTGACTTCTGGCGTCAATGCCTGTCAGTATGTGCACGCATCATCACAATTTCCATTGTTTTTTGCCTGGCAGTATCGGCGGGCAGTGGCGTAGGGGCACAGGGGGCACGTGCCCCCCAATCGATTGCAAAATTTAGAAAATCCCATATGAAAATCCCCAAAAAACTATTTGTGCCCCCCCCCCATCAGACCCGGTGCCCCCCCCAATCGGATGACCCACGCTACGCCACTGTGCGCGGGCATCATATTTTGTTCAGGGCTCGTGTTTTTAAAATTCCCGCCACATCACAATAAGGCTATTGAACAGTGTAGTGTTTGCATGGGGTTCAATCAAGCATATCGATATACCAGTCCCGAACCCCCCAAATTTGCAAAAGTATACAAAAAGTCCCAAAATTTCAGAATTTGCGAGCGTAGCGAGCCAACAAAATCAGGTTTTTACGCTTTTTTGGTCAAAAAAGGTCAAAATTTTGGTAAGAAAGTCCACTTTTCACAAAATCGCACTCCCTCTTGGGAAAAAAACTTTCAAAATCAGCACCCCTCAAAAAAATCCTGCGTACGGGCCTGCCAGTCCCTTTCCTTTGTTGATAAACATTGATGTCAACTTATCTATACCACAAACGATATTAGTTTGTACATGTAGAAAAACACAAGTGCAGTACCATGTTGATAAGTACATTTATAGGTACCAGGGTACCAAGACTATGCCATAGTCGTCTTCGAGAAATAAAACAAAAATATTCAAACACATTCAGTGAAATTAGACTAGTAAAGTGTTCAATAAACCACTGTACAAATGCTGTAAGAAACACAATTGTAGAAACTTGCTTACGCACAACTATAATAGCGCAAAGGTATTCAGGGGAACCACTTTGGTAATGTTTTATATAAAGTATAGTCAGGAAGGGCAAATGTACTTAAATGCAGTGGCGTGGCCAAATCGGAAGGGGCAGGGCCGGACATCGCGACCAGTCGGTACATTTTTACCACTTGCCAGTGAAATAATTATCTGATTTATGGCCTGTTTATAACCAAATTTACTTCAATTTGGCTCATTTTAGCATTAAAATAGCAAATGTTTGTGCGCTTCGCCCGCACTTTTCCAAGTGAGGTAATTCTGGGAGTGGGGCAGCAGAAAGGCTTTGAATTTGTGGAGTTCACCCTTTCAAAAACCGTCAAGCTTTTCATTCAGTCCGTCGGCACAGTTTGTATCAAAATAATTGGTACCCATCAAGTTTCCAGTGATTATGGACATGATTGCCACATCAAAATACAATATAGGATCTACCTTATTTGTTATCAAAATATTATGGTCATTTCAAGAAGCTATGTTGCATTTGGAAGAAGCGTTTTAGTAAACACCAAAACTAATTGGTACCAATCATTTTGATACAGCCTGTACGTCTCATATTGTGTGCCACCCCACCCAGTCTCGAAAAGGTAAAGCCACACCACTGCCTAAATGAGTTGTTTGACACCAAATTTGATAGAATTATATGCATTCATTTTTCACTGTGCTTTTCATGTGTACCAGTTTTCACAAGTTGTATAGAATACAGTAAATTTGATTTTTGATCAGTACTAAACTTTATCATTTGATCAGTACTAAAGTATATTTGATCAGTACTAATATAATATGATCATTCTGATCACTACTGATATTAATACTTCTAATTTTGTATTATTTCCTTCTCTTAGAGGCTGTGGAATAATGGGGGGGGGGCAAGAATTTTTGGGCCAGCCAAAGGGCACGGTTGTTTGATAGCATGTAAAACTGAGTCATTTTAAAGAAAAGTTGAACTATGATGGCGATCTAAAATCTTGTTTGCATCTTAACAAGGGATAGACACTTGTATAATGGTATTAGAACATCAGAAAAAAGACTCACAAATGGAAATAAAATTTAAAACAAACTTCTTATCATAAAATGTAAGGAATAAGTTATATTATTTGGCTTATTTAAATTTAAAATACATGTAAATAGCGCCCTCAATTTTTAAACAAATATACAGTTTATAGAATAAAAATTACAACAAAAAAGCATAAAAAGATGAATAATTTGAAAAATATTTGGAAACGAAAATCTATATTAAAATAGCTAAAAATATATGTGTATAAGCTGTTGATATTGTTCAGGTCTAGAATTGAACATTATATGTTTTGTTAGAAAAATTAAAAAATGATCACATCAAACAACCGTGAGGGAGGGGGCAATTTTTGGCGAGCGGAGAGAAGGGCGGGGGGGGGGGCAAGCAATTTTGGCGCACATTATAGGCCACCTTTTAAATAAAACGCTCTAAAAGGCTTAGGAAAACAGTATGGAAACGCTCAAATATGCTAATTTTCCTGTTCGCTGCGCTCGCAATATATAGGCTTGACACTAAGTATGGAATATTAATTTCTTCACGAAGTGCCAAGACTATCTTAAAGGGGTTTGCATAAACCGCACGGGTTAAATATCTATTGGGATGTGTCGGGAGATGGTGTCAAATAATATTTGACAGAAAATATGCTTTTCATGGGTTTATGATAATATAGTGCATTTGCCTAAAATGGCGGATTTAAAGAGACTGAATTGATATTATCAAATTGATTGAAGTTTGAGGTGATATGTACTGAACGTAAATACCAATAAGTGTTGATCAGAACTGAAATGCACTTATAATGTACAAGTTTTGGGGAGGGCGAGTTAGCGCAGCGGTAGTTCCCTCGCTTTGCACCACTGAGGTCACGGGTTCAAGCCCCGGCGCGGCCCAAGGACTCATGTGCACTTGGTTTATCCCGATTCCATGCTCGCTCTCGCAGGTTTTCTCCGGGATCACCGGTTTCCTCCTGCTTTCAAAAAATCGGTGATTAGTTGTTATCAAAAACTTCCTTCACCCAATGGAATTTGGGGAGCTGCACAGATAATTGGTGGATGTTACAATCAAGTGCGGATAGGTCTGCGCCTGAGGTTCGGCTGCAAGTGGCCTAGATGATGCGATCTGATTGTGATGATTCACCATGGCAGCGAAATTACAGCGCTTTGAATCCTTCAAGATCTAGCTGGAAAAAGGCGCTATATAAATCCGAAACTTTTATTATTTATTTGAATATGGGAGGAACTTTTGAAAAAAATCGGGGGGACAGGGGGACGTGTCCCACCTTTCGGCAAAATGGCTCATTTTTTGTTCTTTCAATATTTAGCCCGTGCGGTTTATGCAAACCCCTTCCTAAAGTCGTGGCACTTCGTGAAGAAAGCCAGGGGAAGAAATATTCCATACTCAATGTCAAGTATGTATAATGTAGACCATTGAGTTTGCAAACTGGGATCTCAAAAATTTAGTATGTGGAAGGGGGTGACCGGCCGAAAGGGGCAAACAATTTATGACACGCCATTTGGAAATATTATAACCTCCTTCTGTTGGCTCATAATTATTGCACAGCCCCTTAAAGTTTGGGCGATATATCGTTTTTTATTATTACCTTGTACTATAAGATGGAATCAGTGGCGGTACCAGGGTTTTTCGGTGTGGGGACAAGTTCTTTTTTCGGGCGGGAGACAATTCTGGAGGTCAAATCTGGGTCGTGCCAAATATTGCATACTTTGTCTAAGTTCGGCATTTTGTATTAAACAGTGTTCAATGGTGTGATTTTCTGTTTTTGTTCTGGCAAGGAAGGTGCAAAGCTCAAGTTTCGTAGAATGCCCCTACCCCCCCCCCGTGGTGCTGCCACTGAATATTTTTATAATCATATAATAACTACAATTTACTCCATTTCTTTGTACAAAATTATTTTGAAATAAACTTTATAGAAAGGTCAAAGAAACAATGTTTATAATTCACTTATTACTAAATGTTTTTGTTGGAAATAAGAGTTAAGTTAAACATTGACGGGTAAACACTGCACCACAAACACCATTAATTTTCACCAGATTCTGTGCGAATAGAAATAGGGAGAGTTGTTGATACAACAAGAGCCTGGACATTCCGAGGAGAGCATAGTGCGCCATCACCGCCTTATCTGAGACAGTAATGCCCCAGCAAACACAAAACGTGTTCGACATCATTCGCAAAAGGTTATAAAAGGTTGTCAGAAAACGTTTAAATGTCGGGTTATATAAAGGGTATATTAAGGGTATAAAGCGTTTTCATAACATTAAAAATCATTTTTTTTTAATTTTTTGCTCAGCAAACAAAAAATGTTTTACAGAAAACGTTTAAATGTCGGGTTATATAAAGGGTATAAAAACGTTTTAATAACATTCCAAAAACATTTTTGAAAATTTGATACAAAACATTCTAAACAGAATGTTATTTTGGGGTTGAAAAAATATTTTGCGAAAAATGTTTGCCCAAAATACTTGCAATAACGTTTTAAAAACGTTTTCATGACCTTATATAACCCGACATTTAAATGTGATTAAAACGTTTTGAGAAAAACATTTTAAGAACATTTCTGTGCTTGCTGGGTGCAAATATTTTAACATAATGTTATTTAAGTGTTGACAAAATATTTGGCAAAACATTTTTGCAAAAATAGTTTACAATAACATTTTTGAAAACATTTTAAAAATATTATTGTAGTGTGTTTTCAAACAAAACGTTTTAAAACGTTTTCATGACCTTTATATAACCCGACATTTTAATGTTATTAAAACGTTTTTATGTAAACCAAAAGCCAAAATATAACTTATTAAAAACGTTTTTAAAACGTTTTTGTGTTTGCTGGGGCATGACCAACCAACGGACTGCAGCTTCATCAATTCGCCGTAGAAGTAGTAATGTAACAGGATTATTTACTAGAGCGATATAGGTGAAAACAATGTATTGCCCGACACTATATGTAGGTTGCACGTATTACCTGTCATGTCTATGTAGATTGAACACAGTACCGCTCTTTTCGAAGACACTAATAGTACGGGTATATCCTAAACGGGGGGGTACCGCGTGAACGTTGCATGGAAGGTCATTAGTTAAAATCATTAGTTAAAGACATGCAAATCCAGCGCACTGCATGATTTATTGTTCTGTTGTGTCCGATTTGAGCGCTGACATATTGTAAAATGTTGCCAATCAATATTCATGAGAATATGCATTCAACGTCCAATTTTCGAAATTGGGTGACTTGTGTTTGGCAGGTGTGAAATACATCTGACTGGGCGTATCAATTACGTAACGCATAAAGGAATTGACATCATCGAATGGCTGCCTAGTGTTGTTATGTCTTTGGTCTATACACTCACTGCATAAATAACGAAACATTTTAATACAACCCAAGAATATTGTAAAAAGCGTTTTCGCCACACCCTACTTTACATACATGTACATGTACATGTAAAATAAAATGTAAAATAGCATGGTATGGTAAAAACAACAACATTATACTTTTGTGTAAAGCTCTATCTGCAGATATTATTAGCGACCTCTGGGAAGGTCACAGGTCACAGGATCATTATAACAATTCGCTATTTTAATAAAAATTGAACATATGCTAATTAAAGGGTGTCTTTTCCAGGATATCCTCTTTGGTACTTAGCAAGCCGCATCACAGGTCAATCCAGTACAGCATCGATAATCCGCATATAAATAAGTTACGCAATGTTGCGATGAGACTGAACACCATCCACCTGTTGAACAACAGCTTGCAAAACATTTTGCTTGCTGCCCATTCTCTGCAGTAAAAGAAGATCCACATCGGCCATCTGGACGACAGTAATTACCTGTATTTTAAAAATGCAGACAAAGTGAAATGTATTAGTGCGCAATGGACCGTTTCAAGCATGTGGTTATGGTTTTTCAGTGTTCCAGCAGCGGTTATCAACATTTTTGTTTCATTTTTACGAAGAGCAGTGGTACTTTTGTTTTACAGTTACATTTGTTTGTTTGATTACTTGGATTGCTGTTATTATATAAAATCCTGGATGACCCAAGAAATTCACAAAAGGGCGACCTATTTCCATTGGATCCATAATAACAAACAGCATCGATTGCGATTGGGACAATCCCAGGGTTAATAGAGTACCGTAGTGATGACGTCACAGAAAACCCTTTTTTTTTTGCATTTCAGCGTTTTGAAGACCATGTATCGGTGGAGCATGATGAAAAACATCCACAGTCCAAATTTGGTGGGAATAGAGGTTATCCGTGTTCTATAAGCTGCATATCCTACCAGCGACTGCTATACCTTGTTTAGGACTTTCAAAAGAAGTACCTGCATGTGCAACCATGACTGTTTCAAAATAGCCCGCCAAAGTCATGCAGGTAACTCCGAGTTGACTTGAATTCAAACTCCCAGCGATGCTGCCGCATGGCGCTTGGGCAAAGCGGTGAAGTGATCGATATATCGGCTTGCCGCTGGTCACCACTGCACTAGCGTTTCTGGCGCGACTGCAAAATCATCTTCAAAGCGGGAAGCGGCATGAAAGTATGAAACCAGCAAAAGAGTGCATAAATGAAATGCAATCGTTTTTATAGTACGATTTTACTTTATTATCCACAGAATTAATCGCGTGTACCCAAGTATGATTCTCTGTAGACGGGATCGACGGCTTACGTCCCGTCCAAAGGATGGATTACTCTCATGGTCCATTTACCCAATTATAATGCAACATGGGGAGCGACTTTTAGTTAGTATCCCAACAAGTTGCCACCGCCGGGAATTGAACTACACAGAGGATACACGAATCCATCATACCTCAACATATTACATTAACCATAGGCTTAGGAATCAGGGGGCTTGGGGTTGCTCAGCCCCCTCAATAATTTTGTTGCCGGTATTCCAGCCCCCTCCTCCCCCAATAATTCTAGTTAAAGTTAAAAAATTGTGATAAAATACAGGGAAAATGGGTGTTTGTGAACTATATTTTGCAAAATTTTCTGACTCAAAGGGGAACCCCCACCCCTTGGGCACCCCAGGGTGGCCCACCAAATATTTTTTCAAGCTTCAGCCCCCCCCCCCATGTTGAAAATCCACCTAAGCTAATGTTAACCCCTTTACTACTTACGTAATACACATGACATTGTCTCCTCAGAAGTCCCCGAACATGTAGAATTAGTAGGTTCTTCCAATTGGCAGACCCGTGTTCGAGTTTTTGTTCCAGTTCCGCACACTTGACAATCACTCCATGGGCCCCAGGCGCTCCAAAATGGTACTTTGATAAAAACATGAGTCAATAAGTTTTAATAAATATCACGACGTTAACGCGTAACGTTGTCACAGCGCGAGGAAGGAATAACACAAAATAGTTTAAAACATACAGAAGTTAATGGTTTCTTAAATTGTCTGGTACATTGACACAAACGCAACGATAAAGTGTCTCTCAAAATTCTGTGCATTCCATCTAAAGCACGCACACAACTCACATAACAGTAAACCAGTCAGTAGCGTTGCCGGGGGGGCAAAAAATGAAGGCAAGGAGCCTCTTTTTTGCGCGCTATGCGTGCACATTGTAAAGATAAAGTAATTTTCATCCTGATAATGGGCAAAAATAGTGTAAAATACCAATTTTACACATTGTCCTAACAAAGCCTTTATGGGAAGATAGAAGACGTACAGTCTCTATGTATGATGCAACTGTAATTTTTTTTTCGTCTGTGCCCGCGAAATTTTATTTTTTTCCCTGACCAAAAAAGCTGGCTACGCCCAAGTAACCAGTATAAATTGTTTACTACTGATGCCCAAGTAACCAGTATAAATTGTTTACTACTGATGCCCAGTAACCAGTCAAACAGTTTGTTGTATAATACACACAATGGTTTAACCCTAACACCCAAAAATCTTACAAAATCTTACGATGAAAAAATCTGCGCATGCATGTATCCCAGGGTCTGCGATGACGCAATCACCCTAAGTGTTATATGCGCACGGAATTGCTGGCCGGGCAGCAATAACCCGTGTAGCTACCGGTCCGTGATCGTGTGCTTGGCATGCGAGGGGTCAAAGGTTCGAATCCCGGGGGTGCCAAGTCAAAAATTCTTCTTCTCCTTGACTTTTTCGGATCTTCTTTGACTTCCGATCCCAAGAGGCAGGGTCCAGTGTTAGGGTTAATATAAATACACGACGGTCCTTTACCTTTGTGAAAGCAACCTGATACCTAATTATTTTGTGATGTTCAGCGGTCTCGTAAATAAAACATCTTATGCGCTTCGATCTGACGCTGCTGTCACATTTGAAGTGCCTCGTTCCAAGAAACAAGCTGGCGATCGCGCCTTTTCAACAGTGGGGCCGCGCCTTTGGAAGGAGTTGCCAACCACTGTCCGAGGTCAAGAAAATATTACCACGTTCAAGAATCTCCTTAAAACTCACCTCTTTCCCACTGATTAGCTCTTTTTCCTTTCTAGTCTTTCTCTCTTTTAGCGCTTTGCCTACTTTTGTAAAAGGCGCTTTATAAATCGCATTGTTTATGTTTATGTTTATAAACATTAAACTAAAAAGAAATAAAATACAAGTTGCGTATCTGTAAACTAGATATCATACAGATTTACTCGATTTGTAAACCCAACATTTAGTGGGTTATACCAAAAGAATGGCAAAAATAATTTATTGCGTGTCAAAATTGCTTGCACTTTCTCCTTTTGTTTAAAATGCCCCAAATTTCATAGCCATTTGATTTTATATTCCCAATAGATATGCACAAGTTATAGTTAGATATTTCGAGCTACATTATACACCACTTACATGGAATCACCAACACATAAAAATCCTCATATATTTCATTTCCAGAATCATCGATAGCCGTGTACTTTACTTTTGTTACTCCGATGGAAAACACTTCTCCCGACAGGTGTGTCGATGTAAGAGAATGAATCCCAGAATTATCGGTAGCAAACGGTTCTGTCCAATTAACAGTTGTATTGGTGTATCCGCCAGCAGCGTATGCTGTAATGTTCTTAGGCATGTTGATAATCGTCGGGCTATGCGTATCTGCAAACGTAAAATTGAACTTAAGTTTCTTGTTTTAAAAGGTCATTTCGTGATTCACTGCATCATCCCCCACCTTTGTCATCCTATATAAGAGGCTAATTAGGGACGGGCCGAGAACTTTCCAAACTATGATTCTCTTCCAGTAACAACATCACAAACGTCAAGAAGGACGTTGTCAACATCTACTCTAGATGTTGACTGGAGAACCGGGCTAGAGAATCACTATTATGACGGAGAATGGTTTCTCTGGAATAATCAGTTCAAAAATTGAATATTGTTGACCAGTGTTAAAACTACTTTTAAACTCTGATCTAATAATTTTATCACATGATAGCCTGTTAAACACTTAAAACATTGATTAAATACAATTGTTCAACAAATTGAATTAATCGGTTAATGTATTGTCACCTGCTAAGTTATTTTCAGAACAACGTACATGGTTCAAGCATGGATCAGTTAGGTAATCGCCCTAATTATTTCTGATTAGTCCCTTTAATTTGTCTCATTATCATTTGTTCTTGTGCAAAGATTGGTGAATATGCATGTTTGAACCATGTACTTCAAGGTCTCAAACTTAGAAAAAGTGACGTAGGCAATTATCGTAGCAGGCTATAGATATAGATCGTTTCATATTTCAACTCACCATTTTGGCAGTCAACGCCTTCAAAACCAGTAGGGCATGCACATATATACCCACCAATTCTATCATAACATGTAGCTCCGTTACGACATGGCTCTGGTGAACACTCATCAACATCTAAATTCAAATATAATATTATAAAATATATAATTATATTCCTCATTACTTTCCACGATCATCATAATACAAATTAAAGTTTTCGTCTAGGGTTTTTTCCTTTCTTACCACAGAAGCCAGTTCTTTCCAAAAGCACATCTAGTTTCTCAGGCGTCCAATTTTCTCTCTGTGTAAGTTCTTGAGGGTCGCTCGTATACCAATAAGAGTCTTCTTCTTCGTTTCTTCTATGACAAGTAGTAGTAGCTACTTTCCTCGGTGCACGTACAACCTGGCAAAAACAGCGTCCTTTGTAAGGGAGTGACCAACGCACGTGACCATCAGGTGCTTGCCTTTCTGTCAGTAGGCATACTTGTCCTACCGTTACACCTGTTTAGAGAAGGAATACGTTGCAATAAAAGAGCGATGTCGTCCTTTAAAATTATATTAAACTCTGATTCTTGCACAATCATGGATATTGCAATAGAATAATCAATTTCGAGATATCATGGTTGCAGGGGCGTAGCCAGCTTTCTTGGTCAGGGGTGGCAAAATAAAATTTCGAGGGCACAGAGGGAAAAAAATTGCATCATACATAACCGATTTTGTTTTTTAGAGAGACTGTATGTCTTGGAGCTTGCAAAAAAGACTTCACTGGGACGATGTGCGTTGTATTTTACACTATTTTTGAACATGATTGGGATGAAAGGTGGTTTATTGTGGCAATGTGCGCGTTTTACACTATTTTAGCCCATGATCTGGTTGAATTTTGGTGAAAAGTGGGCTCCTTGCCCTTTTTTCTTTTCCTTTGCCCTGCAGATTTTCTCTTCATTTTTTTTTTTTATCATAGGGAACCTTTTTCTTTCATTTTTTGACAGGGGTGGCACTCTGCCCCTCTGCTGGCTACGCTACTGCACGGGGTTGCCTGATACTATCGATCAGCTATGCAAAGTAGGTAATGGTATGGACGTATGGTGTCAAGGATCACAATTTAAACAAGAGGATACCTAGAACATATTAAAACAGGCAGATTTGAGCCAGTTATAACAACTTGATTTAAGGAACACAACAAAGGCACGAAATTAATGCAGTATGCAACCCGTGGAAGTGTATACTAGCACTACACTAGTAAAATTCAAAACCACCGGGATACATAGACAAAAATTAACAAAAAAACATTTTGTTCATTTTTGTTTATTTCAATATCCCTGTGATTTATAATTTTATTTAACCTTTTTCTATTTATCCCTGTGGTTTTGGATTTTTACTACTGCAGTGTTATAAGTTAATTTTTATTCTGGCTTATGAGTGATAAAGGCATAAGCCGAATCAGGAATAAAATGAATGCGAAAAGCCCAGCAAATGCAATGATTATGATAGAAGCAAGCATTTCATTGGCAGTAATTGCTACTCTGCAACAATTTTTGTCATCTGACGTTACATATATAAATGAATTTATCTGAAAGATTTGAGAAACTTGGGTTAAATTTAACCATGCCATTAAAGCAATCGGATCGGATGTCATTGTATGTGATGCGATCAAGCAAAATCAGTTGGAACTCGGAAATATTAAATTTGCAGGTACTTATAGAATAGTAAAAAACATTTACAAGGCTGCATTTGACAGAAAACTCTATTGAACAACCAGTTCCAAAGATATGAGCAATTAAAGAGTTTCCAAAACAAAGGGAAACAAAAGGAAATATTTCCTTTGTTTGGCTATATCACAACATCAACATATCCGAGTTCCGACTGATTTTGCTTGATCGCATCACATTATGTTGAACAAATTATAAAATAATGGAACTTTTCAATACAATTCATATTACAAATTCGGTTCTGGTATACACTTCCATGGTTTACATACTGCATTAATTTTCATCTTTCTTTGTCATTGTCTTGTTCCCCACATCAAGTTGGTATACCTGGCTCAAATCTTTCTGATCATCTATGCATCAAATTATGTCTCGATTATATTACCATGATATCGGTAAGGTATCAATTATGTTATTATCAAGACCCATAATTAAAACCATGTAATTTGGACAAAATTATGGCATGTTTGAATGCAGCATGTTCTTTTATTGTTTAGCGCAAGTAGCCATAAATTACAAGGAATAACATACCAAACCCAAGACTTACCTAGAAATGAATGAAATATCACAATATTTTGCAGAATCTTAGCAATCAGAAACCTCGGCATAATTATTCCTTTCACTGTCTCGCATCGCTGGATGAAAATATTTAGTTGAGAACTGTGCTTGTTTTTATAACGCGGAATTTTAATTATATTAATGGCAGAGTGCGATTCGACTACCCAAGCATAATAATATTTATTAATCTTGAAATACTAAGTAGTATCTGAATTAGCAGAGAAGATATTATGACCCTTCCCAGAATCCTTTGCAACATGATACATTGCCTCATTTGATTAAATGACACTCCCGTTTATATGTGATGCGATCAAGCAAAACAAGTCGGAACTCAGAAATAATAGATTTTCAGTTTCTTATATGATAGTAAAACATTTACAAAACTGCATTTTGCAGAAAATCTCATTGAAATTGAACAACCAGTTCCAAAGATATGGGCAATTAAAACGTTTCCAAAACAACAGAAAACAAAAGAAAATATTTGGCTATGGCTCGTTTTATCTTTTCTGTTTCGGGAGCTCTATTGTTCAGAAACGAAAACGCAAGGGATTGTGTGAATTGATCTGTTCCTTGAATTCATTGTTAACTTTGAAGTAACAATCAGCTTATTTCAATAGAGGTAGATACCTGTTGTTAATCAACAAGGATGGATAAGACGAGATTATGGGACACCCACTGTGTGTGGAAGACCGGTGTATTTAGTGGTCTAGCGCCCCTTTCGCTTGAATGTCCTCTAATACCGATATAGGCCTTTGATGTTGGTAAACTTTGGGCTTTCTTCATCTTTTTGTTGCTAATTTTACCCTGCTATGCAGTTGGAAAACTTAAGCAGTTTGCCTATCATCAACATGGACAAATTTTAATAAACTGCTCTCCTCTCCTCTCCTCTCCTTTCCTCTCCTCTCCTCCCCTCCTCCCCTCCACCCATCCACCCGATCATCTCCTCGTCTCATCATCCCCACTCTCTCATTTCCACTTACTTCGCAATTTGCCATCTTTAAAGAGGAAAGAAAGGAAGGAAAAAGAAAAGAGAAGAAAGAAATAAAGAAAGGAAAAAGAAAAAAGAAAAGGAAAGAATGAAAGTGGGCCTATGAAAGAAAGAAAATAAGATAAGAAAGAAAGAAAGAAAAAAGAAAGAAAGAAAGGGAGGAAGAAAGAATGAATGAAAGAAGGGGAGAAAGAAAGGAAGAAAGAATGAAAGAAGTGAAGAAAGAAAGGAAGGAAAAGGAAAAGAGAAGAAAGAAATAAAGAAAGGAAAAAGAAGAGAAGAAGTCATACTGGACGCCTCCAACTAACGAAAGTACTACCCTGGACCTTTACATAGATAAATGCCGTCATGAGATCGAGAACATAGACCTCAAGAAAACTACATCAAACCCAACAACAATATCACACCCGGAGAACGTCGAGCAATCAAATCTCTCCGCAACAACCAATACATAATAATCAAGAGAGCAGACAAAGGTGGTGCTGTTGTTATTTGGAAGAAAGACCTGTACATCGCCGAAGCAGAACGCCAACTCAGTGATAGAACTTTTTATGATCATGTTGATATTGATCTCACTGATAAACATCAAGCTAAAATTTCAAAAACCATCAAAGAATTTATTGAGACTGAAGATCTACCCGCTACTGCTTCCCATCTCATTCAATCAAACCCAAGAACCCCGCGCTTCTACCTCCTTCCAAAAATTCCCAAACCCGAAACCCCCGGGCGTCCCATTGTTTCAGCTTGTAACTGCCCCACAGAGCAAATCTCTAAATACCTTGATCAATTATTCACTCCTTTTGTTCAATCACTTCCCACTTACATCAAAGATACTTCTCATGCACTTCAAATCTTCCGTGATTTTGAGTTTACAGGTCAACACGAAGTCATCTTTAGTATGGACGTCAAGTCACTCTACACCTGCATCCCACATGAAGACGGACTGAAAGCCATTGAATATTTCATGGACATAGAACGCAAAGAACCATATCCACCAACTTCGACCATTCTTCGTCTGACTGAACTAGTCCTAACTCTGAACAATTTTACGTTCAACGGTACACAGTGACATCGCCCCGATATCTTCATAGTAGAAATCACCATGGTAGGTTGAATCCACAGCCACACATGGCTATTTTATTCGGACCTTATGAGATGCATATTATTAGCGAAGTGACCTGACTAAGGCTATGACAATAGACGAGGTAATTGATTTATCGCTGTGAGAGCAAGCTTGTATACGACATTGCGGTCAATGGTTAATATACTGTCTCCACTTGAGTGAGTGCCGCTATAGCCTGCTGCGCGCTGTAGTCCATAGGCCTACAGGACCAACGCAATATAAAATTGAGAGTTTTGAGTTCAAAGCGTACGGCCAATTTTCAAAGCGCACGCTAACGACTATAATATCTGTTCAACACGTATTTTCAAGTGTATGAGACCACATCTGGTTTCTTGAGAAAATTCATTTACGGGAGATATTCATCATTTTCGAACCCAGTATCCGAAGCTTTTCGTCTGATATCAAAATCGTGCATAGCAATTCACGTGTATCGATCCCGTGTATTCATTTTAATGTCTCTGCTGCACCAAATAATTATTAGCCAGGCGATGTCGGTGTGCGGTAACAACTACATTCAACGCAGAGGAGTTTCCATGGGACAAAAGGTAGGCCCTGCATACGCATGCCTGTTTATGGGATACCTTGAACAGAAATTTCTCGCCTCATACCAGGGACCTAAACCAGATCATCTATACAGATACATCGATGACTTCATCGATTTTGCCACCACCTGTTCTGTGAGTGATATTACGAACTTTATTAATGCTTTCAATGAATTCCATCCTTCCATCAAACTCACACATTCCATATCTGAAGTCAGCCTGCCGTTTCTCGACATCAACTCTCTATTGACCACTCCAACCCTAATTCCAGGATTAGCACAACGATTCATTACAAATCTACAGACTCTCACTCATACTTGTCATACGACTCAAGCCATCCTCGCAAATGCAAAGACTCGATTCCGTACTCTCAACTTCTACGTTTACGACGTATTTTCTCAGATGATGATGACTTTGTCACCAAGGCAGATGAGATGATGACATTCTTCAAACTTCGTGGATACCCTGAACATGTCATTCAACATGTTCAAGCAGCACGGAGGAGGATCTCCAACAGCTCCAGTACTGCACACACGGAAAACGCCAACAACACCAGAATCCCGCTTGTTATAACATATCATCCCATCAACAGCTTGGTTGTCAAAACATTGCTGAGTAATTTTAAACTACTTCAGCAATGTAGAGACACCAAGGACATCTTCAAAGACCCACCACTTGTGGCCTATCGAAGGGACAAAAACCTGTCAGATATGTTGGTTCATTCGACAGACCCTAAACCTATTTACCAACCAGGTACCACAACATGCGAAAGACGGGTCTGCAAGACATGCGCACACATTAACTACGCCCCTAGTATTAATGGAACAACTGGATCCTTCTACATCAAAGATTCCTTTAACTGCACGTCTAAGAACATAGCATACGCAGTCACTTGTTCCAAATGCAACAAAGTATATATTGGAGAAACCAAGCGTCGCCTTGGGGACAGATTTGTAGAGCACCTGCGGTATGCTACCAAAAACAACCGTGACACGCCCATCACTCGCCACTACAACGAGATTCCCCATATTCCGTCTGATCTCAGAGTCTTCTCAGGTTCAGATCACCAGCTTTGGTTGAAGGAACAACATACTATATACCATTACGGCACCCTTGCTGGCCCTGATAGCATCGGACTTAATGTCCAATTTTCTGCATTCAAACTTTAATTTCCTTTTGGTCACGCCCTGCCCATTTGGTAGATCTTCATTCTCTGCAAAGCGCCCTCACATCCATATTTGGACGTAAAACAGCCATTTTAAGAAAACGACAACTCCAATTTTTATGCAACTTTCATAAATGGAATTCTAGACATCAATTACATACAAATCGGCACCAACTTTAACAGAATTAAGCATATAATAGTGATTATTGTCAAAAATATTGATTTTCAGACCCCCCACAGACCCCCCTGTCCAAATACTTGTTTTGGCCGGCACCAACTCATTTTTTTGGCCGATTTGGATGAAAATGGTGTCAAAATGCTCAGGAGATCACACTGCATCAAATAAGCCTGTTTCCTAAGAAATATGAAACATCACCCTTTTTAAAAGGCTGTTTAACCTACCCCTAATTAAAAGGAATTATTAAAAACACGAGACCTAAACAAAATATGATGCGCTCGCATACTGCCAGGCAAAAATACAAAGGAAATTATGATGATGCGTGCGCACACTGCCAGGCATCGACGGCAGTAGTCGCGGTCCCAGCCGATTTGTACTCCTTCGTCACTAAACGTGACAGAGGAACACAAACCGGCTGGGACCGAGACAACGACGTCAGAAGTCAACTCATCTATAGATTGGCTCTGAGACCATAATAACTATGGTCTCAGGATTGGCTAAACACGATAGTCAAGAAATAAACACATTTTGCAAGATCTGGATATTTGCTATGTTCATTGAGATACATTACGTCAATATCGTCACATGCTCCACTGGATAGCAAATCAGCACAATAGGAGTATTTATTTATTTATTTATTACATCATATTTACCCAGGGTAACCCGATCAGCAAAAATGCTGTTCTTACACGGGGCCCTGCATCATATGCATGTAACAATTGCACAATAGAAATTTAAAATTACATATAATACAACAAAAATTATTAACACATATCAAATCAAACCAGCATGACAAACAAATATAGCACCAACTAGAGGAACAATTATTTGACCAAAAAAAACCCAACCAAACAAATGAACATCTCTATATATAAATACACTGTTAAATACATATGACACCACTAATGACATCATATTAAAGCTTAAACCATGGAAGTACTTCTAGTACTTCCTTGCTTAAACTTATACATATTCTTAAAACATTGTAAATTTGAGGCGTTCCTTACATCATAATCAATTTTGTTCCACACCTCAACACCGCTGTACGAGAAAGAAAATTTGAAATATTCGGTATCATTACCATTAGAGCAAGGTGGCAACGCTAGCAGACCAGCTGCAGCTTGTCTTGTATGAATGCCATGATTATCAGATACATATTTACATTTGGAAGAAAGATATGATGGCGCCAGGCCATTTAAAGATTTAAACATCAGCAGTGCTTTAAAATAATTGCAACGATCATAAAGTGAATTCCATCCTAATACTGGAAACACAACATTAGACGAGGTTTAGGAATTAACGCTCAAAATAATTCTAGCACATCGTTTTTGTAAGACATTGAGTTTGTGTACATCATTTTCATATCGACCAAACCATACAACACAGCAATAGTCAAAACAGGGATGAATCAATGACTTGTACAAGATATTAAGGGTGTTACTATCAAGAAATGTGCTCAGACGTCTTAAAAGAGATATTTTACAGAACAATTTCTGAATAACACAATTTACTTGCTTATGCCACAGTAATTCATCATCAATTAAAACACCTAAACATTAGCCTTGTTAACTCTCTCTAGTTTACAACCATTAACAACTACTGAAAAAGAATCTTCATCAACTTTACGTAATCTTGCACTACTGCCTAATTACATTACTTTAGTCCTATTTGTATTGAGGAAAAGCTTGTTTTTATGCAGCCATGAGTAATGAATTATGGGAAGCGTAACATATCTTCTCTGCTTCATTAGTTTCTTTAGTGTGTTCTTAGAATAAAAAGCTAAAGCCTGATTACCTTTTAATAATAGCTGAGTAGGAGGGATTTCAATTATAGATTTTTGTGTAAAAACTGTAGTATCCGATGTATAAAGGAATATATACAAATATGTACATCATATAAACAAGATAAAAGAGTATTTATTTTTTTTTTATTTGTGCCCAATATTTTTTGAATCAAGTGATAATGAAGACTAAAAGGTTAGTTAAATATCTATATAAAAAATGCCATAGTGCCCCAATAAAGATAATTATTCTTGAAGATGGTGTTTTTAACAGACTTGAAACATTATTTGAAACGTAATTCCGATATACATTACTCATTCCAAGTCTTTGATTTGAGCAAAATAGGTAGTAGTATTATAATTAAGAAAATAACTTCATTTAAAATGTTGAAAGAACACATGGTCTGTTGTTGTTTATTTCATTAATATTTACACCTTTCGACTGTGATTCTACCTGGGTCTTTCTTATTTTATGCAACAATGGGGTGTATGTTATTTACTTCAAGAATAAGCAAAATAAATGTGAATTTTAATTTATAGTTGGGAAATAGGCTAAATTGACCTATTTCCCAGCAGCAATTAAAATTTATGTTTAAATTCAATGTCATTACCAGCTTGGGCGAAAAATAATGGAGAATACCATCATACAGCCTGTCTCAAACAAAATTGTGCAAATGAAAAGCGCCCTCTTTGGCGATTAGAAAATACCGGTGTGACATGATGCTTACATCAACGTCAAGGGCACAGTCTTAGCTCTCAAGTACTGTTTGTTCTGTTCAATTTGCGCTTTTAATCTCGAGATATGTTTAGTTAAGAACGAAAGGGTGAAATCACAATTGTGCCACTTTTACTAGGGAATAGGGCTGTACATGTAAATCAATGATAGCTGATGTTGATACGTCTAATGCACTCCCCTCTTCTGGGCTCGTTCATTAGACGCATCAACACCTGCCAGCGCGTGTGCATTATTTTGTCAAATTTCATGACCTTGTCAAAGTTCATTACCCATAAGTTTGTAATATTTAATTGTCTTTTAACATGTCTTGAATGACAAAAAGAACAGTGTTTACCATGGTCAAATCATTGACATGCACATGTATTTAATTTTACAGCAGAATGTGAAATATTTATTTATCATTTAATTTGTCGTAGGAGGAAAAAGAGAATCATTATACCTTTATCATGATAAAACATTAAAAACAATTTTGTATTGTTCTGTAATTGATGCATTCTTTTGATTTCTCTTGATAAACTTGATGCTATCATTTATTTACATGACTTTGTACAGCCCCCTTCCCTAGTAAAAGTGGCACAATTGTGATTTTACCCTTTTGTTGTTAAGTAAGCATATCTCGAGATTAAAACAAGCAAATTGAACAGACTAAACGGCTTATAGGAGCTAAGACTATGTCCTTGACGTCGATGTAAGCATTATGTCACAAAGTTATTTTCTAATTGCCAAAGAGGGCGCTTTTCACTTGCACGATTTTTTTTGGAGACAGGCTGTATATCGCAGAGATGTCATTTAGGGCCACTTAATTTAATTTTGTGACTACAATTGTAAGAAAACATGCATTGCATGACTTTGGCCCATTTCCCCTCAAATTGCAAAGTATCAAAATTGGACTTTTATTGCCAATTACACATGTTAGAACTACCTAAAGGATTAAAATTTAGCTATGTGTCATTTGGCGAAATAGTTTTTTTTTAAATTCCAAAACTTTATGATTTAAAACGTTGTCTTGATTTTTCAAAAGCTTTCGATAGCGCACAGCGTCATCATCACTATATCTTCGTGTCAAAAATTGCCGTGATAGTACGATGAATCCTCTCGTTTTTCAACAGCTACGCATGGCGATTTTGTTCGAGATAGGCCGAGCGACTCAGGCTAAGCATACCATTTACAGACGATATGAGATATGATCAGTATCCCATATGGTATTTCTATTACAAGAAAATTTGATTTGTTGTCAGGTAAATCCAAGTTTATTTTTAATACAATAACTGGAAATTAAATACACTAATTAGCGGGGACCGGTATTTTGCCGTGGATTTGTTTTACTGCATTTTATAAGTAACGATTTTGAAATCAAAAGTTAAAATTTTGATATATTCAGGAACCCGTGTAAGATCCAGGTGCTGTATCTATAATACAATGTACATTATCTACTTTCTTTATCTGCGTCAATAATAGAATATCGAATACATGTCTCCATTTTGAGTTTGTACTACACCACTGAGCGATCAAGCGATCGATTTTTAGCCAATCAGATAGGCCTCCCTTTCGTTCGGTGAAATACCAATCGCCCGTTGCTCACCAACGGAGTATTAAGTTTATATTTATAACACTGGGTGTCGACACTGTGTAGCGTCTCTCACAAACTTCTTTTGGACAAAATGCAGTGCTTTGGTATTCATGCTAACATCCTGAACTGGTTTAGAGCTTACCTTACTGGACGAGCAGAGAGTGGTTGTTGATGGGGTAAACTCTGACTGACTCCCTGACATTTCAGGTGTCCCCCAAGGTTCGATCTTGGGGCCTTTGCTCTTTGTTCCTTTTATTAATGACATGCCCAGCGTTGCCAAACATGCAAATAATGCTCTTTTTACGGATGATTCCAAGTGTTACAAAAATATCAGCAATACAGATTTGGTTGCCTTGTATAATTAGAGTTTGATGTGGAGCCTCAACTTCCATCCCTCAAAATGTCAGGTAATTACCATGTCCAGGCGCATAAATCAAGTTCAAGTTGCTTATAAGATGAACAGTATTACCCTTGAGAAAATTGATGCAATTAAAGATCTTAGTGTTGATGTTTCAGACAGGCTTGACTGGAGTAATCATGAAAAACAAGTGGTTAAAAAGAGCATCCGAAAGATGGGGATGATTATGCGTACAGTTGGTTTTAATGCACCAGTTAAAGTGTCTAAGACTGCCCTTGTCAGACGTGGCCTTTGTTACGAGTCGCAATGTCTCAAGGCCAAAATCACCTTTTACCAAAGTTTACACGAATACACAACAATAATACACTGTTTGATTGAGTTAACAAAATCTAAGTCTTTAATTGAAAGTAAAATATGATTGACACATCGTCGGTCGCATCACATACAGGGTATTAATAATAAAGAAGAGACTTGGATTTCCATTTTGGTGAAATTGACATGTCCATCTTTCAAGTGAGATTGTTTGATATGGTGATAAACTTACAGGTCTGTAAGTGAAACGATTTGTTTTTAGTCTATCGCTATCATTATGTGACAATATCGATATGCTTTTCTTTATACGTATAGTTCCCTATGTGATGCGCGTATTAATTACGAACGTAAATAAGCTCTAAAGAGATCTGTATGTGACGTGACATTAACCGCATAGATCTGTATGTGATATACGTACTAATGAATGGGTAAAAGTAGCTTGCGTCGTTGAATAGCGCTGTATGTGAAACACAAAATTCAAGAAAGCAGCAAATAGACCAAAATCAACGTTTTTTTATCTCATTAATTAGAAAGAATTAAGGAAAATGATCAATTAGTGCACAAACAATATAATCACACTTTTTAATTGTCACTACTTAGCAGGCAGTCTTCTTCTTGGTGATCATAGAGTTCTGTTGTAATGTTATGGACAGCTGATGTATATCCTTGTTCACTTGTTCTATGAAAAATCACTGTTCAGCGAAGTCCACTGTACACATGCATTTATAAATCCTTTGCGTATAAAATCCTCGCGCAGAAATGGTGCTGCTTTATCCAAATACTAAATCCCCGCACAGATGACACTTTCTCAAACTATGATGCTTTTTTGACCAATAACTCTCTCCATCCAGGAAACAGGCTTCTTTCTTCACTAATCCTTTTTATTGACAGATGTGTTGTTTTATAAACCAGACTCCAGGAAATCGTCAGAAGAACTTTATTCCTTTGGGGGAGGTGGAGTACCTTCATATACTCAAAATCTCCTTCGTTGCCGTATCAAAATAGCACGTTATTGGCTGGCTATGCAAACTGGTTCAAATGTACCTCCTTCTGAAGCACAACGACGACCAACACATAGAGAATCTACAATCTGTCTTCATATTCTGCCAAAAGCAAACTAAATTGCTTTCACCTTTTATACACACAATCTGTTAATAGACCATTCTGTTACATTCACTTCCTGGGGATTCCCAAAATGATGTCATATTCACTTTACAATCTTGGTGATTTCCCCCAATTGTGCAACATAATGAACATTCTGGAATAGTGGGGATCTTCCAAGGTTATCGATAATTTTGATTGAGTTTGTTTACTGTAACCAAAGGGGTTCCCCCCCCCCAAAAAAAAACCTGTCATAACACACAAACCCTTTCTATTATTTCTCACGACATAGCTTTAGGTTGTAAACAAATATATATAATCAAATAAAATTACATCACACCCTGAGTATGGTAGCTGTGTTTGGAGCGGGACTTCAAAACAAAATGTCCAGCGTATTGAAGGTGTCCAAAGACGAGCTGCCAAATTCATTATGCACAATCCTGACATGGACTATAAAAGCGTTTAACCAGTCTCGATCTTCTTCCACTGTCATCTAGAAGAAAACTCGGTGATCTTGGCTTTTTCATAGATGCAGGTTGGGGCAATATGATCTTGATGTCAACAAATATGTTGTTTTTAACAGTGAGTGATAACTAACAGAACCGTCCACCACCAGACACTCTGCGCAGATCCTCTTACGCTGTCTTTTCAGAGGTGTAAGACTGAATCTCATATCATACCGCATTGTTCCCTTGTGGAACCAGCTGCCTCTAGAAACCAGATTATCCAATTCCATTTCTTCTTTCAAATATCAATCTATTATATTATACTTTCTTTCAAATACCAAGCTATTTATATTTTAATATTTTGTTCTGCAATAATTTTACCTGTATATGTACCAGTGATGAAGTCTAATAAATAAATAAATGTTCTACATAATCCCATTTGCAAAACAGTAACAAACTGTAACTTCACTATCACATTACGTATTGGAATCCTTGAAGTATCATTCTGAATTGAAACTCATCTTAATGATGGTTCTATTTATAATAACTTTTAAATACCATACTATATACGCGACAAAAGTCTTCAGTATTTTGTTGTTTAGCTTAATCAACAATAATATAATAATAACTACGAAGAGGGGTGGGTTTCTACCACCCCAAGGTCCTTAGTCCGTCATAAAAAAAAAATACGCCCAAACGACAGAAGCTAATCGTAAATCCATCCTTAGCTCTCATTTTAGGTATAAAATTTTGCCCTGTGGTAGGACCGACCGACCATTATAAGAGATGAAAGATGACCAGGGGGTTAGTGAGGCCCACCATTGGTTTCTACAGTAAAATCGATTATTTTATTTTCACTCTCGTAAAATTATTTCAAGAAATATTGATTTCTTACTTGTTTGGTAGTTTGAAATTTGGTTGTTCATGGAATTTTACTATTTTTTGCACATACCATATATACGTTTGTATGTAGCCAGAACTTTCCAATTTTGTAAGTGGGCACTCACATAATGACGTCATAGAGACATTGTGCGGGGAATCTTTATACTTATTTTGGTATCACTGGATAGTTGTGACTCATAGTTATAAAACATTAGCCTATACATTAGTACCAAATATAACAGTATATGACGTTAAGTGCAAAGATAGTTCGTTCTTAGTAATGCATGTTCACATCACCTACAGAAATGATTTCTTAAATTAATGTAATTTCTAGAAAAGTTCAATGTGAACCATATGTCTACAGCTATACAAAAGTCAAATTAATTTATTAGTCCAACATAGACTTGTTCTGAATCTATAGGCGTATTTATAACAGCTGAGTTACTTTTTGTTCAGACTTTATTTCTAGTGTGGGTGGATCGTGTGTTGGGGGGGGTGCAGTGTTTGTGTGGTGGGGATGGTGTGGGTGGGTGAAGGTGTATGATGGGGAGCTAATGTAGGTGGTGTCGGCGTTTGTTGGCGTGTTTGTGTGAGGTATAACGTGTGTGTCAGACTATTGCCGATTTAGACCTGAAACATTACGGCGTGATATGATAAGCTAAGCAGGTGAGAGTAGGTATGAGGGCTGTGTGTATTAATTGCACGCGGCTATACAACACAACTCCAATTCTACATTTGGGGATTTTACCTCATTTACGAAAAAATATATATATCAAGAACCGCCGAAACGATACTTGACATTGTTGCACTCGTTTGACTTGCAATTTGAATCGATTTCAAGTATTATAATTCAAATGTAGAATTATGATTTTGAATAATTTATGAAACATTTGAAGGATTGTGATGCTTTTGATATTCGCAGAGCGCGGGAAAATAACCTTATTAAAAGTGGCTTCAAGCTGCTGCTTGGCTGGTACTTGAACTTAGTGGAGTGAATAGCATACTAATACTTCACGAATCTGCACTGATCAAAAATTAAACATATAGTTAGTTTAGAAGAATGGGTTACTGTTTTCAAACTTGGCCTTTTCATAATGTAGTCCTATACATAAGGTCGGAAACAGAGTGTTTCTTTATATATAATAACAATAGTTGAACCTGTTCAGCCAATCCTATTTAAAATGAAGAAAAGATATAGATACTGCGATACTTTAAGGTTTAATCACTCTTGGGGCCAGTAATACAATTACAATTAAAAAAATAGGCTGGAAATCTCCGAAATCCCGGTCCGAAATTCATTGATTTATGTTAAGGTTATTAATTATTTTAAACTGTTGTGATTTGGTAGTTCACAGCATCTTACGAATGGTAGTGAGCTTTGGCAAAAACTGCATTGCTCAATTCATAGCGAGCGTGTAGAAGAATTAAAATATCACAGATATACTTTTGTAGGTGCTGCGGTTCTTGAGTTACGTTGTAAAGAGGGCTGAAACAACAACACTTTTGTAAAACGTACATAACTGATTAACAACAATAAATTAAGCAAGTTTGCAAAGTATACGATTTGTAGAACTAACTTTTGCAAAACATCAAGGTGTTAATTTTCAATAATATATTGATCTAGATAATAAAAATCGATTTTTAGGTTGCTTCGACCAACAATACCTCGTCTACCCTTAAGTGACATATCTGTGATTTACATAACAAGCGACCTCTAATTCTGTTTATTTTAACAGGGAAATTAAAACAGTTGACTAACTAAAGAAAAATGCAACCCCTATGGAATAAAATACAACATATAATAAATGTGGGATGTTGGTCATAAAAGTCAATAATAACATAATGTTTATCATTTATAAGGTGTCGCAAAGCAAATATAAATTACAACTCAAAACAATATTCAAATGTTTGAAAAAATTACAAAATTATATTAAGGTTTATTCGTTCATAGGTTTTGTTATGAATTCTAGGTACGATACTTTTTGTCGTATCAGCTGCAAAACGGTGGGATACGCTCCCAATTCTCAATTTGAGATTTATTTTACAACAAGATAAAAAGGAATATAATTAAATATTTAAGGGAATAAAGGAGTCAATTTAACCAGATATTCGTGTGATAGTGGAGGGCAAATGTACTATCAGCAGGATGTGAATTTTCACACAGGCTCAAATAACTCCCATCTCGTGTGTGAGGTACTCTTGACACCTGACCTCGTGAATGTAAAACAACATTCAACATCTGTCAGCTCATTAACTGATATTATCTTAAAATTCACTCACATTGTGCATCAGCTGAATTGATCAAGTTAACGAACCTAAATTGTGAGAATGGTCAGAATTAAACTTCAGGAAGAACGTTTCTATCTAGGGTGAAATAAAAAAGATATGAAATGTATAATTTTATGCTGACGATCGATGATTGCTATATATGACCATACAGCACGAATGGCCGTCCTAAATTGTATTCTGAGTTACAGTATAAAATGTGCATGAAGGTCGTATTAAGTTGTTAGTCAAACACCTTTTAAACCAAGCAATAATCCTATTGTTGAAGAGGATGGTAAGCTTCTGCCTTAGATGTCTATTGAATTCTTAATAGCTCTGGTTTTTGTTTGCTTTGGCTAAATCCTGTTTAAGTGGTGGGTTACAAAGCATTGCATTTTGTCTAGGCATGTATAACCAACCATTAACAATGGGAGGACATTCTTGAACCTCGTAGACTTGGGGATGATTTGAAATGACCGCCAATTATGACTGTTTGATATTTATTACCAGCAATATGGAAAAAGAGACACAGAAACGAAAAAAGCTACCATTTTATTGAAGGAGCAAAGTTGACCGGGGAGGAATTTACGGCTCATTCGTCGTGTACGGTCACATATACGCTCGTACTTTTAATACTGAAGTTACGAGGAGACAAATGGCTGTGAACGTAGTTGTGACCAGCAAGTTTTCAGGGATATCACACATGACCAACCACACGTTTTCAGCAGATGTCACCAACACATGACCAACCACACGTTTTCAGCAGATGTCACCAACACATGACCAACCACACGTTTTCAGAAGATGTCGCCAACACACGACCAACCAAACCTTTTCAGCAGCATATGTCACCAACACATGACTAACCAAACCTTTTCAGCAGATGCCACCAACACATGACTAATCAGAGGTTTTAAGCATAATGTCACCAACACATGACCAACCACAGCATATTGAGCATAATCACCAACACATGACTAACATTTTCAGCAGCAGATGTCGCCAACACATGACCAACCAACAAAACATTTTCCGCATATGTCGCCAACACATGACTAACCTTTTCAGCAGCAGATGTCACCAACACACGACCAATCAAACCTTTTCTGCATATGTCACAACACATGACTAACCAAACCTTTTCAGCATGTCACCAACACAATGACTAACCAAACCTTTTCAGCAGATGTCACCAACACATGACTAACCAAAAAAAAAGTTTTCAGAGATGCTACCAGCACATTACCGACCGAAATGTTTTCGAGATGCGATCAACACATGATCAACTAAATGTTTATAGATATGTGAGCAGCACATGCCCAACATACTCTGTGCCCAATCAAAGGTTTTCAAGAAATGAGATCAACCAAAGTTGACAGCGATGGAACCGACCAAGCTTTATAAGATCATCCACAAATAAAATAATAAATCAATTTCGGTGTTTTATATAGCGCCTTTTCCGGATCATAGGGGGATCAAAGGGCTGTAATGTCGCTGCCATGGTGGATCATCACAATCAGATCGCATCAACTAGGCTGGTTGCAGCCGAACTTGGCGCAAACCTATCCGCACTTAGATTGTAACATCCACCAATTATATATGCAGCTCCCCAAATTCCATTGGGTGAAGGAAGTTTTTGATAGCCAAACAACTAATCACCGATTTTTTGAAAGCAGGAGGAAACCGGAGATCCCGGAGAAAACCTGCGAGAGCGAGCATGGATTCGGGATAAACCAAGTGCACATGAGTTCTCGTGAATGTAAAACAACATTCAACATCTGTCAGCTCATTAACTGATATTATCTTAAAATTCACTCACATTGTGCATCAGCTGAATTGATCAAGTTAACGAACCTAAATTGTGAGAATGGTCAGAATTAAACTTCAGGAAGAACGTTTCTATCTAGGGTGGAATAAAAAAGATATGAAATGTATAAGGGAACAAACCAAAAGATCGATGACGTCCTTTGAACGTAACTGGTTTCGTTTCTCAGCCGACCCCCTCCCTCACTGCCAGAAACGTAATAATTAAATGTTGAAAATTTTGATATAATAATAATAATGACACATTTTTTCAGACCGATGTTTTGTACAAACGTAATCGAGTATTTTTACCCCCTCCCCCCTAAACGAAACCAGTTACGTTTAAAGGACGTCATCGATCTTTTGGTTTGTTCCCTAATTTTATGCTGACGATCGATGATTGCTATATATGACCGTACAGCACGAATGGCCGTCCTAAATTGTATTCTGAGTTACAGTATAAAATGTGCATGAAGGTCGTATTAAGTTGTTAGTCAAACACCTTTTAAACCAAGCAATAATCCTATTGTTGAAGAGGGTGGTAAGCTTCTACCTTAGATGTCTATTGAATTCTTAATAGCTCTGGTTTTTGTTTGCTTTGGCTAAATCCTGTTAAAAGTGGTGGGTTACAAAGCATTGCATTTTGTCTAGGCATGTATAACCAACAATTAACAATGGGAGGACATTCTTGAACCTCGTTGACTTGGGGATGATTTGAAATGACCGCCAATTATGACTGTTTGATAGTTATTACCAGCAATATGTGACCCGGCAGCACAAACGAGCCGTAAATTCCCTAAATTGTATTCTGAGTTATGGTGTAAAATGTGTACGAAGGTCGTATTCATCGGTCACTTAAGCTGGCGCGACATCTGTCTTATTTTGATAGTCACAACACCAATCAATAATCCTATTATTGAAGTGGATAATAAGCTTCTACCTTAGATGGCTATAGAACTTCTAATAGCTCTGGTATTTGTTTGCTTTTGCTAAATCCTTTTCAAGTGGTGGGTTATTTGTATAGGTATGCATAACCAACAATTAACAATGAGAGAACCTTCTTAAACCTCGTTGACTTGGCGATGATTTGAAATGACCGCCAATTATGACTGTTTGATATTTATTGCCAGCAATGTGGAAAAAGAGACACACATAGAAACGAAAAAAGCTATAATTTTGTTGAAGGAGCAAAGTTTAACTAACCATAACTCCGCTTCTGGATATCGTTTGAAGTCAAATGATATACCATTTTTAACTTTATGATGTTTACTTTTTAAACACGAAATAAAACAAAATTGACCGGGGAGGAATTTACGGCTCATTCGCCGTGGACGGTCACATATGGAAAAAGAGACACATATAGAAACAAAAAAGCTACCATTTTGTTGAAGGAGCAAAGTTCAACAAACCATAACCCCGCTTCAGGATATCGTTTGAAGTCAAATGATATACCATTTTAAAGCTTATGATAATATATATTTTCTGAACACGAAACAAAACAAAATTGATCGGGGGAGGAATGTACGGCTCATTCGTCGTGTACGGTCACATATACGCTCGTACTTTTAATACTGAAGTTACGAGGAGACAAATGGCTGTGAGCGTAGGTGTGACCAGCAAGTTTTCAGGGATATCACACATGACCAACCACACGTTTTCAGCCGATGTCACCAACACATGACCAACCACACGTTTTCAGCAGATGTCACCAACACATGACCAACCACACGTTTTCATAAGATGTCGCCAACACACGACCAACCAAGCCTTTTCAGCAGCATATGTCACCAACACATGACTAACCAAACCTTTTCAGCAGATGCCACCAACACATGACTAATCAGAGGTTTTAAGCATAATGTCACCAACACATGACCAACCACAGCATATTGAGCATAATCACCAACACATGACTAACATTTTCAGCAGCAGATGTCGCCAACACATGACCAACCAACAAAACATTTTCCGCATATGTCGCCAACACATGGCTAACCTTTTCAGCAGCAGATGTCACCAACTCATGACCAATCAAACCTTTTCTGCATATGTCACAACACATGACTAACCAAACCTTTTCAGCATGTCACCAACACAATGACTAACCAAACCTTTTCAGCAGATGTCACTAACACATGACCAATCAAACCTTTTCAGCAGATGTCACCAACACATGACTAACCAAAAAAAAAAAGTTTTCAGAGATGCTACCAGCACATTCCCGACCGAAATGTTTTCGAGATGCGATCAACACATGATCAACTAAATGTTTATAGAGATGTGAGCAGCACATGCCCAACATACTCTGTGCCCAATCAAAGGTTTTCAAGAAAGTTTTTTAGATCAGGTCAAACTTGGAGGCTTGACATAGGGAGGGAGGGAATCCTGTAATTTCTTTTATTTTCCTCCTATACTCCTGGAAAGTCCAAACAATAATTGCAGCCATCTAATAATAATGTAAATGTCCTTAACAGGATCTACAATAACATAGAATAAGGTATGTAAATACCAAAAGGTTCCTACTCCTTAGGACTTTCTCCATAGTTAGACCAGGTCTAAAGTTGGACCTGGTCATACGCATACGGAAAGTTTGCAAAGCGATGACTATAAAGCAATCTAAGAAGTACAAGCCATCTTCATATTCATCATAGCAACAATGTTAATGACTGGATGAAGAGCTCGTATAATGTGGTAAGAGTGAACAAAAGAGTTGTAATAATTATTTACTGTGAAAAATCATATATCTGTTTGGAAGCATAACTCAAGTTTCACTCAAGGTCATTACAATCTTTACAGAGAATTCGTAATCTATCAACTTCCTTGTCGTTTCACCGTACTAGCCAGATTATCTGACCAAACACAGATATCCATATGACTGGAGTGAATTTGCCCTTATTCACGTGAAGATCCATGTTGAACAACACTTAAGATGAAAAATAATAATTCTATTAATACTAGATATATATCTCTAATGCTATAACCATTTTAATAAGTCAATGTTTTATAACTTCGTGTACAATGACCTTGGTTATAACCTGACCAACTTTCAATTTGAGCCACACTAATCTAATGTTCGATGGCAAAGTTCTGTCAGGGACATCCCTGGTTCTGTAGTCTCAATTCAATAATTATAATTCAAAAGTTAACCTGAAGTTGTGGGGTATGACATTTGTACCCAACATTCAAAGGTCATACTATGAGGAATCGAGTATTTAAGAGTTAAAGAACTGCGTACTGACGTATGAGTATATCTAGTGTTGGTAGTCTATAGCAGCAGATAGATTCACAGAGCTAGCCAGGCACACCGATAGATCTATTAATTCTCCCCCATAGTGAAATGATGTCTATACAAACTGCAGGTATCACTATCTCCCCTGCCTCTATCATTTCTCATCAAAACCTACCTACCTACCTTCCTATCTACATCAGACGAGTCTTGTCACCTTATCGGGTAGTTTGGTTTGTTTCCTTAAACATTACGTTGTAGCCTTAATACTGAGAAGTACTTTATCTATGTTGAGATTACCAACAGGGGAACATCAATAATGAATGTGGCATTACTATCATCTCTTTTCCTGCTTATCTCTCTTTTTGGATTTATTACGGGTAAGTGAATTTTGTATTCTGTTTTTCTTTTTCTGGACGGCTTATTTCTTCTCAATCAAAAGGAAACATTAGACAACGTGTGTGCGGTAGAACGTCAAAGATCAAGTATCACGTTACTTTTATGATAAAAGCTAACAAAACAATAACTCTAGAATTTAATGACCCTTAATTTGAACATCATGGGATGGCTCTTCATCAGTGAATGTTAATAAATACTTGACAGTTAGCATAAATATCAGCAGTTTGGTCATATTTAAGTTAAATTCGGTCTTAAAACAGTCTTTCAAATGACTATTTATGTTGAAATGCGCGCGAAGCGAGCGAATATTTAGACTTTCACCGCTTGGAGGGGGCAAAATCGGCGTCCCCCTAAGATGCCACGAAGGACACGTGCACTACAATGTCGCTATGTAGCTATGCCATTATGAAGCCAAAGTACCACAATTGAATGCTGTGTCACATTGTGTACACTGTAAGATAGATAGTTTGTTATTAATATGTCTGTCTAAATTTTTCTAAATAGATTAACTTGATCATCGAAAAGTATCTTGCCTTTATAATAATGATATGAAAATGGGTGTCAGTAAATTACTTTAATCAATCAGTAGCGTCACTTTGACAATAGCAAATACACGGTCTAAAAGAAATTAGAATATAGCCATGTGCAAAGAAGACGTATTGAAACACTCATAATCGATGTGTATCCTGTAGTAATATATGAATTTTAAAAATATCTGCGACATAAAAGTTACGTTTGGAGGTTTTTACAATTTTTCTTTTATTTTTACAAATAGACCCGTAATCTCTTCATGTAAAAGAGTGAAACAATTTGCCTTGGAACATTGAATGTTTTATATAAGTTTTTTCAGAGACAGAATATTTTGTTTGTCAAATTATAGTGATGTATTTTCCGTTGTCCAAGGTAATTCATGGCGGTTATGTTTAATGTTTTGAAGAAATCATGCTGCATAAGCATTTGCGAACATTTGCGTGAAGTTAGAAATAATATCAGATGTTTTTGTTCCAAGCATCACATTCAAATTGCGTAGGTCTTGCGGTTCATGGGTCTTTGCCAAAGAAATTTAAAGTTGACGTCAGAACAAAGTAAATTGACAAATGTCATATTTGACCTCTTTAATGAAAAGATTCTTAAGATTGCAGATGAAGAGAAGATGACCGCAAATAGTTCACCCACTGATAAATTTAAGTAGTTCCAACTTCGATGCAGCAATGCAATTATAAATGCTTTTCAACAACAACAATTAATGAAAAATTGTTATAATAATAATTATTATTATTATCATTATTAGTAGTAGTAGTAGTAGTAGTAGAAGTAATAGTATTATTATTATTATTATTATTATTATTATTATTATTATTATTATTATTATTATTATTATTATTAGTGTTATTATTATTATTATTATTATTATTGTTATTATTATTTGAAATTTATTTTAATTTTATTTTAAATTTCAATAAAGGAAAAGATTTCCCATCGTAAGTCTCTTTGCAATGCTTGTGTGTATTCCGTCGAGGCTTACCGTATTATTTAACAAATAGTATAAGTAGGTCCAAAACATTCTTTTATAGCCTAGGCTATACGTACAGTAAAACTGATATTTCCTATTCCCATAATTTGCTTCCAATTACCGCAAACCAAGTTGGTATACCTCATTGGGACATCGCCGTGTACTTCTCCGCGTCTTCATGTTTATTCAAATTTTGAAAGTTGAAGTTTAATCGAGCTAGAACAATTGGTATTTTGACAAAACATTAACACATTAACATTACTTATATGAACTTACGTATTGCTGAGAAACGGGGTTATTAGGGTAAGTGGTGCTACCAGGTGTCCCCGAATCCCAGGCAGTATCCAATGTGGACACCACCTACCATTATCAGTACTGACCGTGATTACATTCTATTATAGTTAACATCAAAATTGTGTGTGATATAGCTTTAAATTGACATGTTGACTATTTTCAGACTTTAGTTTACAATAAGTCCATTTATTTCGATTCATTGCACCGGATACCCGGTTCCGTGTCTATTTTACCATGTTTACAGTTGACCAAAATCTTTAGTTTAACTTCCATGAAGTGCAGATATTTTATGATCTAAAAGTAAAAGCTGCGCATTTCTTTTTGTGTGTCCAGTCTGTCCCTGTCATGTCCGTTTTGTCTTGTCTCTTCGATAATTTATTAGTTGATATTAGCAATGTTTTTGTTTTTGGTCATTGTATTGCTGTTTTAGGGTCTGTAGCTGGTCCAGCTCGTCGCAAGTTTTCTCCACGGCCCCTAGCATCACTTTTGGTTTTTGAATTTTATATATTGCATTTACTTTTGGTGAAATAAAATCGTTGGTCTCATAAAACTTGTAAGATCGAGCAAAATAACATGAACCAAATTATTCTTAGTCTCTTGTTTTTGGATTCACTATACATGCTATACCTTGGGTGACTTTTGCATTGCATCAAAATCTAGTCACTCTGGCTTTTTGACAAATTACCCCTAGAATTTAGTTAAAGTATGATCTACTTAGAGTTCTAATGTTATTAATGAAATTAAAAATAATATGTTAAGAAGGGAGAAGATACATTAGAAGTATATCATTTAGACTTGACAAATTCCAAGTTATCAATTATGTTTACAAGTTAAAGGTGTAACTATGCATACGCAGGCCTTAGTATGCATTTATTAAACAGCAATGTATACAACTAAAATGACAAACTTTTAAGACACCAGGCTGAGTAAATCATACCGGGTCATGTTTAAATAAACCACCTGCTTACGTCTCAACCTATTTTAGGGCAGTAATCAAGTGGGTTAAATTCCCGACAATTACTGTCAGTATAGATATTACAATGCCCATTTGATTATTAAAAGCTTTAACTTTTTATTTCAAACCGATAACGAAAGAAATTCACAGTTTGATCAATTACTTAAGAAAAATATTTGTGTTCAATGTGTTACACCCTTTGTCGATATGTAATTACTTAAGTGCAATTTTAGAATATTTGTCTAGACGATGATAGAATGGTTTTGAATCAAGGAAAGCAACTTTTGAAAACTGATTAACCCTTAACGCTCGTTGACTAATGAAAGGTCAACATGTTGACAAGTATAGACAATTTGTCCCAAAATTGTTCTTAACTTAATTTGAACCACATATAATACGTTCTAATTTACATATTATGCTTTTAATAATATGCACACCTCTCTATTGCCTACCTCTGTCTAAAGTGGGTAATATAAGAGCTATATAAGAGAATTTGATACTTTTTAAAGATAGATGGAGCTTCACGTTAAATTGTTCTTATTAAATTATAAATGACATTTATTAGACATCCAGTTGAGTTTGAAATTAAAGCGAGCACTTAGAGCGGGATTAGACATCATATCCTACTGTTCAACGCCTTCTTTATTTACCACACACTATAATATTTACAATTATGTCTAGGATTTAATGTATTTACTCCTACACTACTTATAATTGTTTTATTAAATTGTATAGATTATGAAGACAAAAACATTTGCTAACGTTTGTCAGGCCTTAAATATACGCTACTTGCCTTGTTTTCAGTTTTGTTGTGTTTGTTAAAACTTTCGTGTTACGAGGGGTGGTCAGTAAGAAATGAAAGTTGACTTGTGACCCCATATATGGATTATTTTCATGGCATTTCTTTATGATCACATAAACACTGTACCTTTGTCTTTCAAACGACACACGTAAAACTTTATCACACGCTTGATTACGTATTACAGCAATACAGCATTATGGTCTACAGTCACTGGCTGAAAATGAGTCGTTGTTAAAGGTCGGGTATATTGCTCGGACAACATCATATCATTGGCAAGGTAATATTATGAGGACAATGAAAATGACTCTTTTTTTGAGAAAGTACGACGTTTAAAATTGAAAAAAAAAATCAACTTAAGCGATGAGTTCTTTCGAACGAAACAGATTTGGCCTGGAAAAAACTTGACGTCATGAAATGACTGTGCCTGATCTGCGAGAAGGGACTATAAACATTCTCAATGCACAGAACCTATACTGTTGTTGTTCATAGAAAAAACTCTAGTTATTATAGTTTCAGTTGGATGAAATATTACAAAGCAAACGAATAGTAACAATACTGTGTGACGCTTTGTTCCCCAAATGAGAACAATAGTCTGCATTGTTATGGTAAATAATAGTACAACTCATTGTTGCTAATGTCAAACTTGTCAAAGTGATTGTGATTGTATGATGAGAGCATTATAGTGTCCGCTTCATTTACTTACGTCATCAGCCAAACGGGGGAAGAACACGTACGAGGCTGAACTTTACCCAAACAATTTCTCCTTTTGCAGGAGAAATACGCATAAAAAAATTGCAACTTGTAATGTAATAATTATTCTCTTCGAATAGAGATAAACTTGTTTTTGCAATAGACCTGCCCTTTAAAAGAAATAAGAGGATTATGTCGGGTTATATAAAGGGTACATTAATGGTATAAAACGTTTTCATAACATTAAATAACATTTGTTGGTAATTTACTGCACAGGAAACACAAATGTTTTACAGAAAACATTTAAATGTCGGATTATATAAAGGGTATAAAAAAGTTTTAATAACATTCCACAAACATTTTTGAAAACTTGGTACAAATCATTCTAAACAGAATGTTATTTTAGTTGAAAAATATTTTGCAAAAAATGTTTGCCCAAAATATTTACAATAACGTTTTTAAAATAATTTCACGACCTTTAAATAACCCGACATTTAAATGTTATTAAAAGGTTTTGTAAAAAACATTTTAAGAACATTTCTGTGTTTGCTGGGTGCAAATATTTAAGTGTTGACAAAATATTTGGCCAAAAATGTTTGCAAAAATAGTTTACAATGACATTTCGAAAACATTTTTAAAATATTGTTGTAGTGTGTTTTCATACAAAACGTTTTAAACGATTTCATGACCTTTATGTAACCCGACATTTTAATGTTATTGAAACGTTTTTACCTAAACCAAAACCCAAAATATAACTTATTTAAAACGTTTTAAAAACATTTTTGTGTTTGCTGGGATGCTTATTCTTGCCCAAAACTAACTATGCGGCCTATACACAATCAATTTGATTGATCAATATCAAAGACCCTAAATACAAGAGTGCATGCAAAATCTGCCATTGTGCACTATAGACACGAACATCAATAGTGATTTTATTGTCCAACCGTCAATATAATCAAACTAGTAGTAGTAGTAGTAGTAGTAATAATAATAATAATAATAATAACACTAATAATAATAATAAAACTAATAATAATAATAACACTAATAATAATAATAATAATAATAATAATAATAATAATAATAATAATAATAATAATAATAACACTAATAATAATAACACTAATACTAATAGTGGTGTCCACATTGGATATTGCCTGGGATTCGGGGACACCTGGTAGCACCACTTACACTAATAATCCCGTTTCTCAGCAATACGCAAGTTCATATATATAAGTAATGTTAATGTGTTAATGTTTTGTCAAAATACCAATTGTTCTAGCTCGATTAAACTTTAAAAATTTGAATAAATTAAAGACGCGGAGAAGGACATGGCGATGTCCCAATGAGGTCTACCAACTTGCGGTAATTGGTAGCAAGTTACTATGGGCCTATGCATAGGCTATAGAAGAATGTTTTGGACCTACTTATACTCTACTGCGCCAATAAAGTATCCTTACATTTGGAAAAATAATCACAAATTCCAAACTTCACAATATTGGGGTAAATTTGTTTTTTTAATAGATGCACTATCTAATCCTGCGCATTATGACACCACATTGAATTCAATGTGACTTCAAGAAGCAAAGTTACAAGCATTTGATTAGATGAATGTCCAGTTTTAAAAGTGACAAACTGGCCTATTCAAAACTCCACAGACTAGACATCTGGTTTGAGAGTGGTGAATGGTGAATTTATGCGTCTGGCTTTAATTTAAAACAAAAGGAACAAAAGAAAACTGAAACAAAAGAACTGACAAATACAATGAAAGTTATGAAAAGTACAGAGAGGTAAAAACTGAAATAAAAACTGCATTGAAGAAACTCTGTTGTCTCTTTGTTTCGCTTGATGGAATCTTTTTGCGCTTGGTATAGGCCAGTTTGTTACTTTTAAAACTGGACCTTCATCTATTCAATTGCTTGTAACTTTACTTCTTGAGGTCACATTGGATTCAATGTGGTGTCATAATGTGCAGGATTAGATAGTGCATCTATTAAAAAAATAAATTTACCCCAATATTGTTCAGTTTTGAAATTGTGATTATTTTTCCAAGTGTAAGGATATTTTATTGGCGCAGTATATTTGTTAAATACTACGGTAAGCCTCGACGGAATACACACACGTATTGCAAAGAGACTTAAGATGGGAAATCTTTTCGTTCATTGAAATTTAAAATATTTAAAATAATAATATAAAAGTAGTAGTACTACTACTACTACTACTACTACTACTACTACTACTACTACTACTACTACTACTACTACTACTACTACTACTACTAATAATAATAATGATAATAAATAACTCTTTTAAAGCACTAAGAAATACACCAATGATAAAGAATGTAATGTCAGAGACACTATTTTGGAATAGATTTTGGAACACTATTGTTTCCTAAAAAAAATGAAAATAATATAAAGATTTATTTTATTTTACGCTAATTTGTCCGAAAGAAATTTTTATTTGTATACATAATAAAGCTTATAGCCTATCGTATCCGCTGAAAGAACTAGAGATGACATATAATAGGATGGCTAGGCATGGCGGTGTGAAAATTAACGTCCTCCTGAGTTAAGTTTGTTACAAGTTGAAAGGGTCAAATAAAATGGAATGGACCATTATGAAAGACTTACTTTCTTCGGTGGAGACATGATGCTGAATTTGAACTCTATTTCAAAGATAAAAATCATTCGTAGCAACCAATCATCATCCGATTGCACAAGGGGATAGATGTGCTGTTGTCTTGAGAAGAACTTTTACCACCAAAATCGGACACGTCGTCAAAGACAAATAAAAAAAATAATAAAATGGTGATCCAGATAATTGTGTAACTGTGCATACGATAACAATCTTTTCAAACACAAAACTAATCCAATAATTTTTGTATTGTATCTACTCATTAGAGAATTAATTTGGAGAAAACCTTCTGATAATTACAAATACTCGCTGAGCAGCAAGACCATCCCTCTAAGCTTTTAATCCGATAAGCTGATTATCTATTTGTTTTCATGAATTGGAAGACATTCTTTGATGTATTACTGAGCTCAATCATCTGAAATTACTGGAGCGTGAACCACCCAGGCTGGTGGCTCAGCATAGTCTTTTATTAACAGAAGGTTTTCTCCTAATTCGTTTCCTAATGGTAGCCTTGTATTAATTGAATACATGGTATAGCGTGGTCGTCTTAAATTACCTCCAGGGAAGTTCACATATGTTCTAGAAACAGCGTGTCACAAAAAATGTTATTTTAAGACAACTTTTCAACTAATTCATCGTATCCATTTTGCCGGATAAAAACGTCTTTATTTATCACGATATATCACCAAAAGGCCCCTCTTTACACACTGGGACTCGTGTCCCCTTGAAGCCGTGTCACCTTAAAGCCATAGCCACGATCTTATAATATGAAATTGGTTAATTTTTTTCAAACCAGATTTGTTTGCATATTTGTAATGTTTACACATACATGTCCCAACTTGCACCTAAATGGAATCGGTCAAAGTTGTTGTCTTTGTAGGTCAACAGAGCAAAGTTCGACATATTATCATAATTCAAAAATTATGATAATATGTCCTCCCATAGAACAGCGTGTTAAATGTCCAAAATAACCAGCGGGATTTCTTTCACATTACCTTGTTAATTCAGCTTAAAATGGACAGCAACCCTTCCCATCAGTTATTACTAATATTATTTCAACATTTTGAATAAAGAATAACAAAATCACAAGTTGATGGAAATCGTACATTAAGGCTTTAATCCCCATTATTTTTTTAAATAACCCTTTCAAAAATTATCCCTTGATCTTCGGGAATCCTCATGTATCAGTGCTAGGGACACTTATGACTCAGGGACCGTTCACAAACACTAGGGGGCCTGATGCAAAGAATTTCAAGACCAAGTAAAGCTGACACACAAGAGGATGGTAAAGGAAATCCCATGTCTTGATACATTTCCACCCTATGTCCATTATATTTTCTCGGGAGAGGCAAATGCCAAAAACGTACATTTTGATATAGCCTGCTAATGGCCTTATTCATTCCAGATTCAAGATTCAAGATTCTTTTATTGTTCAAAACCTTACTAATACAAGGTACAGAACATAAGCACTTAACATAAAATTTCAGTACGGCACAACAATTTCAGTTATTACAACAAAATACAGAACAAAATTATACATAATATAAAAATAAACATACGCAATAAAATAGATTGGATTTGTACAAAATTAGGAAGATGATCTCAGTTGCTTGGAAATATAAAATAAAAGTTTACACAAGTTAATCAATTCTCTACCTGATGAATTGAATAACTGACAAAATTTGATACTGGACGGATTATCATAAAAATACTTTTTGAGAAATGATTTCCTTTCGTCACTAAAGAAACTGCATTCTAAAACATAATGAAACTCATCACCAATACTATTACTATCACATTTGTCACATAATCTATTTGCTAGTGAAATAGTCAAATAACTACCAGAAACAACAGGTAATTTACTAAAATTCCTACATCTAAAACGAGTGTATGTGATTCTCAGATTGAAGACAATTTGTTCAAGTAGTTTTCATAACACAACTCATTTTTAAAAAGTCTATAATTAATTAATACAACTACTTGCTGTATCTACTTGCTGTATTCAAGAAATGCAAGACCTATGAAGATCAATGTTTAAGTAATATTATTATTAAGAAGTACACTGCGGTTATACAGTGTACGTTGGGTGTATATATAAATTGGCTTTTATAAATGCGCACATGACCAGATGGCCAGTGCCATATTTGCATTACATCATTGAAACTCACTGTTAATCACTGAAATGGCGACCATTGAGGGAGTGGCTAGAGTTGTGACCTTGTTTCGTGGCTAGCACTAGCAAGGAACATTGGCTGGAGATTCGATGCCAATTTGCAAGGATAATTAATATCAAAGGAGAACGCGAGAACGCATTGTTCCTTTGATGTCGATTTAATTTATCCCCGGGCTCATGATTATTGAACAGCCCCCATGTACAAACATAACTAATTTTTATTTATTTATTTATTTATTTATTTATTTATTTATTTATTTTGTAATATATATTTATTTATTTATTTATTTATTTATTTATTTATTTATTTATTTATTTATTTATTTATTTATTTATTTATTTATTTATTTATTTATTTATTTATTTATTTATTTATTTATTACTGGAATTATTATCTAATAAATATCATATATCTTATAGCTGAACCTGTGTTTCCTAAACCAAAGACGTGGAAGAGTGGCAAGATAAGTTGTCGACCAAAGTACTGTCCATATCTGTCTAACGACGCTCCGGTCCTAGCCACGCCACCGGATTGTCTATGTGCAGGTAAGCTTTACTATTTATAACAAGATCATGTCCTAGATGTCAGTCCTGCTAATGGAATTGTGCTTACCTCAAGGGCTCGCTCACCCATCTTTGCACAGTATATTGTGTGGGGCCTGAGAAATAAAAATGTACGTCTTTTTTGAAACCGCATGTATACCTTCAATTCGAAAGGTATTAATTTTCATAATGATGGTCAGCCTTTTCTCCCAGTTACATACACAGTTTAAAGGGGAATATTGGAATGTCATCTTTCCCTGAGAAAGATCTGACACCATGCCAGCCCATGGCCAGAGGGTAACATGAGTAGGGTTGTTTCACCTTGAATGCAAGGGTAGTCTTGCAAATATGGGCTAACTTTTCCCTAGGCCATCCAATATGCCATGAATTAGTAGGACTACAACCATGCTACAACTGGTATCTACTGGTCAGTTAATACTCCTATTTCCGCATCTGTTATTTTTATGTGCGCCTTTAAGTACATGTCATTAGATTTATTAAGTTTACGTTGAGAACTGTTTAATGTCACAAATGTCAATAATTTGCCATAAAATTTGTATTTATATCGATTTTAAAAACATTACTCGTATTTAAAAACAAAACACAGGTGGCTGATGGGACATGTGGGTCATTTCCGGTTTGTTCTGACTGCTGTCCTGATTTGATTCACTTTGCATTCTCAATGAACAGGAGACAGTCAACCTTAATCATATAAATCATATAGTTTTAAAACTGGGTCGATGCGTATTATTCATTCCGATCGATATTAAACTTGCCCCAATTTCTCGATTGTAAATTAAGCGTCTGCAATTCATATAGAAATAACAATATTATTTATTTCCGATGTTATGTTTTGCAATTATGTTAGAAATTTTCCGATGTTATCTGCAGTTTATATTTCACAAAGTGTAACAAGTTATTCAACGTGTTTTCCAGCCCGCCCAGATACAAGTCCTAGTCCAGAATCCAACACAGATTCTAATCCGGGTTCTAACCCAGATCAAAACCCGGGTTCAACTCCAGATCCTCCTGGCTGTGTTCCAGCAGACTGCCCCATTGGAAGATATTTTAATGACACGTTGTGTGAATGCGTTCGTGGTAAGTATAGTAAGTAGAATTTTGAAATCGTTGACAGTAATTTAATTGAACTTTCACACAATAGTGTTGTGACGATAATTTACTTGCATAATTAAATATTGATCATTGTGCCTTGAGCCATGATAACCGTTCATCAAGTGAACGTTGTATCGTCCCGCGCATCAATTGAACGCCATGGAGCGAGCTATTGTCCGTGCTTTTATAAATGAATCGCTTCTGGTTGACTAGTTTAGAACAGATGATTAGTTTAGATTGGTCAACATGCTGGCAAATATATTGTCATCATGTCTTGCAATGAATTGTATTCAATTATACTTTTTGTTCAGCATTGTGACTCGGGTAAGATTTATTAAACCAACATTAATCATATGTTATTTTGATCCGTTTGTCTAATGATGTAAATTCATAATTTGGTTCATTTCGTGTTAGTCATTTCCTTTCCCGTTCATTTTCCCTCATCCCTTGGCTAATTCCCCAATTTAAATTCATAATAATAGTCTTAGTCACTAGGGTCCGTATGCACAAAAGAGTTAGACCGGGTCTAAAGTTAGACCTGGTCTAAGCAGAATTTAGTTCCACCAGGAATGGACCTTTACTCTTATTTCCTTCCTAAAGTAGCTAGCAAATTTTAAAGATTTAAATGCAAAGTTCAAAAATAATACAAAAGAACTTAAGAAAATGTAAAGGAAAATGTCCTTTCTCCTGGTGGAACTTAAATTCCACTTAGACCAGGTCTAACTTTAGACCCGGTCTAACTCTTTTGTGCATACGGACCTAGGTGGCTTTGTCATGCACACAGATGATTTATTTTTTTATCCTATTTCTTCGTAGTCCTTAGAGTCCCTGGTACACAAATTTTGTTGTTCCCAAAACAAAATATTGTCCCATGGGTGAGGTAAAGGTCAGTGAACTTCACATGGGGTCAAATTTCAAACTTGTGTCGAATCATCAAATTGTGTCGAAAACATTGCTAATGTATTCCTCTGGTCATAAGGATTCAGAAATATAGTATATATTTATATTTTTAGCTATCTAGGATGTACCGTTCTTGAGTTATTACCAAAAAGGTCAAAGGTCAACCGTTGACCTCTAAAGAGTCAAAATTTTAAACTTGCTCCGATATTGGTGAAAATGGTGTCAAAATCTTCGTATTATTAAATGATCTTAAATAATGCTAGTTAGCAATATGCAGGATGTTTCATTACCTATGAACGCACTAAAACATGTCAAGGTCAACGGGTTTCTATGGTCATTGACCTATTTTGATGCAAAATCTAGGTAATGAAACATCCTACATATTGCTAACTAGCATTATTTAAGATCATTTATTAAAACGAAGATTTTGACACCATTTTCATCCAATTTGGATCAAGTTTAATCGTCAAACCAGACTAGACTATGTTCGTGAGACCTTTTGTTTGCCATAACATTTTTTATTTCACCTGAGTCACAGAGTTGATAGTTTCTTCATTGAAAAGAAGTAAAATAGTTAAAATAATTTATCCCATTATCGTTTAGTCACTGTCAGTATTGTTTAAAATAAACGGATACAATAGTCCCACAGTCAACATGGTCAGTGCCGGGAGGCAATGATAGTATAAAATGTCATGTAATGATAGTATATAGGCTAAATATTTAAGGAAAGTCCATAAATTAATTACAAACACACTTTTCTCCTTAATTTTGCCCGATGATTTTATAATTTTATTTCCAGACTGTCGACCAATTGCATGCCCTCCTGGTTTGCTATATGACGTATCGGCATGCTCGTGTATTCCAGGTACGTATAAAGTAAAATACTCATTGTTTTTGCGCTAACATTAACCCTAGTTTAACGAAAAGTTGCTGTCGTCGTAAAACGCTAAAACCACCAAACGGCTCCATGTAATCCGACCATAATCATGATAATTTCCAGTTCTTTTTTGCTCAATTTAGCAAATTTGTTTTACCCTATAAGTTTACCCGAGGTAAGGTAGGCCGTTCAACTTTGAGGTGAGGTAGGTGAAGGCGTTGTAGATGGCCAAGTACATTTTTCGTCTGATTTTGTAAGATATCTTAAAATCATGAGCTTGATTATATATATGTTATATTGGTAGTTTTCCCAATAAAAAAATCGAGATGAAAACATTTGGGCGACTGTGACGTCATTGTGACGTTATTCTGGGGATGCTTGTACTTATTTTGGTATCAATGGAAAGATGAGATCTATACCTATCTATTGGTACCAAAATCATGGACATAGGACGTTTATAGAGAGAATTGTTAGAAAAAATGCCTCAGTTAAAGGCCCTTTCAGTGATTTCACAGGAACATTAAAAAAAATAGAAATTTGTCAGAGTTGCTTAGAAATAAAGAATAAGTCAACAGAATTTCATTAAACCACTTTTCCCTGAATACATCGACAAATTAGTCAAAAACAGAAGTTTTAGAAAGGTTTTCTACTTCAACTCAGATCGACTCGAGAAAATCGAGATTTTCGTACAGTGCGCCACCAATCGACTGGAAAACTTCCTAGTCCAGTGTTTCTAACACGGGGGAAGTAGAGTCTAAATTGATTTAAAACAGACGCTTAATTTTTGTAGTAGAAAACAAAATAAGCAATTAAAGGTCACCGAGGCAAACTAACGGTCAATTCAAATATGAAAAACAGTTAAAATTGTGTATTTTGTTTAAAATAGTAGCTACTGATGTAATAAGTAGTAGAAACAATACGCAACGCGTGTTGGTACTGTGGAGTGTGAGCTTCTTTCGATCTCGAGTCGGACTTTTTGTACTGTCAGTATCAAAAGTCCAGATTCATGTAAATGCTTTATTTTGTCTAAAATACACGGCTTTCGACCGAACCACTAGCAGGCTATGTTAGCACATCTATGCCAATTACAAAGGTACCAAAATCTGATTTTTGATGATTTTTACGATCGTCCGGATGAGCAAATCACTGAATGGGCCTTTAAACGAGGCGGGTTAATGCTCTGCGTGTTAGCCATATGCTTGATGCTTCAATATAGAAAAAAGTCCAAGTTTTGAGATATATATTGGGGGAGGGGGCTAATGTTGGCACACTCTGGCATACTAAATGTAAATCGCCACCCCTCTCCCCCAGTTCAATGTTGATGAAAGCACTTTTTCCATCGGGCTCTCCAGTCTCCCTAACATTGATTGAGGGGGAATGGGGGAGGGAAGGGGGAAAGGACAAGGTATGTAATTCTCATCAAACATAGTTAAACGAATTTCACTGAACTATCAGAGCGGCAATGAAGAGTTCCAACCCGGGGGGGGGGTCTTCGAAAAATTTTGTACGGGGGTGTACCACGCAAACTTTCGGATGCTGACTTTCTCTATACCTACTTTTTGCTGTTTTTGCTACCAATTTTCAACAAAAAGCACCCACAAAGCACCCAAATTTGCCATAATTGGGTGCTTTAAGGGCACTTTTTCCAATTGGGCGCATTGGTCTCCACTGAAAACCCACCCATCGATATACCAAAATCGCTGAAAAGGTACCCCAAAACCGTGGCACATCCCCCTATACCTTCAACCAGGAAGAACCCTCTACGGGATTCCAACATATTGTCAAGGTGTGCCAGCTATTTCGTTGATTGTAGTTTATACTCATCTTAATGCATTTTTCATGCTGATTCCAAATATGGGCGTGAAAATGTAATATTCTGAAATTTTTGAATTATTTTAAAACTTGTCGCCTCATCCCCAAATGTGGTATACCACAATCATGTTTTTACTTCTAGTATCAAAACGGCTAGTGTAATTTACCTCAAAATTTGGCAACTGGATTATTTTGGTACAGGCCGCAATGTGAGGTACAAAAAACAATAAAAAAAAAATCTGACCACCTAGCTTTAATATACTTTTTCTATCGTCTTTGAAAGGTTGTAGTCCACGAGAATGTCCATCTGGTAAAATATTCGATACAGAGACTTGTAGCTGTGTCCGTGGTAAGTATAAATTATGCATGAGTGTTATTGTGTGTTCGTTGCTAGTGGTGGAGGTGTATGTGAGAATAATTATGTTTGTTATTCATTAGGGGTGGTGGGGTGGAGGGTGTAAGGTGCACAGATGTATCTTTGCGGAGTGTTTCTTTTATATTACTTAAGGCGTGTTTCTATTGGGACCGTTTACCGGTAAAAAGACGGTAAAGGGATTATTTCTGCTCAATAGAAACTGACCTTCCCCGCTATTTACCGGTAAACAGGGGCGAGTTTTTACCGGTAACGTTTTCCTTCTCGAGGAAGGAAAATAGCGGGGACGCTTACCGGTAAACGTCAATAGAAACTCACTCCGTTCCGATTGAATGCGCATACAGGGAAGAAAACGGAAGTTGAGTCGCGAAATTGACCTCTGCATCATGAGCTAGCATACCATTCCGTTCGCAAAAATTCTTAGGCCTAATCACATACAAATATTTGACTCACTTGCTATAAATAAAGTAAATGGAAGAAATATTCATAATGCATTATCCCTGCATTATACATATTATGCTAAATATTTAACATGAGTTATGATTTATGACCCTAGTAAAAGCCATGAAATAAAACAACAACAACATCAGCGGATGAATCCAGCTGTGCATGCGAAAAAAATAGAAATCAACTCGGATCCGCGGCGGTGTGTGCTTCAGAAAATTAGAAAGATTTCATGAATTTAATATTATGTTGTCGATGTTAAATTACTATTCGCTAAAAAGAATTAACTGAAATTAAACTGTGAAAGATGAAATTCCAAGACCTATTTTTTTTGCGCACAACAATACTGAGTACTCACGTCGATATCACTGAGGGGGATTTCCCAATGGCGTAATTTGATGTACGAGAACGAATGAAAACGCTAATAAAAAAACATTATTCTTTAGTCTTCTTTTCTCATGTTCATGAAGTTTGCTACCTCATTTTTAGCCAAACAATTAAGAAAATACTACAATATTAAAATCCACAATGCTTTGCGATTGACCCGGGGATTGACCCCAGTGCACGACCTTTCGCCGGCAAACTTTAAAGGTGTGTCAATTGACGCTGTTCATCGAGTGTTTACCGGTAAACAACGTGCAATGGAAACGGACCGTTATCCGCCTTTCACCGCTATTTGACGGCGAACAGTTTTACCGGTAAAATGCAGGGGACTCAATAGAAACACGCTATTAGTGGAAGCCTTGCGATTAGTGGTAACAATGCGCTGATAAGAAAGTTGGCTACAAAAAACAGTGGCATAGGCATATGGAAAGGTTTCTATACAAAAACGACTCTCTTATAAACCACCTCGATACACCTGAGCACACATTTTCGTCCAAGAGCTCTCAAGCAAGCAGTGAATTGTCTCACACAGTTTTTGATTACACTACACTCAGGGCCGTCGCTAGAGGGGGGGTATGGGGGTGTGACACCCCCCATACACAATTTTGTCGGCAAAATTTGACTGCTGTCGGCAAAACCATGTGACTGTCGGCAAATGTAGTCAAAGGTATGTGTGATTGTCGGCAAATTGTGAGAGCCATATAACAGATTAATGTGTTACTAAATTGTGTTGTTGTAACGTAATTGAAAAAATAAATTTTGACTCCTACCCCCCCCCCCCCCCACACCCCACCCCCACCCCCCACCCCCACCCCCTCCCCCACCCCCCACTTTTTAGATTTATGAGCGCCGTCCTGGCTAAAAAAAATGTGGGTCAACAAATTACAAAAAATTTCCGTCGGCAAACCATACTGTACACCCCCCGAATCATATTGGTTTTTTAGGACATTGGGCTACAAGCTGTTGCCTGTATCAAGTGATTTTGCTTTATTTAATTAAAAGTATGATAGCGTTTTATATTTAAGGTTAGCAACTATTTTAAACGATTTGGTAGTTCACAGCATCTTGCGAATGGTAGTTGGCTTTGGCAAAAATTGCATTGACCATTTCATAGCGAGTGTGTAGAAAAATTAAAATATCATAGATATACTTTTGTAGGTCCTGTGGTTCTTGAGTTATGTTGGTAAGAGGGCTAAAACAACAACACTTTTGTAAAACGTACATAACTAATTAACAACAATAAATCAAGTAAGTTTTCAAAGTATATGATTTGTAGATTGAACTTTTGCAAAATATCAAAGTGTTATTTTGCAATAATATATTGATTTAGATCATGAACATCGACATTTTGGCTGCTTCGACGAACAATACCGCGTATACCCTTAATTCGCACGTTTGGTTGAATAATATTGAGCATCGTTGCAACGTCCAATTGACACCATTGTTTCTCTATTGTCTTTATAGACTGTCGTCCAATGCCGTGCCCTCCTGGTTTGATCTATGATGCAACTCTCTGCACCTGCATTCCAGGTTTCTTGTTATTTTCATCACTTCTTTATTAATTAATTACCAACCTAATTGAAGTTTAATTTTTTACTTACTTAACGTATTAATTGAATAAGGATAGGAGGTACCATAATTTTCATTTTCTGCATTAAGTGGACCATTCGTTTGTTGATAGGTTAGTACCATGCTTATAATGGATGGCTTGGCAAAATAAAGACAATAATTTGCATAAATGCCATTTTTTTGGTTATAAATCTGCTACTGATTTTTTTTTCAATTTGATAACTCGATTAATATTACAATTTGTAACAACAACTACACCGAAAGAAGGTTTAAAGCATAATGTTATAATAGGCCTAAACGTGACCATATGGAAAGGTTTCTATACAAAACCGATTCTCTTACAAACCATCATGCGCAAAGTTTCCACCTCGATACACCTGAGCATACATTTTCGTCCAAGACCTCTCAATCAAGCATTGAATGTCTCCGCACAGTCTTTGATTACACTACACGGTTGAGCAATGTAAGACCTGTGGAGCTTCTAGCTGAAAAAATGGACCTCTTTTATTGGTTTCTGTCGAAACCTCAAGTGTTCCCTTCATCCAATCAGAATTTCGTTTTATATCAAAAACAAAAGCTAACACTTTTCGTCACTAGGTCAACAGATAACGCAATTCAATATTATAACAAGGCGAATGTGGAAAATCTGTTGAAAACTACCTATCCAAGCACATTTTTTGACCAAAATGTAGGTTTTAAAAATCAAAACCTCAAGCGTTCCTTATAATATTTTTCAAATTTTATGTCATTAAATGAAAAAGCACACTTATATTGTTCATATATTAGCGTCACTAGAATGAGCAATGACCAATTCTCTTTAAATTGCAAATCTTGTGCAAAAAGTTACTATTTTCGCCTGTTTTGTCATACGGTTGTAAATTAATGAACTATGACTTTGCTAAAAGAGCGCTTACACATTGATATGTTTTTGGCTAGAAATAGAGCAAACGAATAGCTGTCGTGTTAATCTGAACTCCGTCATAAAAAGTATATTCGTATCGCACTTTGACTCTGATTTCAGGTTGCAGTCCTCGAGAATGTCCAGCCGGAAAAATTTGGAATATGGAAATTTGTACATGTGTTCAAGGTATGCATAAATGTACAAAATATTTCAAATGGGCTTTACGTGATCCACAGCCTCATCATCCACTTTTCTATTTAAAAAGAGTTTAGATCTTTATACCACTGGAAACCCCTGGCTGCATAATGTTTATGTACAAAAAATGTCTTACATATTAATTAAACTAGCAAAGTTATCGTCATCAGAACGTAATTCAACATAGCACAGTGGCCTATGGAGCAGTGTAATACATAACCATGCATAACTGGCAATAAGCTTATTTCGTGGATTCGTGGATATCTACTGAAAAATGTCATAAAAAGTGGATACTAGGATCACGAAATACTCCTTTAACAATGTTTTCAGAGTCACCAGAATCACACTGTAATTTCCTTTATAAGACCATTTTCCAAAAGAATTTAAAAATGCTTCAAAAAGTAGTTTTTCATATATTTCAGATTGCAGACCAATGGCGTGTCCACCTGGTTTGATTTATGATGAATCTCAATGCACCTGTATCTCGGGTAAGGCTCATGTTTAAAATAACATTTCATTTACTTTACTGGCTACTTTGAAGATTTTGTCAGGTAAAAACAAGAATTCTTACCTTTTTTTTTTCATTTTACCTTTAATGCAACAATTCTAAATCAAACTATTATATAATGATATTTATCGTAAATTTTATATTATAGGTTGTAGACCCCGAGATTGTCCGTTCGGCGAAGTATTCAGTACAGAAACGTGCACTTGTGTTCCAGGTAGGCAAACTAATTAATACACCTCTGATAAAATTATTATCAATCTTAATTCTCTGTCCAATCTTCTAAAGGTAAAGATACCGACTTGAGATTTTACGTATTAAGTATCCTATCAGTCTTTCTACTAAAGTGCTTAATATTATCACTTTAGTAGAGTGATGGGTTGGCCCAATATACCCATGGCACAGTGTCATCGACCCTATATCTTCATGGCAGGAATAGCCATGGTAGGCTGAATCCACAGCCACTATTAGCCATTTGGTTCAAACCTTTAAAGCTCTTTAAAACTAATAATTAGTCGAGGGACATAACTAAGGCTACTCACAATAGCCGGGTAATCGATCTTGGTTGTGCGTGAATAAGCTTGTATACCCCATTGAGGTCAATGGTCGTCGACTTTTATACTGCCTACAGTGAGTACAGCTGTACTACACGCTGCACGCTGTAGTCTTATACAGGACCAATGCAATATAAAATGGTCAAATTTTGAGTTCAAAGCGCACGGCCAATTTTCAAAGCGCATTCTAGCGACTATCATATCTGTTCAACACGTATTTTCAAGTGTATGAGACCAAATCTGGTTTCTTGAGAAAAATCATAACGGGAGATATTCATCATTTTCTAACCCGGTATACGAAGATTTTCGTCTGATATCAAAATCGTGCATAGCAATTCACGTGTATCGATCCCGTGTATTCATTTTAGTGTCCCTTCTGCACCAAATAATTAATAGCCAGGCGGTGTCGGTGTGCATGGTTGACTTCCGATAACTCTGGAGTGTTTAAGGGATCTAAAATGAGCGTTTATAGCGTTTCGACAGTATTTTTTGTGGGACATGAGAGCACCTCAGACGTATCGAATTGCATTCTGAATACGAAGCATGTCTTTCTGATATCAAATAATTTTCATTTTTTGAAATTTACGAGATAATACAAATTTTATGACATATTATTAAAATTTGATATTTTTCAAATTTTTGACATATAACAGTCCTCGAAATAAATTTTATAAATCTAATGATATATTCTTAAAGTGTATGTAGCTGGGAGGAAAAGCCGACGATCAATTGAAAATTTTGACCTTTTATATTGAAGATATGGATTTTTTCCCAAAAGACCTATTTTTTTGGTGTTTTGGGAAAAAATCCATATCTTCAATACGAAAGGTCAAAATTTTCAATTGATCGTCGGCTTTTCATCCCACCTACATACACTTTAAGTATAAATCATCAGATTTATAAAGTTTACTTCAAGCACTGTTAAATATCAAAAATATCAATTTTAATGATTTGCCATAAAATGTGTATTACATTGCGAATTTCAAAAATCAAAATTATTTGATATCAGAAGGACATTCTTCGTATTCAGAATGCAATTCGATATGTCTGATGTGCTCTAATGTCCCACAATAAATACTGTCCAAACGTTCATACCCCACCCCTTAAAGTGTGTAAAGATAAAGTAGAAGTATTGCCATCGAAACACATTGTCATAGGGAGGCTGCTTCGGTAACCATTGGTAATTGTGACTAGCACTTAACTATACATTCAAAGTCGATTTCGTGTAATGCAAACGGATGAAGTGGACAAGTCGACAGTACATTTAAAAAGCATAACTCTCTGTTCTTTCATATCTATGCACTGTTTTTTTAGATTGTATAATTCAAGACTGTAGTGGATCCGAATCAGGTTCAGGTCAGTGTATAAGCTGGTATTATGATACCCTGCCATAAAATATTATCAAGTATAAAGTAAATAATGAGTTTACTTTTGATCCAGCGCGCAACAACGTAGACTTCAACTTTTAAGGAAATAATTAGGCTAAAGACCATATATAGTAGTGATTATGAATACGGTGTATTTAAACCTCAAACTAGATAACGAACGATTAAAAGTTTCAATGCTATACAGATGAGGATTAATATATAAAAAGTAATAACATACACCGTTTTTCACACTCACGTCAGTGTGGTTCCTATAATGCTAATGGTAATTTAGTTCTAAATTAATTTGATTTTTCAGGTTGTATTCCACACGCATGCCCATCGGGTGAAATATTTAACGAGGAAAGGTGTACCTGTGTTAAAGGTATTTTTTATGTATAGTATAACTAACATTTTTGGGATATTCCATGTTACTTGCATTACATTTTTACAGAATTTGCACAACTTGTCTCCTATAAATACAAGTAAACAAGACCATGTTTGGTTCATCTTCTCCACATGAGTAGAGACCCTAGATACCAAATACCATAAACATCAAATTTGGGGACAACTTCAAGCAACATTTATTAACAAACAACTAGTAAGTCCTCAACAAACCGAACTAGCTGATTACCTGGTACTGCCACTGTACTCCAGAGGCAAAGACGAACTACAAATGAATCAGCAATTTTTAAAATAACGCCGAAAGTTACGCCGAAAGTTACGTGACCCGCGTTACCGTCAACCTAACTGAAATTACCAACTTTCAGGGGCGTACCGTGGCCGCTCCTACCCCGGGGGGCTGAAGGAAATTCAATTTTGCCGCCCCTTCCTCAACAGCCCGAAAAGGTTGACCCAATTTTTTTTTCGGTGGTTTGAAAAAGTGAAGAGCAAAAAAAAAAAAAAGATTATAAACAGTAGCGCCCTAAAAGCAACACATTTTGATGTACGCTCGTATAGTACAATTTTTTCACAATTTTTATACTTTTCACATTTTTCCGCCCTTTTTCTTTAATAATTCTTTTTGCCGCCCCTTCGTTTTTGCCGCCCCCCTTCTTCTTCCGCCGCCCCTTCATTTTGGCCGCTCCCTGCTTTTACCCCGGGGGGCTGGCGCCCCAAAGCCCCCCAAAATACGCGCAGGATTTATAACACCACATTTCTCAACTCTGAATAAATAATCATTTCATTTTACTAGTTTGATATAATAATTTCATCCTTGTAGTGAATGTTTAAAATGAAAACCTATCATAACTTCTTTTAAGAATTAAAAAATTCTTAAGTGAAACAAGTATAAAATGAAATTATTTAAACCATTCAACTGGACTCACGTTTTTGAGAGGCTACGGTTTCACACCTTATCCTAGGTGCATCTTCAGGCCGTCTGTTGGTCTGTCGGCAATTGGTCACTGACCAGTGGCGAGATGGTTTTGCCAGAGGTCGTAGATTTAGAGCCAAACTTCTTCGGAATGTTCTGGATAACGGAATTGTAGGCCCCTGCCAAATTGTGACGTAGGCCGCCTCCCCTATTGAGAGAAGGCTGTTCTTTCTTAAAGTTTCTTGACATAGATCGCTTTCTTAACTCCCATTTCGTACCACATGCGCTCCCTGTCTAAAATCACAACGTCCTTGTTATCGAAGATGTGATTCGTGCTGTCCAAATGCGTGTACACTGCAGTGTCCCCACAACTGATGGCACGTCTGTGCTGGTATATACGCTTTGCCAATCTCTGCTTTGTTTCACTAATGTACAAGTCCTGGCAATTGTTGACCTTGAAAACATGAAAATAAATGGCTTGTTTTTTTCCTCCACTTCAGTTTTATTGCTTCAATAATGACTAAAATCATCGAAGCTTGGTACATATATTATATATGCCTCAACAACAACCCTTTTTGGTTTGTTATTTCAGATTGCAGTTCGCAGGAATGCGGATCAGGTTATTTATTTAACGAAGACACGTGTGACTGTGTGATAGGTAAAGAAGTTTCAAAATCAAAAAAGATATATTGATAAATATGAGAGAAAAATTACGAACAAGGAGCGTTTATTTTTACATGACTTCTATGACTTTTTAGTGGATGTAGCCTGGAATATTCGATGTACTATGCCTTCGTTATTTATCTATTGCTATTCTATTTCCAGTAATGTTTAACTTCTAACGAATATTTAACCCTAAGCCTGTATTCAAAAATACCCAATTACGCGGATTCACTCTCCTGAAAGGGCCATCAAAGTAAATAAACCAGAGTTCGCAATACACTGAAGTCTATAAATGTAGTTAGTAGATAATTAAATCTGGTCAACCAGAAAAACTCACTTTTGGTCAGATGGAATCACCGACGTTTCGGCCAAAACCTTTGGCCTTCAGCTGGGTGGATGATTTAGGGTCATCCGAGGTCAATCGATGAGGAAGTTGCTTGATGACCCGATCCCAACCATGTGACAGATTCACTCTAACGCCCCGCTCCTGTTGAGTGACGGTTGTTCGGCTCGTACCCACACTGCTTCTTTGACTCCCCGTTCAAACCAACGGGGTTCACGGTCCAAAATGACAACGTCGTCAATGTCAAAACTGTGACCACTGCCCTCAAGGTGTTTGTAGACAGCTGAATCGTTGCCACTTGAACTGGCGCGTCTATGTTGGGACATGCGACTCTGCAGTGGTTGGCCGGTTTCACCAATGTAATGTTCTTGGCACACCTGATCTTCAGCGCACTGGACACCATACACAACACCACTTATACGGCCCTTGGGCTGCTTGTCCTTTGGGTGTACTAGCGACTGCTGCAGGGTATTGGTTGGCTTGAACTGTGTAGTGATGCCGTGATCGCGGTAGATCCTCTTTAATTTCTCTGAAACATCCCCATGGTAGGGAATGGTGACAAAAGTCTTGGTACCAGAAGACGCGGTGGGTTCGCTGGCTGGTTTAGCGTCTTTCTCACCACGATTTAGGGCCTTGTCTATTGCCCAGTCTTTGTAACCACACGTTTTCAAGGCGTGGCGCAAGTGTTGATGCTCAGTGATCTTATCAGAGTCCTTTGTGATGATGGTATTAGCCCTGTGATAAAGCGTATTCACTACACCGAGTTTCTGGACCAATGGATGATTAGAGCTGAACTGCAAATATTGATCAGTATGTGTTGGTTTGCGAAATACTGATACTGAGAGAGTGCGATCTTGGTTAACAGTAACCACGCGATCCAAAAATGGAAGTTTATTGTCCGTCAGACCTTCTTGGGTGAATTTGATGTTATTATCCACTTGGTTAATATGCGCAAAAAACTTGTCGAGCTCCGAAAACTTGACTATAACCCAAGTATCGTCAACATAACGATACCATTTGGAAGATGGAGATCCGGGGTAAGACGACAAGGCACACTGTTCAAATCGCTCCATGTACAAGTTGGAAATAATCGGCGACACAGGGGAGCCCATCGAACAACCATGACATTGTTGGTAAAAGTTGTTGCCATAGCTGAAGTAAGTATTATCCAAACATAAGCTCAACAATTCACAAATCTGATCTGGCGACAAGTTTGTGCGTTCGGCCAAAGTCTTATCCTCCTTCAAAACATCCCGAACCGCGAGTACCGCGTCTGCTGGAGGGATGCTCGTGAACAAGGCAGTGACGTCGAAGGATGTTATCGTCTCGGCGCGTCCAACACAATACCCTGAATTTTCTCCGCGAAGTCCTTTGAATTCCAAATGTGATGTTTCGATTTGCCAACCAAAGGGCCTACGATCTTAGCAAGGTACTTGGCAATGTTATAAGTGAGCGATCCTATGCTGCTGACGATAGGACGTAAAGGTACACTGGCCTTATGAACCTTCGGAAGTCCATAGAAGGTAGGTATTGTTTCAGACGTGGGGTACAGTTGATGTTTCAATTTAATGTCAATAACCTTGTCTTTCTCCAAGAATTGATTCAACTTGGCCGCGATCTTGCGTTTAATACCACTCGTGGGGTCTTCTTGAGGGGGGTATAAGTCTTTGTATCCCCTAACAACTCTTTGGCTTTCTTGTCATAATCTGTCGAATTCAACACCACTGTGCACCGCCCCTTATCAGCTGGAAGGATGGTAATGGTCGGGTCATCAAGCAACTTCCTCATCAATTGACCTCGGATGACCCTAAATGATCCACCCAGCTGAAGGCCAAAGGTTTTGGCCGAAACGTCGGTGATTCCATCTGACCAAAAGTGAGTTTTTCTGGTTGACCAGATTTAATTATCTACTAATTGATCAAATCCCAGATGACTGAAAGTATACACAGTGTCTATATAATGTATTGCAGGTAATCCGTTTTCTCTCTCTAATATTTCAGACTGTTTTCCTCGAGAATGTGCATCGGGTGAAGTTTTCAATGAAGAAATATGTACTTGCGAAAAAGGTATGACATCCCTACATCAACTAAATCTTTAGCATTTACTGTGAGTTATCCTCTTTGATGTACCGTAATATGCAGGGTGTTGCAGGTTCTATATAGTTTTGTGTTGTATATTGTTACGAGTCGCAATCAAACCCAAGGCCAAAAAATACCTGTTACCCACGTTCACTTCAGACGCTTTCAGAATGCACAATAAAACACACTGATAATTTCTAAATAGAGTTTGCATGGACAATGCATGTAGGCCTACATAATAAATCATATACATCAGTGTTCTTTACTAGAACAGATATTTATAGGTTAATAAATGCGTATCACTTGTTGGGAGTGAAATTGTACAAAATAATGCACGCGTACTGAGATGTTGATGCGTCTAATGCACGAGACCCGAAAGGCGGGAATGCATTCAATGGGTTAATTTTTTTCAAACCTGATTTTTTTGCATATTTGTAATGTTTACACATGTCCCAACTTGCACCTAAATGGAATCGGCCAAATTTGTTGTCTTTGTAGGTCAACAGAGCAAAGTTCGACATATTATCATAATTTAAAAATTATGATAATATGTCCTCCCATAGAACTGCGTGTTAAATAACCAAAATAACCAGTGGGGTTTCTTTCATCTTGAGCATATCCATGTACACTGATTATACATTTGTATAACAATGAATGTATTGGGGGGGCAAAGGGTATAGGAATGGAAATGTTCTTGACCCATATCTAATTTAAAGGACCAAACATTACTATACCTATACTTATTATATAGTTATGACCAACCTTGTTTCCATTTCCATGGGTTTTTTTTTTCAGATTGCACCTCACAAGAATGTGGATTGGGCTACTTATTCAATGAAGACACGTGTGAATGTATACTAGGTATTATCATAATTCAGTGTTTTATCTTGCAATTTGCCACGTGAATCAGATATTAGAATCTGTATGTTTAATTATTTTATTAATCCATTATTAGCGACCCAAAATTGTAATGGTCAAGGAATAGATTTTGGATCGCTAATAAAATAATTGTACATACAGATTCTAATATCTGATTCGCGTGGCAAATTGCAATGAATGTCAATTGTTGATTCGCTATGTCTTTGTGCTTCTTTCACTGCTTATAAGGCACCGGCAACACTGACTGAGCGAGATGGGTTCCGAGGTTTTCTTGAGGGGTCGTCAATGATTTCTATACCCTTTGTTACTCGTCAGTGGAGTTACAGTCTCCACAGCAGAAGACCATTCTTTCTAAAGCAGCTTTATTACACACCGCAACATAATTTGTTTGCTCATTCGCTTACTTGCACTTGTGGCTATGTATATCTATTTAAATCCAGGTGCGGAAAAATAGTTGTTTTGGCTAAATTCAGCTGTAAATTCAACCTGTGATAAACTTGATACATTGACTAACCGGTGTATTTCATGGACTACTATACACGTACGGAAGCAGTATCTACGTCCAAGCCTGGGTCACAAGGTCGAATGTTTTATATGAATAGACCTACTGTCTTCAAACAGACATGACGTTGCAAGATGCCGGATATAGATGCTACACTATATTTTGTCTCATTTATAATATATTTAACTAACGGATTTTATTTCTCAACCATTATAGATTGCTTTCCACAAGAATGCTCCACGGGAGAAATATTCAGCTTAGAATCATGCACCTGCGAGAGAGGTATCCGACAATGTTTAATTACCCTTTGTGTGCTGCCCATAGGCTTCAACATAAAAAGTCCAAGTTTTGAGATATTTTCTCGAAATATCAAGAGCTATCTTAAGAACCACTGAACCAACACTAAGCTTGTTTGTACCCATTTTAATGCATTTTTCATGCAGATTCCGAATAAGTTTACAATTCTGAGTTTTTCACCTGCATGGAGAGAGAGAGAGAGTTAAGAACACCAGTGGCGTAGCTGCGATTTTTTCCAGGGGGTGGGCAAGCCTGTATGGGGCGGGGCCCAAATCCACAAACAAAAAAATGGGGTAGGTGCGGGTGGTGCGACGCACCCCATCGAAAAAAGAAAGTGTACTTCCAAAGAAAAGTACACTTTCAAATATATCAAAGAAAAATAAAAAACAAAGGAAATAAGTTTAAATTTTGCAATACAGTGGACCAAGAGAAAATGGTAAACTGGGTTATTACTTTTTCAAAGAAATTGCGCGCTCCGCGAGAAAAATTGGGTTTTTTTATTACTAATTTGGTCTTAATAGAAATGAATTTTGGCCATAATTCTTGCTAATTTCCTGGCCAATTTCAGACAATTTTACGTAAAGGTTATGCGCGCGAAGCGCGCAAAATTTTGCAATGTTACCATATTTCGGTCAAAAACATGGTGTTTTGGGGAACATACCTTAGGCTATTTTAGGGACCTGGACCCGTACCCATCTGGTTTAATGGTAAATCCGGTCCTAAGTTTGAAATAGCTCAATGGTAAATGACTCGGCCAATTGTGTGTCGATACTGTGCAATACAAGAAACATGTCGGACACAGCTTTTTTCGACTTTTCTTTTTGGGTTGGCCATTTTATTGTTTTATTTGTTTTAGTCAATATACTGCTCCTATAGGTGCTTTTGTGCATAGATTTCTATTTCTTTGTATATTGTCGAGTATATTGATAATAATCGTATGACACTACATATCATAGACCTATGGATTCCCGCTTTCTCTTTCCCTTCTCTCCCTCATCTTTTCCTCTTTCTCCTCCTTTCTCTTTTTCCCTGCACTAGGAGGGCGGGGCCCAATTAGACAATTTGTGCCAGGCTTATTGACAATAATCGCATGGTATTGCATATCGTATGGATTCCCCATCTCTTTTGCCCTCCTCTCCCTCTCTTTTCCCCTCTTCTCCCTCTCTCCCCTTCTCTTTTTTCCTCTCTCTCTCTTGCCCCCCCGGCAGCTACGCCACTGAAGAACACACATGTAGCCTATCCATTTTGTATTATAAACATAGTAGGAACAAAATCTTCATGGAAGAGTAAATGCGTTTTTTTAACATTTTCTAGAACATGTGCATTAAATCGGAATTGCGTAAATTAAAAGTAGGAAACATTTCAGCAATTTGACAATGCTTTATTTGATTCAGATGAATTTTTGTGTAAGAGTTGTAACATCCTATGCTTGCAATCTTGATGTGATTGGCACATTAAGGATAAACTTGATGTTAAAATTTCAGACTGTAACCCACGAGAATGCCCAGAAGGTGAAATGTACAATGAAGATACATGTACCTGTATCAGAGGTAGGTAGAATAATAAAACTCAAATCGAGGTTTCAGAACCTGACAGAAGTATTCACTATGACTAGCTCTCACAAAATGAGCATTAAATTGGCTCCTTGCTTTTGTCTTCAAAAAATCAACATGTGTTTTGTTTTCTATTGAATATTGTCATGATTTTGACTGTATTTTGACTATAATAGTGCCCTGGTGACTTTATGCTCATTTTGTGGGAGCAGGTGATTGTGAGTTGAGGCCAGGAGCGTAGCAAGTGCCTTGGGGCCCATGGACAAGAAGGAGTGTGGGCCCCAACATCTGCTTTATAATAACCCTATCCCTAACTCACTTCATTTACGCTATTGCTCGAGGCCCTTGAACCCTCGGGCCCATGGACTTCGTCCACCCTGTCCACCCGCTTGCTACACATAGTGCAGTTTTGTCCAGGGCAAATTCACCGTGACCTTTTCAGCCATAAACCCGCTTAGTGAAGATTAAACCGAAATATGCAGTACTAAACCATTATAGTAATCGATTGTCCAATGCACATTTCTTACCACGTGATAATATTAATCCAATGAGCGATCGAATTGTCCGCTACGGTCGACTAATTCAATCGATAATGACGCTATTGACATGTACGGGTGGAGCTCCACTGACTGAGTTTTGGGGATTTTTCACTGGTTTGCTATCATTTACTCATCAAGGCGCTCCACCGTTATTATAAGGACATCGTTATTAATTTAAAGATTGACATGTAGAAAATAAACCATACTTGATTGACATCAATTTGTATCTATTACGGTTTGGTGGCACTCCTCTTCCAAACGCGACCAAGTCAGGGCGGCCCGGTGAAGCAAAATGTGCATTGGATTAACACGGGAGTTTGGATAAGATGGTAGATTTCCTTTCTCATACAAATGCATGCTCCCCCGTTATTAAAGCTTGTACCGGATTAAAAATTCAGATATTTTGATTAAAACATAGAGCAAGTACTAAAATCAGAGCTTTTATACTTTTTGATATATGACGCTAACTAGTTCATCTCCTATATCCACAGCACAGCGCTACCAGTAGGGGTCAATTGCCTATTGTGAGTGCCCCTGTGTTGTGTGCATACATGTAGTTAACAATAACTGCATGATGACCCCTGGTTGAGGCTCTCTGGCTCTCAACCCTCGAAATAGAGAGTTAATAATGTTGTGACAATATGATTGACGCAGTCTTGTCCTTGATAACTCGAATTTGATACCGCGTTTGCTACAAAAGGTTTAACTTGGCAAATATTGATACTAGACTTTTCCGTAGTCCACTTGCCCATTGTGCATACTCTGGCTATTACATTTAAGTATAAAACTCTAGTTTGCATTAATTTGTGGGCATTATTGATAGATTTTCACATCTGATCTTTTCAGTCAAATGTTGTCATCAACCTATTTGATCGTGGTGCATTTGTTATGTGTGTGAGACGAACTGTCGCGGTAGATTGCAATCATGCTTTTGTTGAATGCATTTGAGAAGTCCGCCATATTTACGGTATGATACGTCATATATGCACAACCTCCGTATGATACGTCATATGCACAACCTCCGTTATGGGGGGAGCGTTTGTGCACTATCTATGGCTATAATACCTTGTCTTTTTTTGTAATGATGTTGTTTTCTAGACTGCAGACCGAGGGAGTGTCCATCTGGTGAAACCTATAATGAAGACTCGTGCAGTTGCGAAAAAGGTACACTATTATAACTAAACATGGTATTATTTAAGTAGCCTAATAGAAACCAAATAAAACTTCAGTTTGGTGCATGTATATAGCTACCATAAAATTGACCAAACACTTTATCACTATATCTGTGTTGGTAGTACACATAATTTAGTAGTTTAAACCTTTGATCACTTGCGTACCTGGAATTTTCAGTCTGCAAAGTGTATATGAAAGATCTTGAACAGAAAGCAATGAAATCTGCACCCACCCACCTTTGTGGTGGTATCGTTATGTGGATGGTGGTATCGTTATGTGGGTGACACTCATACAAAATGTGTATAAAAAAGCAATATGCCCAAGAGTTAACGGACCATCTTATCTCTGTGGACCCTCATATAAAATTCACAACAGAATGTGGAAGAATATGGCGCCCTCGCTTTCTTAGACACCCATACAGTTATCAAAGAAGACGGGAGTCTAAGATTAAGATCTACCGTAAGCCCACTCATACGGACCAATATTTGCATTTTCAATATAATCATCCTTTCCAACACAAGCTTGGTGTCATTCAAACTCTATATCACCGGGCTAAATGCATTAATACAAATCCTGGAGACAAGGAGGAAGAAAAGTCGCACATCAACTCTGCGCTTAAAAATTGCGGCTATCCCAATTGGGCCAGTGATAGAGTTGTGAAACCAAACAAAGGCAATAAAGACTCTGAAAATTAAATTGTGAGACTAACACTCTGACAAAGGGACAAATGGTTTACCATACCATAAAGTGTTCATTCGAGGCGCTTAGTAGAACCTTTGGCACCTACAGTATAAGAGCAAGTATTAACCCACCCAAACGCTAAGGCAACTTTCCTATCATAATGACAAAGTTCCAATTCTGGGAAAGACACCCATATATTTTGAACGTGGTGTAAAGGAGGCCATTATATCAGAGTAAACCAGCCATCACTGAACATAGACGGGTCGATACAAGTTACCAAGAGTCTACTAATTTTGGTCAAGTGCCCAAAAGGTTACTTGGATTGCCAGTCTGCTGATGAAAGTCGAAGTGTCAATTGAACATTCTAGGTACGCAAACTTTTGTTTTGTATTCAAAGGTTTAAACTACTAAATTATATCGTTTAAAAGATAAGTTTCAATTCAAAGCAATCATTATGCTACATAATCTAACATCAAGAATAGCTGGTACTATAGACCCTATCGAATACTACTTCACTCATCCTCATTTAGATCAAATTGTGTACACCAAGAGGCCTCCACATGGCAATTTGCATGATAGTACAATAAAATGATAAAACAGGTGATAGGTATGGTTGTGGAATCGAACTAGAAACCTGCCCCTGTCATTTAGGACAGTCCACCAACATGGCTGTCATTTCAATTGTTATACCGTTCCGGTTGGTTTATTCGATAGGATCTATAGTGCCACTGAAATGACTCTTCCGTCAAATTGTATGATGTATGATTTGATCATTATTGTTAATTCTTTCCTAGACTGCATTCCAAGAAAATGTCCGCGAAGAAAACGTTTTGATTTGGATGCCTGTATGTGTGTTCGAGGAGGTAAAGTGGAATGAAATTACATTTTTGTTTTACAATGATTTTAAATACAGGCCGCAGAAGAATTAAGGTACCAGTTAGTTTCAACCCTGTATAACAAAGATGTCGTCACCCTGCTACGATTATTGCCTAACTCATTTTTTGTCATTTTGAGAACAAAGTGCAAAATATGGTTCCAGCATGCATCAGAACCAACAGCCAATTGCTGCATCTTTTAGCTTGGATTTTTAAATTCAAGCTAAAAGATGCAGCAATTGGCTGTTGGATGAGGTCTTAAAAGACCTCATTTGTTGAAATCGGTTTCGAAATAAAGACAAGATGATCAAAAATTCCATGGAAGATGCAAATTCAAAAGTTGCAGTTTTGCTCCATTTTATGCTCTGGATATTTATTTGTACACAAAGCGTTCTCGAACAAGAGAACTAGCGTCGTGCTTTCCACTTTTTTAGAACATTAAAGACTCATTTAGTGATCCCAACGCAGGTGTCAAAAAATTAAAATTGTTTATAAATTGCTTAAAAAAGAAGGATAAGTCATACAAATTGTCATTTGGTATTTTTGAAATGACAAATTTGGCAAAAAACGAAGAAAACAGCAGTACTGACAAAGTTGAAGCCCCATTCAAATACATGTAGCTAATTTAGATACTGTCAGTATCTAAATTACAGATTCGTGTAAAATGTCTTATTTTATCTGAAATACACAGCTTTCTGCTGAACCACTAGCAGGCTATGTTAGCACATCTATGACAATGACAAAGGTACCAACATCTGAATTTTGATGATTTTTACGATCGTCCGGATGAGCAAATCACTGAATGGGCCTTTCAACAAATAATGAGGTCTTAAATCAGAGCTAAAGGATATATTGGTTGCTGGTTTAGTTTTGACGCATTTATCTAGGGTATACAGGGGTGAACATAACTGGTACCATTATGCGGTCTGTACATTGGATCTTTTGGATACTGAAAGCAAAATAAAGATATGAAGATAAATATATCGATATTCTAACCCCTTGCATTTTAAGATCATTCTAAAATGTTAACTTGAGCGTTGTAATGTCCTATTATTGTGAATATGGTGCAATAAATTAAAAGCTCATGTTATTATTTTAGATTTTATTTGATGTGTTTTATTTTTATATTTCATTCATTTTATCTGGTTCCAGCTTGTAGACCACGAGTTTGTCCAACAGGGCAAATTCAAGACAAGTCAACATGCAAATGCATACAAGGTATTTTCAATTGAATTTTTGTTGTTCTTGTTGATATGTCTGTAATTCTTCAAAAGCATACTTTCTATAATGTTACGTTTGTGAAGCTTGCCATTCATCCAGGTATATTCTAATTGGAAAATATTAAACTGTTTTACTGGACTAACATTTATTTAAGGGGACTCGATCTTTTGTGCGTAATTATAGAGGGCCAGGGGATTCACTCTATCATTTAAAAAATTATTTGAAGAAGTCAAAGAGCCCTAAGAATAAAAACTGTAGTGTAATTCACGCCAGACACAATTTCTTTATATGACAAAATTAAATTTTGTAATCGATCAAAAACAAACGTTTTATATCAATTTTAAATTTAGCCTGCATCCGTAAATATGGTACCTCTCGCCCTTTTTTAGGTCAAGGCTGTTTTTACCATTATGCAGCGAACCATTGTTGAAGCTATTTCACATACATGTACAAAACATTCTAGAGAAAGAATGAGGCTATATACTGTTGAAATATCTGTTGTTGATTTCGAATGATAATGTCATGAAGTCGTAAATTTTAAGGTCAAATTCCTAAAACCAAAACAAAACATTGCGACGCAGATATTTCCCGACTTATGCAATTTCATCATGACATCAGTGTCTTTATTATTTGTTTGAAACCTTTCCCAAACGTTCGTGCTCTTTATGCATAAAACGGCTAATCTATCTTTACAAAACGCGTCTTTTTTTAGTAAACAAAAGGCTAAAGATGGCATTATGAGATTTATCATTTATCATTACACTCTTCCACTCAACTGCCACCTTGGCCAAGCGGTAAAGCGCTAGACGCGTAATCAAAGGAAGTTTCGAATCGCTGGTTCGAATCCCAACGAAGCCTGTGGAAACTTTTTTTCTTCAAAATTCATGATCGCATTCCGAAATGAGTCACTTGTCGGTAAATCATGTATCGTATCCTTAAGTGTGACCGACTTTCGTCTTTACATTACTTGTCAATGTCAATAATAAATAGAAGTAGAGATAGGCATGAATTTGTTCGGTATCTCATTGGGAATACAACTTTTGAGACGTTGGCCTTTTGCAAATCATTGTCTTCCATGTAGAAGTAAATATTTTTGACCCGGCATCAAAATGTAAATGTAAAAAAATTAATGTTAATTCAGATTGCAGACCAAGAGAGTGCCCGCCTGGACACCAGTTTGACGAAGACGTCTGTGGATGTGTACAAGGTAATTCATATCTATGCTTTGGTATTGGGATGTCAATTTATAAGATCCACCTCGCGAAGTGTAACATAGATCCCAAGGCCCTGGTAATTGAAACAGACGTTTTGTAATTATGATGGTATGGTAAGTTTTATGGTGGTTGACAGATATGTTCCAGATAATTGTGTTTGTGCACAATGGTATAGTCAAGCTCTTACACAATGGTAGTGCGAGTGTTTAAAAAACTTCTTTGCTCTGTAAATTGCTTTTGCATGTGTCTAAATTGTGTATGCGTTCGTTTGCATCATTTGGTATATTGTATTGCTATAATAATAAACCACCATATTAACCTTTTTAATTTCCTTTCAGTTTGTATTCCGAGGGAGTGTTCAACAAATGAAATATTCGATGCAGACTCTTGCACTTGCATTAAAGGTATTATTCTTGGATCAGTTTAGGAAAGAAAAGTCTTGTAGTACATGTCGCTACGGGTTACTCTGTCAGGTCAATTACCGATGGCGGAGCCCTTACTAAATCATTCATCTGTGGCATCTGACCAGTTTTTTCTTTGTTTTTTGTCTGACTGAATTTCGTCTTTTACTCATGTTATTTGCCAGTGTCAATAATACAGATATGTGCGTATTTGTTCGTTATCTCTGACATTTTGAGACGTGTGCCTTTTGCAAAATATTCTGTTCTAAGAATTCTGTTCAAGTAAATCTTTTCGATCCTTCATCAAAATGTACAAGCATACAAATTAATGTTTTAACATTAAAATTCAGATTGCAGACCAAGAGAGTGCTCGTCTGGACACCAGTTTGACGAAGACGTCTGTGGATGTATACAAGGTAATTGATATCCATGCTTTGGTATTGGAATGTCAATTTTTGAGATCCACCTCTCGAAGTGTAACATAGACCCTGAGACCCTGTTAATTAAAACAGACGTTTTTCTCACAGCATACATGAAAGCTTATTATGCTTGTATGGTATGTTTTATGGTGGTTGACAGATATGTTCCAGATATGTTTGTGTTTCTAGATATGCTGTGCTTATGCATAAATGCATGGTTTATTCAAGGGGACACCTTTTTCTGACCCCCTTTTCTGACCACATTTTCCGCACCATCTTTTTTGACCATCTTTTTGGACATTATTTTGTTGTTTGCTTTAGTTTTCTTATCTTTACTGTTTGCATAATAATGTTGTATTATTGTGGATGTTAAATGACATGAAATTGAAACAATCAAATTGAATTGGTTTTGTTTTTCACAGGGCATTAAACTTCTCAGTTCAGAGAGGAGTTCTAAGGTATTGTGGTAGTCTTGGGCAATTTATCATTCCTTGTCCTGGTTCATTAGTCAACAAATTAAACACAATCTGCCCTGGTATTAAGGGTATACCATAACAGGGAAGTAAAAGTTGGTAAAACTACCTTGCCCTGTAAATTGCTTTTGTGTTTAAATTGTGTATGCGTTCGTTTGCATCATTTGGTATATTGTATTGCTATAATAATATACCACCATATTAACCTTTTTAATTTCCTTTCAGTTTGTATTCCGAGGGAGTGTTCAACAAATGAAATATTCGATGCAGACTCTTGCACTTGCATTAAAGGTATTATTTTTAGTTCTTGCAATCAAAACTTCGACAGACTAGTTTATGCATGAGTGTTCATCAGTTTAGGAAAGTAAAGTGTTGTAGAATATCTTTTGAAGTTGCTTTGCGTTCTTCCGAAGAGCTTTTTATATAGCAGGAACCGGAGACAACATTTGATGCCGTATTATTTCCTGCCTTAAGTCACAACCGTCTTTTAAACATCTTTTCTTAAAACGATGTTTAAGACTTACGGCGGGAACATGGCATCGACGCATAATGATTCGATTAGAGTCTGATGGTAGGCTAATTTTTGTATTTTGTAGACCGACATCCAAAAATTACTACACACTAATAATAATGCATTCATACACCTTTTGTTTTTAGATTGTAGACCGAGAGAGTGCCCGCCTGGCCATCAGTATGAAGAAGAAGCCTGTTTGTGTGTAGAAGGTAAACTGTTTTGGATGGTCAAATTTTTAATCGATCTTTTTAGTAAATCCCTTAAACCTTTGCGTTTTGACGTCGTCGATGCACATATCGTTACTGCGCACTTTATGGCGGTGAAATTCGTAGGAACGAATTTCGATAACGATGTACGCATCGGCGTAACGTGATGGGTGTTTTTAAATTCAAAATTGTAATGTTATGCATGATCTTTATTATCTAACAAACAATAGTTAAAAGAATGTTTTACTGTACTTTTAAAAGACATTGCACACATTGATTTGAAGAAACCCAATTGTGTTTTCCTTAAATAATGTATAATGTAGGCCTACAGGGGAAAGAAGAATTACGCATCGCACACTAGCACAATTAAACATGAACTTACAAATGGAAACATGACATGCTTAGGCAGATATACCATAGTAAAAACTCCGGAGATACCTGCGTGTGCGGGGACTTGAACTCCAGACCTCTTGCTTGTCGGACGAGCGTTCTACCACTGAGCTACAAAGACTGTCCCTGATAAACAGGACCCTTCTTTCCCCTCTATATTGATATATTAAGAATAACGATTAAGCATCACTAATTTGATCTCGTGCGCTAGTTTGTAAGGTTTGAATGTTTCCATGTTCCAGTGTATGATGCGTAAGCCTCTTCCTCTGTTTGTATGATTATATTAGGCTGGTGGGTAAGCTTTGTTAATTGATCGCACAGGCAGGTTTTTGCTCTGGTATATCTGCCTATAAATTAATGCATGTCATGGTTCTATTTGTAAATTCATGTTTAAATGTGCTAGTGTGCGATGCGTAATTATTCTTTCCCCTGTATATTGATATATTAAGAATAACGATTAAGCATCATTAATTCCGGGCATTAATTTGATCTCGAGCGCTAGTTTGTAACATTTGAATGTTTCCATGTTTTAGTGTATGATGCGTAAACCTGCTTAGTGTGTTTTGTGACATTAATAATCAAAGATTCAAAAGAAAGGTCATTTTAACTGAATGCATACATGATAACTTACGTTTTATATTTTCAATATTGTTTTTAGTATGCATTCCACAAGAGTGTCCAGAAGGTGAACTTTTTAATGAGGAGACGTGTACCTGCGTTCAAGGTATTTCATTTCTTGATTTGTTTGTTTGATTGTTAATTACACATTATTTTTCTTTTGATAAACCAATATTTAATTATTACAAAATGAGAGATTCTAAAAAGTAATGTCGTTAATATTGCACAAGACATGTTTTATGGAACCAATGCTAAAATCATGCATATTTTCCAACTTCTAGATTGCACTCCAAGAGAATGTGCGCCTGGTTACCAGTATGAAGAAGAAGCCTGCAGATGTGTGCAAGGTAATGGCGTATTGTCTGTGAAACTCAATCTGTCGGCCGAAACTCATAAAAGAAAATGTGCAACTTACAGTCCTTTAAAAGCATCATTAATTTGATCTCGTGCGCTAGTTTGTAATGTTTGAATCACTAGTAGAAGTTTTGGATGAGAAAACGGACATTTTGATGAGAAACGACCAAAATGGTGAGAATCGGCCAAAATGGTGAGAATTTAAATTTTCTCATTCTTTTGGATGAGAAACTTCCTGGTGTGTGTGTCAATCATTATTGTCTTATTAAAATTGCTAATCCCCGCTGAGCTCAAAATAAACATTATTATTTTCTCATCCAAAAGAATGAGAAAATTAAATTCTCATCATTTTGGCCGTTTCTCATCATAATGTCCGTTTTCTCATCCAAAACTTCCACTAGTGAATGTTGCTATGTTCCAGTGTATGATGCGTAAGCCTCTTCCCTTGTTTGTATGATTATATTAGGCTGGCGGGGAAGCATCATAATTGATCTCGTACACTGGTATGTAATGTGTTGTTGTACTGTTTACCCTGACTGCTCATATCAATAAGTACCAGACGTGAGTCCTGTTTATCAAGGACAGTCTGTGTAGCTCAGTGGTTAGAGCGCTCGCCCCGCAAGCGAGAAGTCTTGGGTTCAAGTCCCCGCACAGGCTGGTATGTCCGGAGTGTTTACTCTGGGATATCTGCATATGCATGTCATGTTTCCATTTGCAATTTCATGTTTAATTGTGCTAGTGTGCGATGCGTAATTCTTCTTTCCCCTGTATATTGATATATTAAGAATAACGGTTAAGCATCATTAATTTGATCTCGTGCTCTATTGTTTGTAATGTTTGAATGTTTCTATGTTCCAGTGTATGAATCATAAGCCTCTTCTCTTGTTCTCCGAGGGTTCTTTATATGTTTAAGAACCAAAACGGTTCATTTTAACATGAACTGTATATTTAGATATAAAACAATCGGAGAGTAGCCCGTAACACAAAATTCCTGTCAAAACATGACCTAATTGTCTAGCATTGGCGTCACTGAATCCGTCTTGAAAAGCGATATTGGACATTGACCTGAATTATCAAAGACGTGGCTGAAAAGATCAATAAGTTGCTCGCTTTACCAAAAAGTGCGGGATGTCCCCCAGTCCCCCAGGATTGACGCCCGTGCTGTACAGTAGTTTTGATACACACACGCGTATCAAAATAATAAAATATATAAAAATATTTTAAAATATCTTGTGATATAAAATATATGATATGTATGTGATATACATGTATATTAAAATATCTTGTGATATATTAAAATATCATGTGATATAACAAAATATCTTGTGATATATCAAAATATCTTGTGATATATCAAAATATCTTGTGATACTTGTGGTGATATTCTTCTGTCATTCTCCTTTTAGTGTGTGTTCGTACCGAGTGTTCAGAAAGGGAAATATTTGATATGCAGTCGTGTAGTTGCATTCGAGGTACGTATAAGTTGTGGGTTTGTTAAAGGTCATCGAGATGCATCAAGTAAAAAACAAAAAACAAGGTTAACATATATCAGGGCGCCAACTCGTTAGCTTACCATAAGGCTATAAACATGGTTTGCTTGCCCTCCAGTGGGGTGGGCGGGTCGGTCGGAAAAATATATTTTATTACTTTTTTTAATGACTGACTCACTGCTATATAAGCCCGTAGGCAATGAACATTGGTCATGTGTACAGATAAATCTATACCTCACTTCAGACCTTCAATACGCACGATATTAGTACACCATACACCATAGAAATGGGTTCAAATAAAACGCCATTAGGCGAACGTTTACGGTATGAAAGTCAGGACTGTCGGAATCCAACACTAATGTATTGTCATTGCTTAATTCTTTGTGATAAACTCTTGATTACATCAGTCGAATCGCACGTGTATCATAATTTCACAAAGTTTTGACACTTGCCAATATACTTATTCCGGTGAAAACAAGGAAAATGAAACATTAACAGCATAATTAAGTCGTACCAGTAATCTATGTTTCTAGATTGCAGCCCACAAGCTTGTCCAAGACACCATATTTTTAATGAAGAGTCTTGCAGTTGTGTCCGAGGTATTTACACTATTTTTAGTAGTCGAGTTTCAGTAGAATAATACTGATAACCACGCCATATTTAGCACGATGAAGCATAGAACCTACAACGATTAAGTGATAAATGACAAAAGACTTATGCAGTTTCGTGGATTGCAGTCGAAACGTTTGGAGTGCTTTTCCGAATTAACCCGATTTTATATAATACAATACCGACAATACCTTGCTTCGTGCGGCACTTACAGTTATACTGCGAGTACTATTTTGTGTCTGGCAGTTGGTGTTGAGGGGATGGCACTATAGTGTACATAATAATGGTGGACCTTCTCTATACGTTTACAGTTTGGTAGAACATATTTATCCAGTTGAATACTGAATTACTATTGTAATATTTTCTTTATGTGTTTTATTTTTCTAGATTGTACACCGAGACAATGTAAGCCTGGCATGAAATTTCACACAAGAATTTGTAGATGTGTCAGACCACGAAAAGGATCTTCTATTCGAGGTAAAGTATGCACAAATGTCATTATTGGCGTAATAAGTATTAAATTTTTTTTTTAAATTCAAATAATTGGAAATAAAAAGTTATACATGCTTTTCAAAAAGGCATGTAGGATATTGAACGTTTCAAAATTGTATTCCTGAACATGGTTTTCAATAATTATTTTTTAGCTTATTCAAATCGTTTTGCAACAATTTATTCAACTTGAATTCAGATACAACATGCTTCTGCAAGAAGGCGCATAATGTGACAGTGCGGCTCCCTTTAGCTTATTCCCTAACATGCCTAGCAGCTTCCCATTTACACCTGGGTAGGGTGAGGCAAATGAAATGAAAATCTTGCCCAAACGTTCAACACGATTACACTACCGGATTTCGAATCCGCAATCCCCCGATTGTGCGACAGCACGTACCGCCGAAGTCTTGTGACATTCGCGAAGAACAATATTATTTGTTGGGGTGCACCAAATGTATGTGCCCTAAATGTTGACTTATATGCGCCACCGTGTACATACCAAAATACACACATTGTTACATATTAAAAGCTTGAAAACCTTGAGTGCGGTGCGCATTTGAGTAGCTTGTAGGTGAAAATGTTGCAACTGATGGTATTTTGTAAATAAACGAAATTGATCAGGAATTGTAAAAATTGATCTTAATATGTGACCATTACACCACGAATGAGTTGTAAATGTCCTCAATTGTATTCTGAGTTACAGTAGTAAAATGGGCATGAAGGTCATATTCATAGGTATTTCAATTTGGTGCTACGTGTATCTCATTAAATGAGGTACACGTTGACGTAGCACCAAATTGAGGTACCTATGAATACGACCTTCATGCCCATTTTACAATGTAACTCAGAATACAATTGAGGACATTTACGGCTCATTCGTGGTGTACGGTCACATATACACTGGATCAAGTATGATAATCACGTTATCCATTTATGCTTTACAGGTTGTAAACCGAAACAATGTCCTTCCGGTGAATCATTCGACCGAATATCGTGTAGCTGTGTTAGAGGTAGGTTAAACCGTAAATCGTGTAGCTGTGTTAGAGGTAGGTTAAACCGTAAATCGTGTAGCTGTGTTAGAGGTAGGTTAAACCGAAAATCTTGTAGCTGTGTAAGAGGTAGGTTAAACCGAAAATCGTGTAGCTGTGTTAGAGGTAGGTTAAACCATAAATCGTGTAGCTGTGTTAGAGGTAGGTTAAACCGAAAATCTTGTAGCTGTGTAAGAGGTAGGTTAAACCGTAAATCGTGTAGCTGTGTTAGGGGTAGGTTAAACCGTAAATCGTGTAGCTGTGTTAGAGGTAGGTTAAACCGTAAATCGTGTAGCTGTGTTAGAGGTAGGTTAAACCGAAAATCGTGTAGCTGTGTTAGAGGTAGGTTAAACCGTAAATCGTGTAGCTGTGTTAGAGGTAGGTTAAACCGAAAATCGTGTAGCTGTGTTAGAGGTGGGTTAAACCGTAAATCGTGTAGTTGTGTTAGAGGTAGGTTAAACCGTAAATCGTGTAGCTGTGTTAGAGGTAGGTTAAACCGAAAATCGTATAGCTGTGTTAGAGGTAGGTTAAACCGAAAATCTTGTAGCTGTGTAAGAGGTAGGTTAAACCGAAAATCGTGTAGCTGTGTTAGAGGTAGGTTAAACCGAAAATCGTGTAGTTGTGTTAGAGGTAGGTTAAACCGTAAATCGTGTAGCTGTGTTAGAGGTAGGTTAAACCGTAAATCGTGTAGCTGTGTTAGAGGTAGGTTAAACCGAAAATCGTGTAGCTGTGTTAGAGGTAGGTTAAACTGAAAATCGTGTAGTTGTGTTAGAGGTAGGTTAAACCGTAAATCGTGTAGCTGTGTTAGAGGTGGGTTAAACCGTAAATCGTGTAGCTGTGTTAGAGGTAGGTTAAACCGTAAATCGTGTAGTTGTGTTAGAGGTAGGTTAAACCGTAAATCGTGTAGCTGTGTTAGAGGTAGGTTAAACCGTAAATCGTATAGCTGTGTTAGAGGTAGGTTAAACCGTAAATCGTGTAGCTGTGTTAGAGGTAGGTTAAACCGTAAATCGTGTAGCTGTGTTAGAGGTAGGTTAAACCGAAAATCGTATAGCTGTGTTAGAGGTAGGTTAAACCGAAAATCTTGTAGCTGTGTAAGAGGTAGGTTAAACCGAAAATCGTGTAGCTGTGTTAGAGGTGGGTTAAACCGTAAATCGTGTAGCTGTGTTAGAGGTAGGTTAAACCGAAAATCGTGTAGCTGTGTTAGAGGTAGGTTAAACCGTAAATCGTGTAGCTGTGTTAGAGGTAGGTTAAACTGAAAATCGTGTAGCTGTGTTAGAGGTATGTGTATTTTTGGTATATGTACACGGTGGCGCATATAAGTCAACATTTAGGGCACATACATTTGGTGCACCCCAACAAATAATATTGTTCTTCGCGAATGTCACAAGACTTAAGCGGTACGTGCTGTCGCACAATCGGGGGATTGCGGATTCGAAATCCGGTAGTGTAATCGTGTTGAACGTTTGGGCAAGGTTTTTATTTCATTTGCCTCACCCTACCCAGGTGTAAATGGGAAGCTGCTAGGCATGTTAGGGAATAATCTAAAGGGAGCTGCACTGTCACATTATGCGCCTTCTTGCAGAAACATGTTGTATCTGAATTCAAGTTGAATAAATTGTTGTAAAACGGTTTGAATAAGCTAAAAAATAATTATTGAAAACCATGTTCAGGAATACAATCGTGTAGCTGTGTTAGGGGTAGGTTAAACCGAAAATCGTGTAGCTGTTTTAGAGGTAGGTTAAACCGAAAATCGTGTAGCTGTGTTAGAGGTGGGTTAAACCGTAAATCGTGTAGCTGTGTTAGAGGTAGGTTAAACCGAAAATCCTGTAGCTGTGTTAGAGGTAGGTTAAACCGTAAATCGTGTAGTTGTGTTAGAGGTAGGTTAAACCGTAAATCGTGTAGCTGTGTTAGAGGTAGGTTAAACCGAAAATCGTGTAGCTGTGTTAGAGGTAGGTTAAACCGAAAATCGTGTAGCTGTGTTAGAGGTAGGTTAAACCGTAAATCGTGTAGCTGTGTTAGAGGTAGGTTAAACCGTAAATCGTGTAGCTGTGTTAGAGGTAGGTTAAACCGAAAATCGTATAGCTGTGTTAGAGGTAGGTTAAACCGAAAATCGTGTAGCTGTGTTAGAGGTAGGTTAAACCGTAAATCGTGTAGTTGTGTTAGAGGTAGGTTAAACCGTAAATCGTGTAGCTGTGTTAGAGGTAGGTTAAACCGTAAATCGTGTAGCTGTGTTAGAGGTAGGTTAAACCGTAAATCGTGTAGCTGTGTTAGAGGTAGGTTAAACCGAAAATCTTGTAGCTGTGTAAGAGGTAGGTTAAACCGAAAATCGTGTAGCTGTGTTAGAGGTAGGTTAAACCATAAATCGTGTAGCTGTGTTAGAGGTAGGTTAAACCGAAAATCTTGTAGCTGTGTAAGAGGTAGGTTAAACCGTAAATCGTGTAGCTGTGTTAGAGGTAGGTTAAACCGTAAATCGTGTAGCTGTGTTAGAGGTAGGTTAAACCGTAAATCGTGTAGCTGTGTTAGAGGTAGGTTAAACCGAAAATCGTGTAGCTGTGTTAGAGGTAGGTTAAACCGTAAATCGTGTAGCTGTGTTAGAGGTAGGTTAAACCGAAAATCGTGTAGCTGTGTTAGAGGTGGGTTAAACCGTAAATCGTGTAGTTGTGTTAGAGGTAGGTTAAACCGTAAATCGTGTAGCTGTGTTAGAGGTAGGTTAAACCGAAAATCGTATAGCTGTGTTAGAGGTAGGTTAAACCGAAAATCTTGTAGCTGTGTAAGAGGTAGGTTAAACCGAAAATCGTGTAGCTGTGTTAGAGGTAGGTTAAACCGAAAATCGTGTAGTTGTGTTAGAGGTAGGTTAAACCGTAAATCGTGTAGCTGTGTTAGAGGTAGGTTAAACCGTAAATCGTGTAGCTGTGTTAGAGGTAGGTTAAACCGAAAATCGTGTAGCTGTGTTAGAGGTAGGTTAAACTGAAAATCGTGTAGTTGTGTTAGAGGTAGGTTAAACCGTAAATCGTGTAGCTGTGTTAGAGGTGGGTTAAACCGTAAATCGTGTAGCTGTGTTAGAGGTAGGTTAAACCGTAAATCGTGTAGTTGTGTTAGAGGTAGGTTAAACCGTAAATCGTGTAGCTGTGTTAGAGGTAGGTTAAACCGTAAATCGTATAGCTGTGTTAGAGGTAGGTTAAACCGTAAATCGTGTAGCTGTGTTAGAGGTAGGTTAAACCGTAAATCGTGTAGCTGTGTTAGAGGTAGGTTAAACCGAAAATCGTATAGCTGTGTTAGAGGTAGGTTAAACCGAAAATCTTGTAGCTGTGTAAGAGGTAGGTTAAACCGAAAATCGTGTAGCTGTGTTAGAGGTGGGTTAAACCGTAAATCGTGTAGCTGTGTTAGAGGTAGGTTAAACCGAAAATCGTGTAGCTGTGTTAGAGGTAGGTTAAACCGTAAATCGTGTAGCTGTGTTAGAGGTAGGTTAAACTGAAAATCGTGTAGCTGTGTTAGAGGTATGTGTATTTTGGTATATGTACACGGTGGCGCATATAAGTCAACATTTAGGGCACATACATTTGGTGCACCCCAACAAATAATATTGTTCTTCGCGAATGTCACAAGACTTAAGCGGTACGTGCTGTCGCACAATCGGGGGGGATTGCGGATTCGAAATCCGGTAGTGTAATCGTGTTGAACGTTTGGGCAAGGTTTTTATTTCATTTGCCTCACCCTACCCAGGTGTAAATGGGAAGCTGCTAGGCATGTTAGGGAATAATCTAAAGGGAGCTGCACTGTCACATTATGCGCCTTCTTGCAGAAACATGTTGTATCTGAATTCAAGTTGAATAAATTGTTGTAAAACGGTTTGAATAAGCTAAAAAATAATTATTGAAAACCATGTTCAGGAATACAATCGTGTAGCTGTGTTAGGGGTAGGTTAAACCGAAAATCGTGTAGCTGTTTTAGAGGTAGGTTAAACCGAAAATCGTGTAGCTGTGTTAGAGGTGGGTTAAACCGTAAATCGTGTAGCTGTGTTAGAGGTAGGTTAAACCGAAAATCCTGTAGCTGTGTTAGAGGTAGGTTAAACCGTAAATCGTGTAGTTGTGTTAGAGGTAGGTTAAACCGTAAATCGTGTAGCTGTGTTAGAGGTAGGTTAAACCGTAAATCGTGTAGCTGTGTTAGAGGTAGGTTAAACCGAAAATCGTGTAGCTGTGTTAGAGGTAGGTTAAACCGAAAATCGTGTAGTTGTGTTAGAGGTAGGTTAAACCGTAAATCGTGTAGCTGTGTTAGAGGTAGGTTAAACCGAAAATCCTGTAGCTGTGTTAGAGGTAGGTTAAACCGAAAATCGTGTAGTTGTGTTAGAGGTAGGTTAAACCGTAAATCGTGTAGCTGTGTTAGAGGTAGGTTAAACCGAAAATCGTGTAGTTGTGTTAGAGGTAGGTTAAACTGAAAATCGTGTAGCTGTGTTAGAGGTAGGTTAAACCGAAAATCGTGTAGTTGTGTTAGAGGTAGGTTAAACCGTAAATCGTGTAGCTGTGTTAGAGGTAGGTTAAACCGAAAATCCTGTAGCTGTGTTAGAGGTAGGTTAAACCGTAAATCGTGTAGCTGTGTTAGAGGTAGGTTAAACCATAAATCGTGTAGCTGTGTTAGAGGTAGGTTAAACCGAAAATCTTGTAGCTGTGTTAGAGGTAGGTTAAACCGTAAATCGTGTAGCTGTGTTAGAGGTAGGTTAAACCGAAAATCCTGTAGCTGTGTTAGAGGTAGGTTAAACCGAAAATCGTGTAGCTGTGTTAGAGGTGGGTTAAACCGTAAATCGTGTAGCTGTGTTAGAGGTAGGTTAAACCGAAAATCGTGTAGTTGTGTTAGAGGTAGGTTAAACCGAAAATCGTGTAGCTGTGTTAGAGGTAGGTTAAACCGAAAATCGTGTAGTTGTGTTAGAGGTAGGTTAAACCGTAAATCGTGTAGCTGTTTTAGAGGTAGGTTAAACCGAAAATCGTGTAGCTGTGTTAGAGGTAGGTTAAACCGAAAATCGTGTAGTTGTGTTAGAGGTAGGTTAAACCGAAAATCGTGTAGCTGTGTTAGAGGTAGGTTAAACCGTAAATCGTGTAGCTGTGTTAGAGGTAGGTTAAACCGTAAATCGTGTAGCTGTGTTAGAGGTAGGTTAAACCGAAAATCCTGTAGCTGTGTTAGAGGTAGGTTAAACTGAAAATCGTGTAGCTGTGTTTTTGATTTGAATAAGCTAAAAAATAATTATTGAAAACCATGTTCAGGAATACAATCGTGTAGCTGTGTTAGAGGTAGGTTAAACCGTAAATCGTGTAGCTGTGTTAGAGGTAGGTTAAACCGTAAATCGTGTAGCTGTGTTAGAGGTAGGTTAAACCGAAAATCCTGTAGCTGTGTTAGAGGTAGGTTAAACCGAAAATCGTGTAGCTGTGTTAGAGGTGGGTTAAACCGTAAATCGTGTAGCTGTGTTAGAGGTAGGTTAAACCGAAAATCGTGTAGTTGTGTTAGAGGTAGGTTAAACCGAAAATCGTGTAGCTGTGTTAGAGGTAGGTTAAACCGAAAATCGTGTAGTTGTGTTAGAGGTAGGTTAAACCGTAAATCGTGTAGCTGTTTTAGAGGTAGGTTAAACCGAAAATCGTGTAGCTGTGTTAGAGGTAGGTTAAACCGAAAATCGTGTAGTTGTGTTAGAGGTAGGTTAAACCGAAAATCGTGTAGCTGTGTTAGAGGTAGGTTAAACCGTAAATCGTGTAGCTGTGTTAGAGGTAGGTTAAACCGTAAATCGTGTAGCTGTGTTAGAGGTAGGTTAAACCGAAAATCCTGTAGCTGTGTTAGAGGTAGGTTAAACTGAAAATCGTGTAGCTGTGTTTTTGATTTGAATAAGCTAAAAAATAATTATTGAAAACCATGTTCAGGAATACAATCGTGTAGCTGTGTTAGGGGTAGGTTAAACCGAAAATCGTGTAGCTGTTTTAGAGGTAGGTTAAACCGAAAATCGTGTAGCTGTGTTAGAGGTGGGTTAAACCGTAAATCGTGTAGCTGTGTTAGAGGTAGGTTAAACCGAAAATCGTGTAGCTGTGTTAGAGGTAGGTTAAACCGAAAATCGTGTAGCTGTGTTAGAGGTAGGTTAAACCGTAAATCGTGTAGCTGTGTTAGAGGTAGGTTAAACCGTAAATCGTGTAGCTGTGTTAGAGGTAGGTTAAACCGAAAATCGTATAGCTGTGTTAGAGGTAGGTTAAACCGAAAATCGTGTAGCTGTGTTAGAGGTAGGTTAAACCGTAAATCGTGTAGTTGTGTTAGAGGTAGGTTAAACCGTAAATCGTGTAGCTGTGTTAGAGGTAGGTTAAACCGTAAATCGTGTAGCTGTGTTAGAGGTAGGTTAAACCGAAAATCGTGTAGCTGTGTTAGAGGTAGGTTAAACCGAAAATCGTGTAGCTGTGTTAGAGGTAGGTTAAACTGAAAATCGTGTAGCTGTGTTAGAGGTGGGTTAAACCGTAAATCGTGTAGCTGTGTTAGAGGTAGGTTAAACCGAAAATCGTGTAGCTGTGTTAGAGGTAGGTTAAACCGAAAATCGTGTAGCTGTGTTAGAGGTAGGTTAAACCGTAAATCGTGTAGCTGTGTAAGAGGTAGGTTAAACCGTAAATCGTGTAGCTGTGTTAGGGGTAGGTTAAACTGAAAATCTTGTAGCTGTGTTAGAGGTAGGTTAAACCGAAAATCGTGTAGCTGTGTTAGAGGTAAGTTAAACCGTAAATCGTGTAGCTGTGTTAGAGGTAGGTTAAACCGTAAATCGTGTAGCTCGTGTAGCTGTGTTAGAGGTAGGTTAAACCGAAAATCGTATAGCTGTGTTAGAGGTAGGTTAAACCGAAAATCGTGTAGCTGTGTTAGAGGTAGGTTAAACCGTAAATCGTGTAGCTGTGTTAGAGGTGGGTTAAACCGTAAATCGTGTAGCTGTGTTAGAGGTAGGTTAAACCGTAAATCGTGTAGCTGTGTTAGAGGTAGGTTAAACCGAAAATCCTGTAGCTGTGTTAGAGGTAGGTTAAACTGAAAATCGTGTAGCTGTGTTAGAGGTAAGTTAAACCGTAAATCGTGTAGCTGTGTTAGAGGTAAGTTAAACCGTAAATCGTGTAGCTTTGCACATCTTGTATTTACATTTTACATGTATGAGTGAAATTTAACGAAACTTAATTCTTCTCTTTTTTTTTCTCTTTGTCAGATTGCAGTCCTAAAACGTGTCCGTCTGGAGAGATATTTAACGAAGAATCGTGCAGTTGCGTTCGAGGTAAATTAAAATCCAAAATAATGTAAGATTTCCGTATTAGCCTGAACAGGTCCTTCGATACAATTTATCGTGGTTTTCTTTCTGTGTGTACATGTATGACCAAAGACAAAATTTTGTTTAAAACATGTGACCGTAAGGTTCTTCGTTACATGACTTAAACACCCTGGGACGAAAAAACGGCGTTCGCTTGCGATGACGAAGGTTCACTATGTCGAAAAATTCGAAAAATAAAAGTCGCTATATACAAGTTGAATATACAATAAGGTTCGCTATGTCGAATATAAGAATAAAGTTCGCTATGTCGAATTTTAAATAAGGTTCATTATGGTTAGGGTTCATGGTAAGGGTTAGTTAAAGTCAGTGTCTGTTAGGTTAAGATTAAACATTGCGAGCCTTCGACATAGCGGGCAATAAACGAAAATATAACCAATCTGGAAGCATTGGAATTCGATAATGACTCCTTTTCTCACTGAAATAGTATTTGAAAAGTTGCCCTTCAATTTTTTTCAGGAGTGATCACTAATGGCTAAACCCCTTCATTCAATTTTGCTATTTATTTCAGATTGCAGACCTCGTGAATGTCCACAAGGCCAATTGTTTGACGAAGATGCGTGTACTTGCATTAGAGGTGAAAGCAACATTTTCTAGAAACTTCTAGTCCAAGCTTTTCCAATGATATGCCACTTATAGTGGTTTTTACCCACCCGATAATAATATTATCACAGTAGTTATGACGCCTCAATAGCTCTCAATATCACTCAACCATGTCAGATTATGATTTTTACCCTGTGTGGTCTTTGCGGGAGGGGGTTGAAATCCCCAAATGAGTTTGTTTGCTAATTCAAACCCCGCTGAAACCAAGCTCCAAAGACCCCCCATTAGCGTAAAATTGAACATTGTCTTGGTAAACACGGAATTTTACCTTTATTTTGGGCAAAAATATTGAAAATTGAAAATTGGCCAGGTAAACACAAAACTTCAGCTTACTTTTGCTATAAAATAGTGTACAATAGAATTTTTTTGAGCTTCGCGCGCAATTATCACAGTAACAGAGGACCAAAAGAACGTGTAAAATACTTGGACCCCTTAAAATTACGAAGACCACACTGGTTTTTACCATGATTTGGCATAGTTCTTTTTACATTATAATACAATAAATGTTGTTATGTATCAGATCAGATTAACACTTTCAATATATATTTTGCTATTTCAGATTGCAGACCTCGTGAATGCTCACAAGGCCAATTGTTTGACGAAGAAGATTGTACTTGCATTCGAGGTGAGCAACATTTTAGTGCTTACATTTTAGTTTTAGCATGATTTTAAATAACTTGCATCTTTCAACATCAAATCATGTCTGTTTCACGCTTAAAACATATATAACTGAAACCTATTCATTTTCAGATTGCAGGCCTCGTGAATGCCCTCAAAACCAACTGTTTGACGATGAATCATGTTCTTGTATCCAAGGTAAGTCACATTATTTAACGTGTTCAGCGCTTGTGGTGTATTGGGTTATTCCAGTTGGAAGACACGACCTTAAAGGCCCATTCAGTGATTTGCTCATCCGGACGATCGTAAAAATCATCAAAATTCAGATTTTGGTACCTTTGTAATTGGCATAGATGTGCTAACATAGCCTGCTAGTGGTTCGGTCGAAAGCCGTGTATTTTAGACAAAATAAAGCATTTGATGATTCTGGACTTTTGATACTGACAGTACAAAAGTCCGACTCGAGATCGAAAGAAGCTCACTCTCCACGTGCCAACACGCGTTGCGTATTGTTTCTACTACTTATTACATTATTATACATCAGTAGCTACTATTTTAAACAAAATACACAATTTTAACTGTTTTTTATATTTTAATTGACCGTTAGTTTGCCTCGGTGACCTTTAATTGCTTATTTTGTTTTCTACTACAAAAATTAAGCGTCTGTTTTAAATCAATTTAGACTCTACTTCCCCGTGTTAGAAACACTGGACTAGGAAGTTTTTCCAGTCGATTGGTGGCGCACTGTACGAAAATCTCGATTTTCTCGAGTCGATCTGAGTTGAAGTAGAAAACCTTTCTGAAACTTCTGTTTTTTGACTAATTTGTCGATGTATTCAGAGGAAAAGTGGTTTAATGAAATTCTGTAGACTTATTCTTTATTTCTAAGCAACTCTGACAAATTTCCATTTTTTTTAATGTTCCTGTGAAATCACTGAAAGGGCCTTTAATCTTTTACACAGGAAGTGTGAATTTCAAACGGGGTTACCTAAATGGGTGAATCCATTTAAAATCTTCATCCCCTGTGTGGGCGATTAAGGTCATGTCTTCCATAGAGAGTGTATGGATTTCAACTTGAATAGCCCATTTGCCATGTTTTGCCAGGGACAAATCGCACACTTTCAACATGTTCAATGTTTTAAATCTTGTTTGTTTTACATTTTCATATAACCTATTCATTTTCAAGATTGCAGACCTCGTGAATGCCCTCAAGGCCAATTGTTTGACGAAGAAACATGTATGTGCATCAGAGGTAAGCCAAAGTTGAATACTTTTGTTGTTTTAACTTTTTACCATGAATTGGCATGGTCCTTTTCAACATGTTAAATATATCAAATCGTGTTTGTTATAATACATACAGATTGCAGGCCTCGTGAATGCCCACAAAATCAACTGTTTGACGAAGATGCATGTTCTTGCATCCAAGGTTAGTACAATGTCAACGATTGCGTTTTATTTACCATGATTTGGCAGGGTCCGTCTCACATACCAATCGTGTTTGTGTTACATTTCATATAACCTATTGTTACGAGTCGTAAATGACTCAAGGCCAAATATACCCAAATGCACTTCAGAATGCAAACAAGAAACATACTGTTGTATAAGTTAACAAACTCGTTAATCTTTAATGAAAAGTATAATACATGTATGATTGACATTCAATGATTCAACACATAACATCCTCTTGTTGTTGATTACAAAGTTCTGTTGCACTCAATGCTCTAGACGACTTATGCATATCCTGATTTACTTGTCATGCGAAAATCCATGTTCAGCGAAGTCCAATGTACACTTGAACTTTTATATCCTTTGTGTATAAAATCCTCGCACAGATGACAATTTCCAAAATGGGGCTGATTTCATTAATTACTCACTTTCTCCAGGAAACAGGCTTTTTCTTGCACTGATCCACTTTATTGACATATATGTTGTTTTAATCCCTTGAGGAGGAGCACTTTCGTGTACTCAAAATCTCCTTCGTTAGCCTTGTATTAATGGCACATTATTGGCTATACAAACTGACTGACTTTGTTAAGTTAGTTGGGCAGTCAAGTTAGCTCAATCGATAAGGCGTTCGACTATGGTGCGAGAGGTTGCGGGTTCGAACCTTGGCGGTGGTTTAATACGCTCTCGTGGAAAAATTGCATTAGCTTGAAATTCCCCTGGACAAGGAACCTACGAGACTCGGGGGAACTGATACTGGTTGTGATGGTCATTTGTGGAATGTCTAGGGTATGTGCTCTTGAAGCTGCAAAGTCCATGTGTTGTTGTTAAATTGTTTATGGAATGATGTGGGGCCGTAGTGGTCAGCGACAACCTGTAAAGTGTGCTGAGGCTTCTGGGTCAACGTTATGCGTTGTGCCTGAGCGTAGCGCACTACTGTCTGTTCAATTAGCTTAGATTCTTGAATTTTTAAGATATTTGAAAAAATAAATAATTGTGGCCAAAGTCATCAAAGAAAAGTGTTAGCACAGCCTTAGACCTAACGTGGTTTATACTTTTCAAATTCCAAAGTTCAATTTAAAACCCCATTTCTTTTCAATTTTGCCTCATTTTAGGCAGTTACTTGGGTCCACCATAAGGGTTCGCGACCTTTTACAAATCGAGTGGGACGGTCCATTCTCAACTTAGGGCATATACCCTATCCAATTTGGCAAAACAATCTGTCCACCAATCTGTCTGCATCGTTCCGGTTATTGGATAGGTTCTATAGGTGATGATGGTCCACCGGTTTTTGTTACACGAAACCCGGGCACGAAACTATAATTATGGCGCGATTACGTTTTATGCATAGGCCTAACATTATTCTGGGCATTATGTTTTCCTAAACAATGACATTAAAATTATGGATTTCGTTCTTATTTCAACTGGTTTACAATGTAACTTGAGTTTTGTTTAATACCATCATTCATTCCCAAGAATATCAGCTTTCGCTTGACATTTTCAGATACAGTGACTTTACAAGAATTGTTTTCTGTAACCTGATTGTTTTAAATAATATTTTCTGATGCAAAAATTCTTTTGTTTCCAAATGTCCTTCTCATACAAAAAAAACCCCGGAATAACAAACTGAAAATAAATGTGTAATTTTATAGTAGGCCTATAGGCCTATACCTTCTCAGACCAATTCGTAAAATAAATAAATAAATAAATAAATAAATAAATAAATAAATAAATAAATAAATAAATAAATAAATAAATAAATAAATAAATAAATAAATAAATAAATACACAAGGAATGTATTTATATATAAAAGCTGGGCATATTTTAGAACAGCTTAGTTCATAAATGTTTCAACAGTAGGGTTTCAACACAAATTATGCATACTGGCAAATATATAGCTATTTTGATGGACAATACTTCCTGATACGGATGGTCGAATAAATACTATCTCAGCGCATTATGACATTCGTCCCCATTGCTCTAAATGGATTGATTCAAAATATCGTGGGAAAAGACCAAAATTGAAAAGAAATGGGGTTCTAAACTGAACTTTAGAATTTGAAAAGTATAAATCATGTTAGGTCTAAGGCTGTGCTAACACTTTTCTTTGATGACTTTGACCACAATTTTCTATTTTTTCAAATATCTTAAAAATTCAAGAATCTAAGCTAATTGAACAGACAGTAGTATAAATCACTGCGGGTTTTTTTACTTCCAACACATTAGAAAAGTCTACAAAACTAGTGCTTTCCTTTTTATACTAAAGTAGTAAACTGGGAATTCCACATCTATTAAAAGCCCAGGGATTTCACAATGGTGCAATATAGTGGACATTCTGGAATTTCTAAGATCCAAAAATAGATATGATTGAAGTTGTTATTAAATCAATTTGATTCCATGAGAGGGGATTCCCAACTCAAATGGAATAGCTTTGCATGTAAACAAACATAAATGATCAAATTAAATTACTCGGGGCACACCACACTATTAATTTTCAGATTGCAGACCTCGTGAATGTCCACAAGGCCAACTGTTTGACGAAGAATCATGTTCTTGTATTCGAGGTGAGTCACATTTCAACCCATGCGCATTTTACCATGATTTAATAGGGTCCTTCTTACGTGTAAATCACATTATTTCAACATGTTCAATGTTTCAATTCGTATTTGTGTTACATTTTCATATCCTACTCATTTTCAGATTGCAGACCTCGTGAATGCCCACAAGGCCAATTGTTTGACGAAGATGCGTGTACTTGCATTCGAGGTAAATAATTATGAAGAAATGTAGGAACCAAATAATTTGTCCATTGTTTTATTGACATTATCTGTATATGTGCTAATGCATGTTGGTATCAAGTAGCAAATTGGAGTCACCTAGACACGTGTTAAATGTATGCCCTTGGTAAGCGAGATTTGGCTTACAAAAAAGTTGTGCAGAGTATCTTCGATGACAGGTACTCAAAGTTACATGCTTTACAACAAAAGAGCGAGTCATACATGACCTATTGGCGGTGAATTGGCCTATTCCATGCAGTTAAAATCCATTCACACCTTAAAGAAGACATGGCCCTAATCTTCCACGCAGGAAGTGTAGATTTCTAATGGAGTCACCCATTCGCTGTCGTAGTGCACGTTACAATTATTGCCGTTGCCAGGTCAACTGGATCACGCTTTCTTTGTTACGAACCACTGATCCAAATGATCACAACACAAAGCATATGGCATATCAAAATTCGGAACAGGTGTATTAGCCCAGGCTTGGAGCAGTAACCTTGGTTACCAACGTGCACTACGACAGCGAATTCAGAACTTTCAGGTAACCCCATTTGAAGTGCACACTCCCTATGTGGAAGATTAAGGCCATGTCTTCAACAGGGGGGTGTATGGATTTCAACTGGAATAGCTCATTATATACAAGGATTGTTGCTGCAAGAGTATATCTGTGAACTGGTAGCGCCATATTTGCCTAATAATTGCAGTAATCTGTTCCAGCGTGGTTTCACAGGGAAGGCCCGGACACAGGGTCACAGAGAGCTGGCTTGGCATGGGGGTAGATTGAAGGCATGTCATGTTCTTTGCAAAAGGAAGCGAAGCGCACACGTAGAGGATATTGTAATACACCAAGGTGGTCGTCCAAAATGCGCGTTCCTAATTTATAAGTCATATCTTACAGACTTACACACCATTGTATAGACAACTGTTCAACAGTATGGGAAAATACCGACAGTATGACAGTAAAATTGGTAACTTCCATTCTTCGGTAGACTACTCTATAATTAAATAGGGGTGATTGGGTTTTAACGAGTCAAAAAATGGGCTAAAATGGTCTACGAGCTTCTACGAGTCTTAAATATCAGAATAACCAATCTCCCGGGGGTGCAATACTTCTCACATGAGAGTAGCTGCCTCCCTGCCCCATTCTACGTCACAGATATGCACAAATATGTGTATGTGTGTAAACTTGTAACAAACCATACTGAATACATTGTGTTTCATCTTGAATCTTGAAGATTGTACTCCACGAATATGTCCACGCCGCCAAGCGTTTGACGAGTCATCTTGTAATTGTATTAAAGGTAGGCAAATGATACATGTACTGTCAATTTAATGCCCCTGTCAGACTTTCATGCCGCTTGCCGCTGCGGCATACGGCATGACGTATCAGCCAATTAAAAGCTTTGGTTATGTCCGTTCATCTGCAATGCGCCACGCCGCACAGCGGCAAGCGGCATGAGAGTATGAAACCAGCATATTGTGATTTAATTTTCTTTACAAGTGATAAAATAAAATACAATAAATATATCAAATTCGAACATATATGGCATATCAGATACTTAGTCAGATCAGGGACCGGCAGATACGGAGATGCAAATTTTTTTGTTAACTTTGTGAATTTTCGAAATTCCAATTTCCATCCTGCGTTATTGTTATATGACGACTTAATAATCCTCAAAAAAGTAAGATCACCATGATCACGAAGAAATGAATATCTCGAAAACTTATATCATTTTGTGGACAATGTTAATATCTTATTATAAATTGCAAGAGCATCATTATCTATCTATCTGCCGATAAGAACCTCCCTCAATCTTTGGATTGTCATACTTGGTGACATGTAGGATCATAGGGATAGATATTGAACTTTAAACACGTCCAACGTCCAATATATTACTCTTTTCGTTTCAGTTTGTAGACGCCGTCGATGCCAACCGAATTATTCCTTTGATCAAAGATCATGTTCCTGCGTAAGAGGTACTGTTACGTTTTTGAGAATATTAATTAGGCACCACATCCAATTTGGTCCTATAGGTACCGATAACTCTTAGCATCGCTCCCTGGAGATGTAATACATTGTATCAAGCATAATAACGAACATTTGCATAGTGTTATTGTTTTTCATTTAAATAAGAAACGAATGCACTGAACAAATGTTCAGGGTACGATCACCTCTTCGGGCACCGATAGCGTTATAGGACCACAAAAGATGTTGTGCCTTAGTTATCAGTTCATTGGGCTAGCATTGTACGAATATTTTCTTTAGATTTTATTAAAGGTATTAAAACTGATTCACCAAACCACAACACCCCTTAAATTCATTCATCAAAATCTTTCGAACAAGCATTATGATGGAGGTGCGTAGAAATGACAAACGTAAAAGCAATCTGACTTTTTTGACCAATTAGATTAGAGCGTTTTCGGTTGCATTGGGAAAAGAGAGCCAGAAGTCTAAGATCAGATCAGCTTTCTTGAATTTCGCTGACGATTTGATATTATACATTTTCATATTGTATTCGTCGAGCATGTCAGCAGGGAGAGGTATTTGACGAAGAATCATGTTCTTGCATTCGAAGTAAGCCATTACTAAGAGTAGTTTTCGACATCCGCGCCTGGTACATGGTTCCTCTTAAATACTGCACAATGAAATATTATTATTGAACACCTGGATCTGGAGAAAACAAATTTGGTCTTCGAAATAACTTTAAATCAATACCTTTTTCCTTGGCGGAAACGTCGAAGCTTTACTGCGCCAGTAAAAGTAGAGCAACCCCCTTCTCTGCGTTTCCATTTTCATTTTCGGCTTTAACTTTTTGGGTACAAAATGCAAAATGACCATGCAATACTTATAATAATATCAATCCGTGGTGTAATAAAGCCGACCCAATTTGGATTTATTGAAAGAATGAGGTCTTTTTATCAAATGATATTGTTGCTATATCTGTCGGTTTGCTTTACTCTGAGAATAAATTGACCATAATTTTGATTTACATGTTGTAGATTGCACGCCACAAGAATGCCGAGAAGGTCAAGTCTTTGACGAAGAATCATGTTCTTGTATTCGAGGTAAGTCACATTTCAACGCATGCGCATTTTACCATGATTTGGTAGGGTCCTTCTCACGTGTAAATCACATTATATCAACATGTTCAATGTTTCAATTCGTATTTGTGTTACATTTTCATATCCTACTCATTTTCAGATTGCAGGCCTCGTGAGTGCCCACAAGGCCAATTGTTTGACGAAGATGCGTGTACTTGCATTCGAGGTATTGTGAAGCAAAATAGGAACCTAATAATGTGTCTGTATTTTACTGATATTATTTAACATGTGTATAGTATTTTTGCATGTTTGTAAACCATGCAGCAACTCGAAGTCACCGGGATACGTCTTAAATGTATGCCCTTGGTAAACGAGACCTTCGGCTAATGAAAAAGTTGTCCAGAATATGCTTTTATCGATTGGCTCCAAACAAAGAATTTGTCCTTCACTGTAATCATGGTGCAGTGAAGTCCATTCAATCAAATGTTGTCATCAAGGGCATCAACCTATTTGATCGTTGTGCATTTGTTATGTGTGTGAGACGAATTGTCGCGGTAGATTGAAATCATGCTTTTGTTGAATGGATTTGCGAAGTCCGCAATATTTACGGTATGATGCGTCATATGCACAACCTCTATACGCTGGCGAAGTTACGTAATTAATCGGATTAACTACCATAGCAATAGGTCAAAACAATTTTGAACATATCGCGCTGCACTACAAGCAGGTTGAACTAATCACCTGTGTATGTCTGCAATCATAGATTGAATACAATACTGGTCTTTTCAAAGATACTAATCTTATTAGTGATCAGCATGATATGGTTCAATGCAGAGGTACCGCGTGAACGTATCAGTGCAGCGCGGTATATTCAAAAATTGTTTTGACCTATTGCTATGGTAGTTAATCCGATTATTACGTAACTTTGCCAGCGTATAGGCTTTAAATAAAAGAGCGAGTCAGTGATAACCAATTGGCGGTGTGGATTACAAAGAATGTTTGACGAAGATCGTGTATCTGCATGTAGTCCATAACGTACATAATTAATATATCCAAATAATTCTACATTTTATACATTACACTGCTAATTGCTCTAGATAATTGCCCACATTTGGATATCCATTTTCAATGCCGACACAGACAAGTGTTTGATGAAGAATCGTGTAGCTGTGTTCCAGGTGGGTACCTGTTTGCTTATTAATTTAAGGTCATTCTGAACACAATATACAATAGATATCTCAGTAGAAAACATTTAAAAACCTCTATGGTGGTATTCTTGGTACTGTCTAAAGCATTTGACGCCATTGACTATGAAATATTATTACACAAGCTAGTATAGGCCCTACTACGGATTTAGAGGAATCGTCCTAGAGTGGTTTCAAAGTTGCCTAAGCAACAGAAAACAAAACGTATGTGCCAACTCTTCTAAATCAAATAGGGAAGATATTTTATGTGGTGTCTCACAAGGGTCAATTTGAGGCCCTTTATTATTTATACGTTATGTCAATGATATTGTAAATGTTTCCACTACACTAAAGTTTGTATTGTTTGCGGATTACACAACAATCAGTGTTGTTTGCTGATGTCAGAATAATTACTTATTCACATAAAGATATATATATACTAGTATACAAATCAATGTTACAAAAGATCCACAAAAAGTCAACGACTAATCTAAAGCCAACTAATTGTTATAACATACTATACATACTTTGGGAATCCATTTTCAGATTGTACTCCACAAGAGTGCAGACAAGGACAAGTGTTTGACGAAGAATCGTGTAGCTGCATTCGAGGTGGGTACCTTTAATTGCCCTCCATTATCAGTCGTTCAAGTTATGACTATGCCAAAAAGTTGTGGATAAGCTTTTACGACGGGAGTACATAACAATTACCAAGTTTTTAGCGGGTTAGCCGTCGGAAAAGTTTAGTCAAGAGGTACATGGCAACCTACTTTCTTTCAAACTCTCTGCAGTTGCATCAGCAGATAGGCGATGTCTGCTTGTTCTCTGTTGACAAGGGACAGTCTTCAGTGAAAAGCGCTTTTCGGAGCCACCAAACCTTTTTACATTAGCAGATGGGCGAGTCATCAGTAGGCAAGGGGTGACCTACATGTCTCATACTTAGGTACTTTGTCCTGAAGAAGTCAGAGCTACTAATGAGTGAATGTTCTTAGTCATCCAGTAGTTTAAAACAGAGTTTTGGAATTGAATCTAATACTGGAACTTACTTTTTTGCAACTTTTGCTACGTTGCGTCTGGAACCACCAGACTTCATCAGAGCTACTCCTAACGAAAGATTGACAGTTCTAAACTTGTTCAATTTCAGATTGTACCCCACAAGAGTGCCGACAAGGACAGGTTTTTGACGAAGTATCGTGTGGCTGCATTCGAGGTGGGTATTATACCTATATCATGTCTTTAGATTTTATGTATTACATTATGAACATCATGATGAATGTATCCAAATAAATCTATAATTTATATTATTATTATATTGCTAATTGACCTAGATAATTGCCATCATTTGGATATCCATTTTCAATGTCTACACGGACAAGTGTTTGATGAAGAATCGTGTAGCTGCATTCGAGGTGGGTACCTATAAATTTCCTTACATAATATTAACGATGCAATAAAATAGTGTATGACTGCATTAAACAGCATTTACACTATCCAGCGGTCGCTCTTAACAAATGCTGAAGCTTAGCAATTAATGGTTCTTGTGGTAATAACGAAATAAATTTAGATTATAATACATGTAGGTATATACATAACCGAATTTTATATTGCTAGCTTTTTGTATTGTGATGCGACGCGATCAACTTCAATGTGGAAGAGTTTCGATAAGTCAATAATTTATGGCCATGAGGGCTTTCCATTTGTGATATTCAGTTTCGTAGGGCCCGACGTAGGGCATCCGTTTTGATTTGTATAAAATATGTAAGTCTCTGATCCACAGATCCTCAGTTCAGAGTGTCTGATCCTCAGTTCAGAGACACTGTTCCATTCTTTGACCCAAGGGTCTCTGAACCTTTCTTCTGATTTTAAGACTCTCCGTCCTAAAATACGTGCCACACACCCATCCCTTCAAGACGAGTGCCATTACCCCCCGGGCTTTTGGCTCTACATCTCAAAATTGCACTCCTCATGCATAACGGCAAGATCACTATCTATGGTCTGACGTAGATGCATTTTTTGAAGATTATCAGGTTATCTTAATCTCAATTATATTATCACTGTAAATCGTCATAATTTGACTTAATTTGCAGATTGTAGACCACAAGTATGCCGACGTGGCCAAGTGTTCGACGAACAGTTGTGCCGCTGCATTCGAGGTATTAAAATGGCCATTTGTTGTCAAAATTATATCAAATGTATAAAATCAATATGCAGCGCTTGTCATATGAAGAAACCATCTGGAGACGTAAACATGTAGCTTGTTTAAATAGTTTTCTGTAAATTGAAGTCCACTTATATAGTTGCCAAGTACCGATTTCTACTATTATTATGTTCTGATGAATCCAAGTGTGTGAAAATATTGGATCCAAAACATAATAATGATAAAATTGGATGCTAATACGCCCAATATTTTTTGGTCCATAGCTCGACCAATAAATATGGGCTTAATCAATCCAACTTTATATCAAACATGGACCACATTTTATACGGTCGCCCAGTCGTCGAGTACTTAGTATTCAAGCCTGTTAACTGCACCTTTGAACAAATTTAAGGGCAATAAAACAGCAGTGATAGGCATCTTACTGTATCGTGGTCACCAACTCCGTAGCATCATCGTCATCAAATTATATATCATCATAATCATCATCACCAACATCATCATAACGATCATGAGGTTGACGATGATGTTGATAATGATCATTAATCTTCCAAATCGTTGTTGGACCCAGTATGCCTATGTCCATGAAAAATGCAAGTACTCCGAGCAATTGCTTCCCAATGAATGAATTTTACTGAGTGTATTTAGAACCTGATTGGTTGCTGCATCCAAATTCACTTTTTCCTACGGAGCGAATATTTTTTTATCATTTCAGAATGTACACCACGCAGATGCCCACCAGGTCATATATTTGATGAAAATTCATGTAGTTGTATTCAAGGTAATTAATGCATTAAAATCATGAAATTTTAACGGTCAGTGTATTATAGCTGAAATTTTGACAAAGTATAATATTTAATTTTAATCTCGCATTCCAGAAGTGTCAGCCAAAACTACGATTTCCAGAAAGAAAGTCTATCAGTTATGAAAAGGGCATATCGTGATCCACAGCCTCATCCCCCCATTTTCATACCACTGGCTACATAATGTTTATGTACCAAATAAAAATTCCTTTAAAAAGGAAATGGGCGTACCAAAGGAAACTGTCGATGATGTAGGGTATTACCAATGTGATATAAGTATTGGGAGCACGTGGAAAGAGTGAAAATGTTCGAATAATTATGTATGATTACATTGAAACGACTTTATTGAAACATGCAGAAGACGGAGTAGGCCCTACACGAAATAGTAAATTTGTGACATAAGGCAAGAATGCAGCCTATATACTATAAATAGAAACGTTGACACTTTTTTAATCATGCACTTATGAACGCGTTTATAGGGATATGTAAGAAATGACAATGTTACCTTTGTGACCCCACAAATGAGTTTTGACTTGATCATTATGACGTGTCATGTGTTGGGTTTGGTTGGTGAGAATTGTACTAAGATATAGTTAAAAGTTGACAAAGTACAACAGCGCACAGTGTCGACTTCCTATTCGATAAATATAAATTTAATACTCCGTTGGTGAGCGACGGGCGACTGGTATTTCACCGAACGCAAGAAAAGGAGTTTTATCTGATTGGCTAGCAATCGATCGCTTAGTAGTCAACTACAAACTCAAAACTGAGCATCGTATTCAATTCGATTGAAATCGATATTCTATTATTGCCGTAAATAAAGAGAGTGATAGTGTGTCAATAATGTACATTGTATTGCAGCTGGATTTTACATGCATTCTTTTATATCAATTTTTCTCAAAGAGTTGAATATGATCAAAATTTTTACTCAGGATTTCAAATTTTTACCCGCAAATTGCAGTTAAACATATCCACAGCAAAATACCGGTCCTCACTAATTAGTGTATTTAATTTCCAGTTAGTGTATTTAAGATAAAACCTGACAACAAATAACATTTTCTTGCAATAGAAATATCATATGGGATACTGATATGGTAGGCCACAACCGCCACAACGTGGAGCTGCTACGCGTAGCTGACTTTTTGCTCCGTGGAGCCAAATTGACCAATCATGATCATGTTAGAGTTTTTCATTACTCGGAGGTAAAACTGACTAATTAAGTACGACTTACTCATTACGTGAAGCGAATTTATTCATTAAGAATTTGCCAGACGAGCGTCACGTAGTTGCAAGATATCCTCGGTCACGAAAGTTATGATTCAAAAAGTAGTTTATGAAAAGTACGAACTGACTTATTATTAAGATGGACATGCACTCATAAGAAACTCATACAGTATTGTACATAACTATATAGCTAGGCAGAGTGGTGGTAAACTATGCACACAGTTCTGCGATCTGCAGTGTATCGCCGGGAGCTAATTTGTATAACTTGTGCGGTGTCCCTGCGGAATTCGACCTTCAGCAAACTGCAAACCAGTTCGGATTTACTTTATATACTAGTAGTAGGCCATACATACTGTAGTTACTGTCCGTTTTCCTATACACAATACTCAGTGCGCTCACCATTGACGCGTGACCTCTACAAATAGTGTATGTTAGAAGTATAGGCCATTGCCTAGTTGACGTCACGTCACTACTGTGTAAAAAATAACCGGCCAATATTTAAAGTATTCTCTGAAATTCTAGAAAATATAGTTTTGCAACATGTCCTAAATTTTAGCTAATTTAGGTGTTTGGAAATATTGGTACAAAAAAAAAAAAAAATATGAAGAAATTATTTCTAAACCGTGTTAAGTCATTAAGCTTCTCATTTTCAAGAACGCTGGTTAACAATAAGCAGACTATTGTCTCATTTCGTAAACAAAAAGCCCACAGTATTGTTACCTTGCGTTCGCTTTATAATCGTTCACCCAACTGAAACTATAATACCAGCTCATTGCTCATTGCACAGGTAAAACAGACACAAGTGCAGTGTGTATTTAACCAGAGAAGATCTGATGTAACATAGTTGAGCCGTTTTCATTGAGTGTTATCTTGGTTTAATAGCTTTTAATAGGGTTTAAGTCCTTCAAAGGTCGTGGTGAGTTCTACTGTAGACATGACTGCATCATGATTATTTTTAAGTCAACAACATTCAACAATATGATCACCGTGATAGTATGAGAGTATCAGTACCGTGGGTGTCAGTGATCCTGACCTGACACAGTAGACAAACAAACAAACAAACACGCCACACACATGACACATGCATGCAAGGTAACATTGACTATACACTAATCGAACAATGGTATTGATCCTGTACAACTGGTCGTGGTTTATTTACAATCGATTCATTTAAAATCCCCATAGTAAACATTAATTTTGGCAAGAGTTTTCTCTCTCTGGAACGAGGATGCATCCACTGGCTCCGCGTAATGAAAAGATCTAACATGATTGGTCAATTTAGCTCCGCGAAGCGAAAAGTAAGCTACGCGTAGCAGCTCCACGTTGTGGCGGTTACGGCCAGCCATATATTGATCATGCGAAAATCGTAAAACATAGAATAGAAACAGTGTGGCAGGCACTCAAAATCTCAAATTGTATGCTTAGCCTGAGTTGCACGGCCTATCTCGAATAAAATCACCATGCGTAGTTGTTGAAAAACGTGAGGATTCATCGTACTATCACGGCAATTTTTAACACGAAGATATAGGGATGATGACGGTGTGCAGCGCATGACAGAGCTACATTATCAGAATAGTTATTGGAATAACATATTGATAGATACTATAACGCATTGAAGTGTTATCTCGTTTATGTTGCTGATAAAAACACATCAAAATGTTTATATCGGCAAGACGAACGCGTTGTTGATAACACTGAATAAACACTTCAATGCGTTATAGTGTTTTTCAATATGTTAATCCAATAATTGTTTAGATAATGTAGCTTTGTCTTACTTTGTCGGATTTTAACTGAATCCTGTCACAATAATCACCAATCAATCCCTACACATGGCATGTAATAATGATGGGGAGGGGGGGGTTACAAGGGAAGAATGTCATTTGTAACATATCCGTATAAATTTGTTTAGAGTGTACATAATACTACGGATGGTAAGTTTAAACTATGCTTATGATGATTATAGATCGTGCCTTCTGTTGTGGACCATGTCGTTTCATCATGTATGTGTCACATGATATCACGGTAATTAAAATCTCAATTAAGATGTCATCTTTCGAGTTATAAAAAATAGTCCTATCTCAAGTTAAATGCTATCTTTGATTTTCAGTTGTTACGGGTTAATTCCTACACCTAACTGTAAAGAAAGATATTTTCACCAACGGTTAGAAAAGGTTGCTAGAAAATGTTTAAATGCCTCTCTTTTTCTAGGACACCCCTATAAATAGCATATTATTACTCCGCCCTTCAGCTAGTCAGCGTTAAGGTTTAGGAGTAGAGATACCCGTATCACTCAGCCCTTCAGATAGTCGGCTCAGATACTCCCGCACAGTGTCATCGCCCCGATATCTTCATGGCAGAAATCGCCATGGTAGGTTGAATCCACCGCCACGCATGGCCATTTTGTTCCGACCTGTTTAATAGTTTTGAGTCCAATAATGGGCCGAAAGACATCTGACTAAGGCTACTGACAATAGCCCGGTGACCATGGGTGACTGACCTCGCTAGTGTGTGAGTGACCATGGTACGCCATATGTCATCTGCTTTTAGACTACCTCCACGATTGGCCTATACACTGCGCTATATAGTCGGCACATATAAAATCAGAATTATTATCAGTTTTTTTCATATCTATTCAAAACATATATTCAAGTGCAAGGAACCACATCTGGCTTGTACTGTGCAAATACTTATGGCTGCTTCCGACCATAATATTTCTTTGCAACATCCGCTATGGGTCAAAAGTGATTCTAGTATTTCCAATAATTATTACTTCTATCGGAAGATCACCGTGAGGTACGGTGTCTAGCTTGTATGTAATGGATCGTTAATTTTATAGTGAGTAATTAGTATAAAAATACTCCATCGGAACTGCATCGCAAAATATCACTTGCGTCGTTTCAGACTACAAAAATTGTGACGAAAGTTTCATCTCATACTATACACCATTAAAGGTCAAAAGTGACAATAGAATGGTGCGTACTCGCTGTAGCGTGTACGCCCAAAAACAATGTAGAAGAAGCAGAAGAAATTATTTAAATTTTCTGCCTGTTAGGCGACGAAAAAAGAAAACCCTGTTCTTCGGGCCCGACCGACCAAGAGTTTGAACAAATTGGGAAAAAAAAAAATTTCCTGTACAAATGAATGCCGACCCAAATTTCTGAAATTTCAGGAACAACATTTTTTTTGTGTATTTTCTCAAATTGCAAATTATTTGCAGATTTTGGTGATTTTTGGGTCATTTAAAAAAAAAGGGCCGACCGACCGACCCTACTTTTTTCGTCGCCTTATACTAATTATGTATTCCACTGCAATACTACACACTGCCTTAATTGATAGCTCGGTTGGTACAATCGTTGTTCCGGAATTCATACGGTCCCGGGTGTAAATCCAGGTCAAGAATGTTCTTCCTGACCAGATTAATTCGACGGTTACAACACATAGTGGCGTAGAGTGATTTTCAAACTTTTCCGTTTCACAAAATGGCGTAAAGCTTTAGAGCTAGCTATATCTTATAATATAATTCGTTTTAAAAATATTAAAGATACAGTTTTTAAAATACTTTGAACCTTAAACTTTGTCCTTCATTTATGCCACTATGTGTTGCAACCGACGAATTAAAGGAAATAATGTTTGATTAACCATAACCCGCCCGTCGATTTTTGGCGACGGGAAGGGAAAGAAGGTGAGAAAACAAAGAAAGAATTTGTTTGCTCTGGGTGGGATTCAAACCCAAGACCCCTCGCATACCAAGCACTGGGTTGGCGACACTTTGCCACGGGTCTTGTAGGGCCATTGCGTCATCACACCACGTGGGATGCACGCACGAACAGCGCACATATAAGTAATATTTTGTAGTGGTTAGGCGTGTTAGGGTTAAGTTGATCGGTTTTGAGTCATTGATCCATTTTTCATAGAAGCAAAATATCTGCAACACATCTTTTGTCCCCCAAAGTCGTCTTGCTCCCCCCTGGAAAAACTTTATTTGTTTTAACGCCTAATTTCAATCAATAAAATGTTAATAATTATGATGAAATCATGAGAATTTTATCTTTTTAATTATGCACCTTGATTTTCTATTCTTAGTTTGCAGACCACAAAGTTGCTTAAAAGGTCAAGTATTCGACAAAGAATCCTGTAGTTGTGTAAAAGGTAAATCCACATATTTTTATATTATTGCTAATTAAACTGATCGGATTTGCATTTTTTAATCATAAAAACATTTTCACAATAACCACAATATGGCCATGTAAAATCAAAAATTTGTTTCACGTCCCCACCTTTTGGCAAACACAAAAATGTTGTTAAAACGTAATAACATTTAAATGTCGGGTTATATAAAGGTCGTGATAACGTTTTTTAAAACTTTGTGGTAAAATATTTTGGGCAAACATTTTTGCAAATATTTTGTCAACATTCTGTTTGGAATGTTTTGCATCAAGTTTTTTAATGTTATTAAAACGTTATTAATAATATACAATGGCACACATGTCTCCTACTTATTCTGTGACTTTCATGGAAATGGCTTGATTTGTTTTGGTGTGACATTGATATTATTGAAAATGGACGAAAACTGCGTTTGTGTAATTTACAGCACAAATGCTACACATGAATGCTTTATCGCCATCGTCCAGCCGTACCATGCAAATATAATTATATCAGTAGAGAAATCCTACATTCTTTTCTGGAAATACACAAAATTTAGCACAGATATAGAGCTTACAACGGTGAATAATTCTGGATGTGGGATTATGTGAAACATTTCAATATGACTTCAAATATTTAGGTTGAAAAACATACTTTCTATGTGATTTTTACCACAATTTTTACCCCAAAATGTCATTATTACAGAGGATATAACTGGATCCTCCACAGTTAATTTTAATCTTCCCCGTTATGTACCTGTGGGTTTGCCAATATACTGTGGACATAAATACATGCTGCGACACTAAGGACAATCCTTCTCTGTACTTTTATGACAAATCCATCTCTGCCGGCATTTCAAAATGATGAAATTCATACCCCGCAATTATTTTCAAAATTGCCGCCAAAGAAAGAATAGTATATCTAATATCTATCTCCAAATCTAATGTTGTTATTGTTGGTAAACGTAAGGATGAAAACAAAATTTGGAACCTGGGTAATAGTCGTATTCAAGAAGTCGACCACTATAAATACCTTGGGTTTTACATTTCAAGAAATCTTTCAGACCATATTCATGCAAGTGAAATGATCAAGAAAGGGAACAGGTTAATTGGCTACATCAAATCAATTATCAATAGCCAAGATAACTTCAACAGAGTGTACTATGGTAATATTTTATGGAAAACCCTAGCTCTACCTGCCATCAATTACGCATGCTCAGTGTCCTCTTACAGTACGAGCGATTACAAGAGACTTGAAAATCTTCAACTTCAAATGGCTAGGTCAATTCTTAGGGCCCCACGAAATACGCCCTCAGTAACACTATTAGGAGACTTAGGCTGGGATACGATTGAAAATTCACATAAGATTAGTAAAGTTAAGTACTTTGATCGTCTAATTAATATGGACTCTCATAGATGGCCTAAACTTCTTTTCAATGCAATTTTTACAATTCACAATTCTAACAAGCACTTAAGATGGAATTGGATCGGTTGCATTGAAGAGACTTTAAATGACAGTGGTTTTGACCAAATCTTTCGGTCTGTGTATATTCATCAACCATCGTGGATTAGATTGTTTCAAGATGCAAATCAAGATCATTACAATAGAAGTTGGTACAATACAGCTTGTAATAAATCCTCATTGTGTGATTACATACGTTTTAAGAATAAGCCCAATCTGGAGAATTATCTTCAAGATAAATTGGATTTTTATGGTGCCAGCTTAAAGTTTAAGGCAAGATCAAATACACTGCCTCTAAACGGTAGAGTTGCCTCTTGGCATAATAGTAAAACTTCTGGTTTATGTGATTTGTGTCATAGTAATAATTATAGAAGATATTAGGCATTTTATATTTTCTTGCCAAGTGTACAATGATATTCGTTCTAATGAGTTCAAAAGATTGAAGGAAAGTTTAGAAAGGAATGGTTTATTATATGTATGGGAATTATTTATTACAAGCAACATTGATGAGAAATTATTTATCTTGAGCTTGGTGACTGCACCCAATTTTTACAAACTTTTCCTAGTGACTTAGTTCACACTGCTAATGTTTGTTTTGATGTCACATGTAAATCTTTACTGAAAAGAACATGGAAGGCACGTAATGATTTCCTTAAGTAATTAATTCTTCACCACACTGATTACAATCTTGTCTATTGTATAATAATGTATATACCCAGTTGATGTAGTTTTAAGTGGCTGGCACTCAGCTTCCACCCAGGGGCCAATTGGCTTTTGATGCTGGCTTTATTTGCTTCATTCTTTTTTCCTCACTTCATTTGACCCACGGGTGGACGATGAATGCAAGCCAACTTAGTATTCTGTTTAGTATTTTAACTTTAGTATTTTAAGTATTCTTTTTTAGTATTTCTGTTTGTATTGTTAACTTTTGTAAATACTTTCAGTATCACCTTTTAACTCTTGTTAACTTTTGTTTATATGGATGCACCACCAAGACGGTGGGTGCCGCTGTTATAAAAGCGTTTTCCAAATAAATAAATAAATAAATAAATAAATAAATAAATATAAAATAACTCACGCGTAACATATCATTTATTCCATACAAAGATTGCTTCGTAACATCATTAAATATCAATAGACATCGACTATTTAGTAGAAGTAGGAATATGACACAACAAATATACCTGCATAACATTTTCCAAATAAATTTGCGTTGAGTGGTTAGTAAGTTACAGGTTTTCAAAATAGGTTGTTTTGTCAAAACTTGGAGTTAACTATTTTTACGCAATAGCCTGTTACTTCTATTAGAAACTTCCAATTTCTAAAATCTAAAATTCCTTCCGAAACACCCTGTATAACCCAACATTTTAACATTTTTTGTAAAACGTTTTGTGTTTGCTGGGAAGGGAGGTGTTTTTTGTGTGTATTTTTTGTTGTTGCTAAATTGACCAAATACAGCAGATTTCACATAAATTTGACATTGCTAGTAGTTTTCAGCATCTACCAGGAAAACGATGAGGCCCTTTTTATTTACGATTATGAGGGTTATACCCCTTCCGCATATGTTCCGCATGTTCCCCCAGCAAGAAGGAAACAATGAGTGGTTTTTTTCTCTCTTCAATTTCAGATTGCTCTCCACGTGTGTGTCCAATACGCCAGGCATTCGACGAAAAATCGTGTGGGTGCGTGAAAGGTAAAGCAAATTATACCTCGTTTTTAACAAGCAAACTATACTGTATTAAATTTCAAAGTCATCGGCAATTAACATTCTGCGTAAAAATGTAAGGTTATTCCGATGCTATTTAAAATCCACTTAACACGTGGGGGTCGACGGGCGCGGGAATTGAAATTGCTTGAATTTCCCAAGGAATTTATCGGAAAAGTAAAAAGATCTACCAAAGAGATCTGACAAGGCATTTTAAAAACAAAATAACATACGTGCCCCTTCATATTTCAGATTGTACACCACAAGTGTGTCCAGAAGGTCAACTGTTTGACAAAGAAGAATGCAGGTGTATTCGAGGTAAAAAAGAATATTTCTGTTGTATTGCTTCTTTTTATTGTTTTACAAAATTCTTCTAAGTTCATCAAAAATAATGTTAATCAAATTGAAGACATCCAGCCTGTGAAGATGAATCAAGCATTCACAACAACCGAAGTTGATGATGCTGTTAAATGACTGAAAAACAACAGGGATAGATGGAATAAATGCTGAAATACTTAAATACGGACCAGAGAAACTACACGAGGAAATTGCGGGCATATTCATCGAAGTAGCTGAAACAGGAGCAGTACCATGTGAGCTTCATCAGGGAGTCATGATACCGATCCCGAAACCTGGGAAGCCCCAAGGACCCCCGGAAAACCTCAGGCCGATAATTCTACTGTCAACTCTCAGAAAAATATTAAGCATTTGCATGATAACTCTGATTCATGCGAAACTTTATTCAAGAATCAAGAATCCCAAACTCTCAAGCATCATCATTACCACTACAACCACGCCAATAGAAATCATATATTAACTGCAAATCATCGAAAAAACAAATATTTAAAACAAATTTTTATTTTATTACTGTGAGCAGAGTTTGCAACAACAACATCAACTACTAGAGAATGCTCAAATGAAAAAATAAACAGACTATTTAAAGTCTATTATGAAAAAATACCTTGTTTCACATTTTAGTGACGTTTCGCCACTACACTAGTGGTTTCATCAGACTGGTACTCTTCACATCATCTTTGACCAACTCATCATGCCCTCAGCGGTAGTTCATGTTGCCCATAGTGGAAACAGTCTGATATGACGAGTTACCAGTCTGATGAAACCACCAGTGTAGTGGTGAAACGTCACTAAACTGTGAGTAAACATCTTCGTTTTTACCAGAAATTGTTCAAAATCCACAGTTCATTAACAGCTACTGTTAGCTGTTGCGTTAAGAGAAATGAAATTCTTCCTGCAATTCCAATGGTCACTGACGGACTTACCTAAATAGTCTTATCCTTGACAACTATAATACATACTCACCCTATGTTTATAACGTTTGTGCATTATTTGTCGTATAAATGCAGATTGTGCTCCCGTAGAGTGTCCTCCAGGTCAACTGTTTGACGAATCCTCTTGTAGCTGTCTTCAAGGTAAGCAGAACCTATAAGATTGATAAAGGTTCTTTTTCAGATCCAATAAAATGATAGTACTCACTCAGAAATATTTCAATTCCTATCAGGAATCTTGTTCACTCTGGTACTGGTGTTTCTAGATGTTTTTAGAACCGGCAACACTTTTGTCTGGTTTTGATGACGTCACCAAACTTTCTTGTTGCCGAGAATTTATGACCTGGTCATAAATTTTGTCCAGTCTGTATGCCCCCTCGTCCTTGTTCATGGTGTCTTTCCCTCTACTTCTAATCCAGATTGCTTCCTTTAGCCAGCGTGTTGTTTTGTCAGATTCTTGGTCAATGACCTGAGCCTCGTCCCACCCAATCACGTGATTTTGGTGTACAACATGTTCTGCAATAGCTGATTTGTGGATTTCTGAAGCTGATGCTTTTCTTTGTGACCTGGTGAAGCTCTTGGCGCTCACTTTCTCACTTTCTGATTTGTGTTCTGTTAGGCTAGTCTCAAAATCTGGACAAAATTTATGACCAGGTCATAAATTCTCGGCAACAAGAAAGTGAACAAGATTTCTGATAGGAATTGAAATATTTCTGAGTGAGTAGTATCATTTTATTGGATCTGAAAAAGAACCTTTATCAATCTTATGAACTATGAACGATACTGATGAATCTGTTTCAAGGGAATAAGCAGAACCTATGCAAATGATTGTTTGTTTTACCCTAAATAGTTCTTCAAAATGTTATTACAATAATTGTAATTGGGTGTGTGTCTGAGTGCCCCTACACTTTCTTATTATCTTCAGAATTACACAAATTTGCTTGTGTCCACATAAAGTGTATTATACTGTTAGCATGGTGAGTGTAAGATAAACGAAATCATTGTAATTAGGCCAAATGAAAAGCGAGATAATATTTATTTTATGTTTCAACAACATAGAAAATCGGAATAAAATATTAAAGGTGCTAGGTGCTAAAAGTAGTGCAGTGTGTTCCCTCTTTGGGAAATATTGTGTGGTGTCTGTTTACTGTGTATTTTTCTTCTTTCCAGCTTGTAAACCACGCCCCTGCCCGCCGGGTCTGTTATTTGATATAGCATCATGTCGCTGCATTAAAGGTACTATGACAATCGTTGATTTCGTTTTTCTGGACAATTGCTGATTATGTATCCGTCTCTTTTTTAAGTGTCATTTTCAAATGGCCCTTAGATTAAAAGCTCTTAGAAGCTCATTCGAATCATAATGATAGATCATTCCTATCGTTGGCACTACCAGAATAGCTTACAATTGTATTGCTCTTTGTAATTTGTTGTAATGTGTGCAATCGTATGATATAATGGTTTATATGCTGTTTTTATAGAGGTTATCCACTTCACTCATATGCGACTTCTAACAAAAGGCGCTGATTCCCGTAGTATTCCTCATTCAAACCAATTCAATGCACGACCTCGGAGTTACTTGCATGACTTTGGCGGGCTATTTTGAAACAGTCATGGTTGCACACGCAGGTACTTCTTTTGAAAGTCCTAAACAAGCTATAGCTGTCGCTGATAGGATATGCAGCTTATATAACACAGATAACCTCTATTGTGTATTATATGTATGGCCTTGTACCACCTGGGAACCAAGGGAGAACAGTGCCGGTGCATTGATTGGTCACCCCAGGTTGAATAAGAATTGAATAAATAAATAAATAAATACACATGGTCAACACGTAATCGTAATTCTGCATCAAGGATTGATAATTGGTTTATACCCCAATTGCTTAAAATGAATATAGTAGATCGTAATATTGTACCAAGTATTATGTTCGATCATCAAACAATTATTATGAAGATTTCTTTGAGTGATACCGAGCCTCGTGTGCCTGGTTTTTGGAAGTTCCATAACAGTCTTCTAGAAGATGTTAATCATCATGATTTGATTAAAAGTGTAATTTTAGATGTTAAACGTGAATATGTTAATTTGAATGATCAACAATTTTGGAAATTTATGAAATTCAAATTACGTATGGAAACCATATCATATTCCACCACAAAAAAACGAGAAAGAAATGCTCGTGAAAGATCTTTGACTAAAAGATTGATTAATCTTGAAGAAAAGCTAGATAATGAACTTCAAGAAGAATTTGTACACGAGTATGCCGAAGTGAAAAAAAATATATAAATACAAAGTTAGTAGTAGTTGTGTGAGGTCAAAAGAAAGGTATCATGATCAGGTATCAAGGAAAAAGAAAGCTCTAAATATTTTTTTAACTTGGAAAAAAGAAATATTTCATAAGGGGAATTGATGAAATATTTGAAATGATGAAATAATATCCTTATAACAAAATCAAACGGTATTCTTGGCGAAATCAAACTCTTTCATGAAGATCTTTTCTCAAGTATGGTGATTGTTATGAAGATATTGAGGAATATTTAAATGACATTGAAATTCCAAAGCTTTATCCACAACAGCAAGAGTTTTGTGAAAAACGTTTGACTTCAGACGAATGTTACAAAACCTTGACCAAGATATGTATAAAAATATTAATAAATCTCCTGGAAGTAATGGTTTTTCTAGTGAGTTTTACCTATTTTTCTGGGATTTGCTTGGAAATGTTTAGTTGGTTCTTTTAAATTTCGGTTATTTAAATGGTCAACTTTCAACAACGCAATCGCAAGCAATAATTTCTCTTCTACATAAGCCTGGAAAAGATCTAAAGCTTATCAAAAATTGGCGTCCACTATCATTATTAAAAATCGATTACAAAATAGGTACAAAGGCAATTGCCAAACGAATGGAAAGTGTACTACCAAGTATTATAGGTTATCATTAAACAGCCTCAAATGTAGATATAATTCGTTTAGTTGAAGATATGCTGCCGATTTGGAGAAAGCCTTTGATTCCGTTTAATGGTGTTTTCATGGGTAAATGTTTTTATTCAAATATTAAAAGTTGTGTAATAAATAAGGATTTTTCTACTGGTTGGTTGATGAACGTTATCAACAGCATTATTCGTGTGTGTGATAGAAATGTTGGCTTTAATAACTTTTAATGTAATGATATTAATGCCATATAACTCCGAAGTGGGGTGGAGCTAAAGTACTTTTCAATATAAAATCCTTAAATCCTGAATTATTCCATGTAATAGTTATTTAAAGCTAGTTAATCTTTAAGAGAACGAACCGTGTCATTTCTGTCAAACTAAAGAAACAATTGATCACATGTTCCGAGTAGTACTTATTTAGAAACAGGTTTTCAAATGAGAAACCATAATATCGCCATTTTTCACATTTTTAAGTAAAAAAATTGAAGAAGAAAAAGCTTGTCAGAGAATAAGTAAATTGAATATCTTTCGTATGAAATGGAAAGGTATTGTGTAAGGCAATTATGTAACAACAAAGTAATTATATATAAATATAATATTATTGTCTTTCTCGTGTGGCCACGGACAAAGTATTGAAACGAATTTTAAAATATGCACAATACATGTATTGTACTAGTCCTATATTATGTTGTAATAGATGCTTTTGTATATGTGGTGTGTATGTTGCTCTTATTCTTTCTATCTTTTACATCTTTTTATCTTTACATCGTATATTAATGTTACGACGGCTTCCACAAGAACGGTTGCTAAAGTCTTTAGTTGAAATAAACCATTAACTGACAATTCATACGTGTTCTTTTTATTGTTTCAGCTTGTACTCGTACCTGCCCGTCGGGTCTATTGTTAGATGAGAAATCATGTAGCTGCATTCCAGGTACATGTACTGCTACTTGAACATGTGTTCTTTTTCTTTTAATACTTTATTTACTAAGGCGGCGTAATGATTTATAGTGCGCTACGCACAGGTATAGCCCACAAGCCTCCGCACACTTTCTAGTTCGCTTAGGGACGTAGCAAGTAAGTGGACATGGTAGACGAAGTCCAAGGGCCCGAGGGTTCAGACGTCAAACACCAATAGAGAGATTGCGATGACCCAAACGCAGCACTTGGAACGTACGTTTTCACGTACGTTTTTACGTACGTTAATACGGTGTTAAATAGTCTCGGTTCCAAACTGGATTGTGCTCATTCGTCACGAAGGAGAACAAGTCGGCTGGAATAAAGACTATAATATTTGATCTAATCTAATCTAAGTCGATAGAGGGCATAGTGATCGAAAAATTAACAGCCTAAGCGCAGGCTACTGAGTCTGTGCCTAATTCAAACAGGCCGCTTTTGATTTTGACCAAAATTTTGACATAACATGCTGATTAAACTTAATTGTTTTTTTTGTGCTCCCCAAATATTATAGTTGCCCAAAACATATTTTGGTAGATTAAAGATCACTACATCCATATATCATGACTTTACTTTCGAAATGAGACTTTTTCGTCCTGAAAATTGGGCGCGTTGCATGAACTTCGGCATGAGGTAAAATCAGCATATTTCAACGTAGCATCTGCGTTTTATACTACGTTGGAATCCAAAATGGGAAATCGCAATGTATTTTTTTGTATGCAAAGTATCACACACATTTCAATGGGCATCTCTGCGTATGGACATCGCGTATAAATTTAGTCGATTTTCAACACATCGCTGTACCTTTCTTTATTATAATGATTTGTTACAAACAAAAAGGTAATAGTAATTAGTCTTTCCTTCGTATGTTCATTATCATTGACTGTCTTGAACATATTGTAAAATGGACAAATTTTTTGCATTTTCAACGATGTGTCTACGTTTATTTCGCACGAGGAAATTCGTTAAAACTGGCTAAATACGTGACCTCGCTTCGATACAGGAGAGTGGTTTTGAATAGATCAACGTACGTCCGATACCTACGCTTGGAAATCGCAATATCTCTAATGTCTAACGCCTTACCGACTGAGCTAAGACTGCTTGTAATAAAACCATAAACAACTAACAAAACTACTAAAGATAAACTAGTGTAAAAACCATCAAACATTTTTGTCAAATGTATGTACACATTTGCCTATTCTACGTTTTGTATATCAATATGTTTACGCTCCCTGTTTTTCAGCAGATGCTGGTGGCGTGTATTTATCTCGTTCACCTTTTCTGATTCCCGGCCTGGTTTAAACGCAAATTGGCCTACAGGCCCAGCCTAAATGTTGAGAACCATCATCTTATAGAGGTTATCCGTGTTCTATAGACGAATCCAAATACATGCATTCCTACACCTGACTAGCAGCCTTTAGTTGGGTCCCCGTCGGCTACAATGCATCCAAAATGAAATGATTCGGCCTTGGCGGAAATTTTAAACTGCATTCCATCACCCGTTTTACACCTTCCGCGAAAACACAGGTAGACAAAAGAATGTTTAAATTTTACAACACAATACAGTTCCAACAGTTGTGCAAAAAAAGCCGCCTTACACCTAGAGAAGGTCGAGGAGGGTTAATAGAATAATACAATAGAGATAATTCCGCAGGTAATCCCGTCGCATCTATTCATAGATGTACAAATGGATGAACAAAAGGACTATGTATAAATAGATGCGACAGGATTACCTCTATTGTATTTTATTATTCTATTAACCCTCCTCGTCTTTGCATCTTCTCTAGGTGTTAGGTGGCTTTTATTTGCACAATCGGGCGCTCAAAACACCAGGTTGGTGCTAGCGGGAAACCAAAGATGGCCGACCAAATCCTGACCATGACTTGGCTCGTTGGATTCGTCTATAAGCTGCATATCCTATCAGCGAATACTATACCTTGTTTAGGACTTCAGAAGAAGTACCTGCATGTGCAACCATAACTCACTGTTTAAAAATAGCCCGCCGAAGTCATGCAGGTAACTCCGAGGTCATGCATTGAATTGGTTTGAATGAGGAATACTACGGGACCCAGGGCCTCATGATGCAGTCATGTCTACAGTAGAATTCATCTCAACCTTTGCAGGACTTAACCCCATTAAAAGCTATTAAACCAAGATAACACTCATTGAAACAGCTCAACTGATTAAATCGGATCTTCTCTGGTTGTGCACAAGTGACTGTTTTCATGTGCGATATCGCAATAAAGCTGGTATTCATAGCTTCAGTTGGGTAACCGATTATAAAGGAAACGAAAGGAAACAATGTTATGTGTGGCTTTGTTCACGAAATCAGACAATGTCGTGCTTTTTGTAAACCAGCATTCTTGAAAATGAGCAACATAATGATTTTTGACTTAACACGGTTTAGAAATAATTTCTTCATATTTTTGGTGTTATCTGTCGTTTACATGTCCTTCCTAAAACACAAAAGTACGACCCTCTCCAAACACCTAAATTAGCTAAAAATTTAGGACATGTTACAAAACTTTATTTTCTAGAACCTATTTAGAATAATTTAAATGTAGCTTTTACCGGTTTTTTGTGGCATCCTTCAGAAGTGAGCGGTCCGATACCAATATTTTCGGTCAAATCTCCATTCAAATAACACGGGGAGTTGGCTAGCTATGCCTTGCCCTCACTCATATTTTACAAAAGTACGACCATTTCTGAACATCTAACCTAGCTGTAATTTTAGGTCATGTTAGAGAAATATATTTGCTAGAAGTTTTGGAGAATAAATAAAATATTGGCTGGTTATTTTTCACACAGTGATGTTAACTAGGCAAGTGTCCATTCTCCCAACATACATCATTTGTAGGGGTCACGCGTCAATGGTGAGAGCACTGTGTATTGTGTATAGGAAAACGGACAGTAACTGCAGTATGTTTTGTTAGAAGTCACACATGAGTAAAGTGGATAACCTCTATTGTGAATTTCTCGATTACAGATTGCTCACCACGTGACTGTGGAAGCGGCGAAAGATATGACGCACAAAGGTGCATGTGCGTGCCTGTGCCTCAGACAGCACGTGGTAAGAAACATATGCAGTATACATTATTATAAAGTGGACATAAGATCTCAAGTCTATCTCACACCACCAAATAAACCCCCATAGAGATATGTACTAAATTTTTTGCCTCAAGAAAACGTTATTTTTTCTTCCTAAGAGCGACTCAGTTCTTAGCGACAGCTATGATGGTTGAAATTAGCCCTAGCCTGATCCCTCTGACTGGGACAAATATAGGTTGACCGTCATTATTTTTTACGACTGGCCCTCGAAGTCTATGATGTCTGGGAATTACCTAATTTACCTGCAAAATCATGCCAGTGTTTCTGTATAGAAAAGACTGCTTAAAATCATCAAAAAATACTCGATCTGTTCCATCTGTGGTACACTTGCAGGATTTGATATTACTAATAATGACCATTTTAATGCTCCCTTTAGGCCATCTATGGCTTTTTCTGAGAAATGCATTCAGGGCGCACAACCGTATAATACTATTTGGTGGTGTGAAATCATAAGCGAACATGCAGCCTAATTAAAATTTCTTTTGGCGTATTTGTAATGTTTACACATGTCCCAACTTGCACCTAAATGGAATCAGCCATTTTGTTGTGTTTGTAGGTCAACAGAGCAAAGTTCGGCATAATTCATGAAGTCATAATTCATGAATTATGACTTTATGTCCTCTAGAATTGCATGTTAAACGGCCAAAATAACCAGTAGGGTTTCTTTCACTTTTTTTTAGCCCAAAATGAACAGAAATCCTTCCTGACAATTATTATTAATAGTATTATTTCAGCATTTTGAGTATAGAATAACAAATTTAAAATTTGAAGGAAATCTTATGATGATTTTTGACATCCTTATACCTCAAATGATAAAACTAGAATTGGTTCCATTTTGTCTATGCCCCCTATACTTCCCACGAGTGGACAAAGGTCATAGTGGGGCCAAAATGTTTGTGGTATCATGTTGTAATATACCTCGAATTGTTCCCCTGATTACTGGGAATTAAAAAAAGTCTATTGTCATACTATACGGTATTACACTAGATATCCTAGGAGTTATAGAGTAAATTAGGGCAAATATTAAATATCTCATGCATAGAGGCCACATTTTCAAAATGCACCGATTCAATTGCGCCTTGTCTTAACTTACTCCTCTCGACAAACGAAATAGGATAATAATTTGTTTGAGAAATGTATTGGCTGCATAAACTCTGAAGGGGACACGACAATACAAATTGCACCAAAAAAACCCGAAACCCATAGCGCCATGTACTATTAAAACCAAATGCATTTCAGATTGCGAACCAAGAGAATGCCCACGTAATGAAATATTCGACGACGAAACTTGTAGTTGTGTACGACGAGATCGAGGTAAGAAAAGGAATTTGATTAATTGAAGTTGAAACAGGACATTTTGATTGATTGATTGATTGATTGATTGATTGATTGATTGATTGATTGATTGATTGATTGATTGATTTGATTTGATTGACACCTAAATATAAAGCAAGGAGGTTCTAGAAGTAGAACCAGACGTCGTGCCTGCTTTCCCGATCCCGGCCGCTTTCGCTATTACCAATGGGTAACAGAAATTTTAGTTGACAGTATGAAAGCGCACATTATAATTTCTAACAAAGTCCTCCTGGTGTAGTGTCCACCCCTATATCCATTACCAACACCCCATCCATCCGTAACCTCTCCCAAACCCCTACCCAACCAGCGGCGTAGCTGGGATTTTTTTCCAGGAGGGGCAAGCCCAGGGGCGGGGCCCAAATCCACCAAATTTCCCTACACTTGGGGGGGGGGGGCCCAAATAGACTATTTTGCCAGGCTGCCCTCCTCTCCTCTCTCTCCTCTCTTTTTCCTCTTTCTCCCTCCTTTTTTCCTCTTTCTTTTTCCTTTTTCCTCTTTCTTCCTTCTTCCTCGCACTAGGGGGCGGGGGCCCAAATAGACAATTTTTGCCAGGGGGGCAATTGCCCCCCCCCCCTGCCCCCCGGCAGCTACGCCACTGTACCCAACCTCTCCCCACCCCTACCTCCCACCACAGAAAATATCCACATTTTCTACAAATTACTGGTATTTTCAGAAACCTCTACTGCTACATAACTACAAATTCAAAATAAAAAACCTTTTAGCCCCTTTCTAAATAATTGAACTTTATATTTAAACACACCAAAGTATTATAAACATTAACGATATAAACGCTTCCTTAAACACACTGTTTAAGTTTTCCTGCTGTTTAGACCGGGCCGTAACACTCGTATTCAATCCATGTATTTGTGAAATATATATAAATATGAAGGATTTGTGAAATATATATATTGTGAAAATATATAGACCTTGCGAAACAGATCTGTAAAGCTGTAATGCAGTTTTGTTTCTTGACTATAATTATATAGAAATAAAGCCTATATATTACCGATCCTAAAAGTGCATTTTAGATACCGTATTTAAGTTACCACAAACATTTCATTGGAAATGATGACCGAATCAATATAAAATGTCCCAAAATTGGCGGCAATTTTGGATTTATGCGAAATAAGGCACACATAGTGAGACGTTTGGCAAACTTGTGAAACATGTATTGATTTTCCTATCTGGAATAAGCATTTTAGGCATTCTAAGTATCTGAAAAGTTATATAAGACTTTAGGGACTTTTAGTATGTCATTCTAGGGATATTATACAAATACATTATGGTAAAACATTTAAAAAAAATTGTGTTGCAATTTGTTTGAGGTCAACCATTACTTTGCCTGGACTGAAAAACTGAAGTCACTTCACGGCAGTTTGACAGTTGCTAGGCAGTTTAGTGCACAAACTACACAGTAATGCTTAGCCTAAAATTTATGTACGTGTGTACGACAATTTTGTGTGTACTACTTCAATAGTGAAACAGACTTGTCCCGTATTTTGATTGACAGTTGCTGGGCAGTTTAGTACACTAAATTTTTCCAAGATAGCGAACATCGACTGAAAATTATTTCGGGCCATTTCCGACAAAAAAGAGCTTATTTAGCAAATGTCAACATAGTCATGATAGTGGCATCGGTTCAAATATTTTCCTAGCAAATATTTTCCAAATATTTTCCTGAGCTAACACTTGCTTGTTCAAAATATGATAGTATTGTAAAAAAAAACGCCAATTGTTCGTCATTTCTCGTCATTCAGATTTTTTTACAGAACGATAAAAATATGCATCACCTCTTCCACAAGTCAATCTCTTACACCACAGGCTTGATTGCGCATTGGGTATGTGATTGACTTCATTTGCGCAAACATCCTTGGTTTAGAGTAGGGGAGTTAAAAAGATTAGGGGAAGCATCACAAACAGGACATCACCGGTCAAAATTGATTGAGAAGGCCAAATTTACCATAGGGTAAATTTCCAAATTAATTTCATAATTATTTGGCCACTTCAGCTTAGAAAATGCAAATTTGTATGCGTTTTGCGCGAATTTTTGTCCAATTTCAACCATATTTGACCATTTTTGCTCCAAAATATGGCAAAAATGTTAATTCGCTTCGAGCGCATTTGTACCACTGCCATGGACCAATCGTGTTGTCTTGCTCATGGCCTAACAAAAGGAAATGAGGTCTTGGGTATAAATGCATGTTTATGATATCCACTAAATATAATGTCATTCATAACGTTAACATATTACTTTTACAGGATGTTCAGGTGCTACAAAACAATGTCCTCGTGGTGAACGCTTTGACGATATTCTTTGCGATTGCATTCCCGGTATGTCATGAGTAGCTAGGCCTAACCGTATTTAGTCAAAATACTAGTAATGATTTTTAAAAAGGTACAGGCTCACGAACTCACTGCATAATATGGACACTCAAAAAGGAAATATTTTGAACATGGATATGTTCTTCAAAATCAAATTAAAGCACATAAAACATGAAACTTTTCTGGTATACATTAACACGAATCTAATCTGAACATTCGACACTATATATGCGATGTTCCATCGTAGATGACAGATTTGAAGTTATTTCTTTTTATCATTTTTATCTTGTTCATGATTATGAACTCATTCACAGGTTGCATTGTTCAGGACTGCCCACCAAGCATGATACTCGACCACGACCTTTGTATCTGCGTTCGTTGCAAACGGCCCGATGAGGGCTGTCCCAACGGATTCCGATGGGGTACTGATCTCTGCCAATGTGTCAGCATCAATGCATTACCGGACGGTAACGCAGACTGTCGGTCACCGCTACGTGGTTGTCCTTTGGGCCAATCCTGGGATTCTAGTGCGTGTCAATGTGAAATGTTAGAGACTGATAATGGTAGTGGTGATCTTCACGAGCCGTTCGATAATGGAGGCGGTGTCGATGAGTTTTGTACGCGACCACCAGTACCTTGCCTAACAGAGGAATATTGGGATCGCGATTTATGCGAGTGCAGACCAATTGCAGCGTCATCGCCATTTGCTCGCTGCAAACCCCCATCACACGGGTGCCGTAATGGGTACCAATGGGATATTAACATTTGTCGATGCGAGCCAATCAGACCGACGGAACCAGCATCAGCGGATAGGGCAATATGTACGTATCCTCGCAGAGGCTGCCCAATAGGCCAACAGTGGGAACCACGCTTGTGCAGATGTTTGCGCCCTGGGGCAGTATTACCTGTGTGTATAGGACCAGCGTCTGGTTGCCCGCAAGGACAGTATTGGGACTTGAATGAATGTAGTTGTACAGGTGCACTTCCGTGTCAGCCAATTCCGTGCCCAGCAACAAGACGGATGTACTTTGATACGGAATTCTGCCACTGTAGGCCTTTCGGATATTACAGTAGAAAATGAGAAACAATTTAATTTATATTATACTTTAAGAAGTGTTTTCAGACATTCTGCAGGTAGCAAATTAGAAAAACAGACACCGAATCTATTTTTGGACAATACTTTTCATTATCCATTTCAATACAAATTAGCGAAAAGCTATGCGACTATATAGTTTTCGGCAAGGTTCTTCAGCGGTGCCGATATGACGCCGTTTACATCGTAAACACGGAAGTGGGATTCTAATTGGCTAATTAAATCACGTCATCATCACATTGGCACCTCATTTGCCGATCAAGCTGCGTAGCAACGCGTGATAATCAGGAAGAGCAGTCGGACAGGATCTTGACGAAAACTATAGTAACTATAGAAAACTATATAAATTTGGCTATACGTTCATGAAAGTTCATCTGTGTTGGTATAAATCATGATTTTGTGTCAACGCGATAAAACCGTTTAAGATAAACTATAGCCAAATTTGATTTTTATTACAACTTTTGATCCAAACACAAAGAAATAATACCTACCTCGGCATTTTAGAGTCAAAGAAGCTAACCAACCATCTCTCAACAAAGACGGGGGTCGGTTCAAACTTTCAAGAGTCTACGAGTCTGTTATCAGGTCAAAGGTCAATGACTTGATGCAGTCACTCACTCGCTGATGAAAGATGGAGTACCATCTGAAAATTCCAATTTAGGAATTATTTCTTTGTGTTTGGATCAAAAGTTTTAATCAAAATCAAATTTGGCTTAACGGTTTTATCGCTTTGACACAATCCCTATTTCAACATTTAACCATATTGTGAACACTCAGCGTGTTTATAGTGGGAGCAGATGTACGGTACATTGACGTATAAATTCTACCCGGTCAGAAATTGTCCGGGTATGTACCGTACATCAATATCCTTCTTAACCAGATGATATTGGCGCGAGGTATTGGCACTATAAACACCTGAGGACTTAATTATGTGCTGACCTGAAGTAGCAGTCTCTTTATGATGCGTTGGATGCGCGCAGAACATTCAAAACTCTTTCAGCCCCAAGGGTTTCCAAACGAGAAGCTAGCATGTTTGCCGCCATGATCACACTGTTGAAAGGGATGTTTATAGCTCCCATATAGCTCGCGCCACAATATTTGTACATTTCCCGTGCTTTGCAATTGTGACCTCGAGGTCATTCCAGATGTACGGTGATGTTGGTTGGTACATGATTTGTGCGGTAACTGTGCCTCACTATAAACAGCTAGGGTTTCGGTATACATAAAAGGAATATCGTACACAATGTACTCAAAACTTAGTATATTCACTATAAACACGCTGAGAGAGACGTTATGTAGTACAAGAAATTATAAACGATTCGATAAAGCCATATACATGTTTCAAAGTGTACAGCATTTAAATGATCACCACCAAAATATGGAAAGGATCGAGGAGTTTCCTGTGCGCAGTGGAAATGGATGGTGTAAATTTATTTCTCGCTCTACTACTCAAAAAGTCCAGCCAAAGCGAGCCACTCGATCGAACGTGCCTCAGGTCGGTTCTATTGATGTTGCAACCTACCCGCACGCCGAGTACGTACAGTGATATGGGTATCACGCATGCGTTCGACTAATATTTCGATCACAATAATAAACCGTATGCAAACACGGTTTATTATTATATCTCAGATTTGGTCAGCAATAGAGTATAAGGCCTGGGGTAGGGTATCTAAGTACATTAGATTAGTGTAGAAATCTAGATTTTTAGAAAAATAGGGCTTCATATGAGAAAATGTTACAATTTGACGTTAATATGCCGCGCAAAACGTTATGACCCAAAGTTTTGACCCTTTGCGGCTTATATAATGTGCCCTATCATGTTTACGTATCGTGCATGTGTATGGAAAGGACTGCTTCCGCGCACGTGTATCCGCGCGTGACTTTGCGTGTGTTACCCACTGGACTCGTCGATTAAGTTCCTGGGTAAATTATTGCAAAGGAAAATTAGGTCAGGGCAAAACTTAGCGATGTGCATGGCGATGTGTAATTTTATACACGAGTATTAAATACTCTTGAAAAGTAATATAATTTATTGTGAGTGCTATAAAAAATGTTAACCATCTTTAAAATCGTGTACATGATAGAAATACTCGGTGAAAGATGCTTACTCGCCTACCGGCATGTGAAATGGAACAATTAAGCTGATATTTCAACATCCACATTGTGTACAGTAAATATTTTATTAATTCCGTGGTCCGGGCATGCACTGGTGATCGGCGATCACGTAGAACTGATGAAGTCTCCTCCCCTTCTACGAGCCAACGACCGTCTTGTTGTCAAGACCGTTGATGATCCAATCAGCGTGATTGCTTATCACTTCTGCGTTTACGCGCATGTGCGCTCGGCGCACAGCACAGACCACGGAAGTAATAAAACATAACTTTAGATGTTTAATATTTGAAATGTGTAGTTGTAGCATTAGGATAAAGCAAAAGCATTAGCTACTACTTTTTGTTTGAATTATTTTAGTGTAACTAGCTGTACACTTTAAAAAAATATATATAGAATTTAGTTATTAAACTTAGAATCTAGTAACATATTATTAAGTATCATTAAATCTTTGTAATTTATTTTTGTTAACAGTTTCCTCATCATACAAATCGGTTTATCCAACCATAATATGCATCTTGACATAAACAAATAACAATGTACAAAAAATGTAGACACTATTACTCTACGGTTTTGTTTTGTAAGCATCAATTTTTTATAAAAAGATTCAGTTTTAACTTGTTCTCTGTGTGATGACGTTCTTATTATCTATAGATGAGGTGACCTCAATGTTTATCAACAAAGGCAAGGGACTGGTATCATCTTTATGCTTGAATGAACCCCATGCAACCACTACACTGTTTAATAGTCTTATTGTGATGTGGCGGGAGTTTTAAAAACACGAGCCCTGAACAAAATATGATGCGCGCGCATACTGCCAGGCAAAAAACAATGGAAATTGTGATGATGCGTGCGCATACTGTCAGGCATTGACGTCAGAAGTCACATCATCTATACTTGTGGATGTAAACACAGAACGAGATTTGCAAATTCATACTAGTCCAATAAAATTCCACGTAAGCTACGTGCAGACGTTTCTTTATTGATGCTATTGTTGCAAATTTCCACTTTACTTTCCTTTAGAATCAAATCTGATTTAGATCGTCAAACACGTGACTTAAAAGTTGTATTGCCCCTCGTCTCTATTCATGGTATTGCCCCCCGCTTCCTAATGGTGATTGTTTCCTTAATCCATCTCTTGTACAACCCCCAAACCGACATTTTACCTGTACATGCCTGCACACATACACACCACCCTACCTTCAAATAAAACTCTCCAATTAAATGACACAGAGTTGGTGATAGATATGTTCTTCTGATCTTGGATCTCCATAGCAAGTGAGAAGTTATTATATTGCACCCATACACACACACAGAGTGACCCCACACCAAAAAAGAAAAAGATATATAAATGTTATAACACACTGGATGTATATATAGCTTTGTATCCTACGGTATTGGTACCGGAGTGTTTTTCTTAGTGGAAAGGTGGGTACGGGATGTGCGGCAGAGTCGGGCTGCATTTTCAGGTCCTCATTCTTAGATTCGGGTCACAAATTTTAGAAGCCAGTTTAGTCTAGTAGTTTAGAAGAGGTGATATTCTACAACTGTCTCCAAAAATCTGAAAATATTTTTCGTTTCGATTTAGCAACGAATATGTAAAACTATATGTAAATGAATCAGTAGTTTCGAATTGTTCTTTAAAAGATTTGGAGTATATGTACCACACTCAGCAGAAATAAACATCTAGTCCTTGTACATGTTGTGCTATAACTGCTGTCATTTATAATCAAAGCATGTTTGAAGACAACACAACACCTTTGACTGGTGCAAATTATGAAGTTTTACCTAATGATGAATAATGAAAAGCTACCTAGTCCTTACTTGTAGGTGTCCAATTGTGATCCATTTCCATTAGCCAAAAGTTGCTAAGTCTTCTGAATTTTTCTTAATTTGGAATAAAAAATAATTTAAATAATGTCAAAAATATTAATATATATTTGCGTTCCGTTTTTGTCAATTTTAGTATATTGTCGGGGTAAGCTTTTGGAAAACCAGCCGCACATCTCCACCCAAATCCAGAATGCAACCCAGGTATTAGTCCGACGCATAGCCAGTAACGATACATTTATTATTCGATATAATATATTCTGTACGCGATGTATAAATGTCCTATAGATGACTGTTGAAAGACATTTCATCAGCTGCAATTCTTCATAATTATTAATTTTACTAGAACCACACCATTATTGTTTTTCACAATTGTTTTTCATTATTCTAACAATTTGTAACCACTGTTTTAATTACTGCATCAGCCGTCTCAAACGAGTTTCCTTCCATACATTGTAGAGATAGCAGAAATGAGTTGATTTAGCGCAAATAATATTGCTGAGGTCTGACAACCTATAGAGAAGGATAAACGCAACAGATCATCGTGTAAATCGCATGTTTTTGGTTCAGAAAACTGAGAAAAGATTTATAAAGCTCCAATCTGTGACAAATTAGTAATGCTCAATAATATAACGCGTGACTGAAGTCATCACTAGGGGGCGCTATTCATAATTTCGCTCAAATGCCTGCTCAAATGCAGACCTGCTCAAATGCCCCGGATACTACTATCGTCAGCCTGCTACGCTAATTACATGAGTAATTTTTTGTAATTTTGAGAACAAAGTATAAAATATGGTTCAAGCATGCAATTAAACATAATTTATTCACCAATCTTTGCACAAGAACAAATCATAATGATACAAATGAAAGTGAATAATCCGAAACAATTAGGGTGATTACATTATTGATGCATGCATGTTCTCAAATTACAAATAATGACTTAGGCAATTAGCGTAGGTGGTTGACGATATGGAAGAAATACGTCAAATGTACCTTTATACCCTATACGAATACTTGTTGCCAACTTGACGTAAACCATCGATATACAGGGTGAGCCTGTTAGAAATACATTATCAAATAGGAACTAAAATGACGCCCACAGGGAAACTTAGTGCTTAAATATTTCACTTTTTTTATTTTTTATTAATATATCCCTCTTTATGATATATATAATCATAACAATTGGAGAAAGAGTTCTCATGATTATATTTCAGTTTAGTGATTATTTTCCATTTAGTGATGTGATCAGTATGATCATTGGGTATATAAAAGGTTACTCATGAAATAGATGCATTTGTAGGATTGTAGAAATTAAACTTGATTAGAGTTTTTGATTGACAAATCCAAAAGTACTCACTCGTTTTAGACTTTCGCCATCTTGGCTGATGGCTTCTTCAGAATGACCATTGGGATCCACTTTTCCCGCGGGATTGACCGCTGTTTCCGGCGATTTTCTCATCCCTCGTTGGCTTAGTTCGTATTAGTGGATCGTATACATGGTCTAGATGAGAAGCTATTTGGATTAGAAGGCGGGGGACAGAACAGTCAACAGGGACATCGGGAGTTACTCTCTAGACCATGTATACGATCCACTAATACGAACTAACCCACCCTGCCTTAAGGCCTGCGACTTGAAACGCGAAGAGCCGAGCGCGTGCAGCGACAATGGCAAAAGGGCTTTAGGATGAAACAGACCACGCTAACATCGCCCACATCGTTCGGCACACAACGGTTTTTAGTTATTCTGGGATTCGCCACACGACAATACTAACCGTCGTTTTATCTTTTCAGTTTCTGTTTCCGTAACCGTATCCGTTTTTGTAAGTCATTGTTATTCTGAAGTGGTAGTCTCCCAGGTGTGACCAATCTTTTATTCTAGCCTTTTGTTGGTTACTGAAAATTTGAAGCTCGTGAATTTCAGTTTTCGTTTTGGTAAGTTATATTGATTTTTGACATAAAACCTGGAGATGTGCGGTTGGGTGCTAATCTAGACAAAAGAAGAGTCTAAATTTTACGGTCCTAAATTCGCGGTAAATTGTACGGCTTCAATTGACTTGTGTTTGGTGTATATGCACTTACGCCTAGACGTAAGTGGCTCGTAAAAATTGTCTTGATGCATGCCGTAAGCACAGGCTCTCGCGTGTTCACAGAAGATGATGCATGTCGCAACGGGTGATTTGCAAATCGCACCGTAAATGGTATCTTGGGTAGATAAAAAACAAACAAACAAACAAACAGACAGACAAACAAACATGAAATATAAAAAAATATACCAAATGATCTTTCTCGGCATTCGGCCTATATGCCAAGCTATAAGAAAAAAGGGGGCAAAAAAGAGGTAAAAATAGAGAAACAGTCAGATGCGGAAAGTGATGAGTCTGTAATATATTTATAGTTTTTATATTTCATGTTTGTTTGTCTGTCTGTTTGTTTGTTTGTTTGTTTTTTATCTACCCAAGATACCATTTACGGTGCGATTTGCAAATCACCCGTTGCGACATGCATCATCTTCTGTGAACACGCGCGAGCATGTGCTTACGGCATGCATTATTTACGATCTGCATCATTTTCTCGGAACGCGCCCGCAAACGGCTATCTTCTGAAGATAGCATTGCAGGCCTAATAAATAAATAGCATTTAGAATCTCATCCCGATTCATTGCATCTTTCCACTCTAGAAGTAATGTTTTACATTATTTTCTCTAAATTTTTACTTCATCATGTAGCGGCGAGTTTTTTCTTTCTAATACATCAGTCAGTGATGTATTGTTCGAGTCCGGACTCGGACTCGAGTCCGGACTCGAGTCCACTTTTGTTGGACTCGGACTTGGCTCGGACTCGGACACAAAAGACTCGGCTCGGCTCGGACTCGGACACAAAGGACTCAGACTCGAAGCCGAGTCCGGTCCGAGTCCAGTCCAATTAAATCCATGTAAAATGTGAAATGATTATCTAAAAATGTCAAAATAAATCTCAAATTTGTTGACTTGACTTATTTGGCCATTTTCCAAATTAATTGGGGACTGTCAAATCTGTGATCTGTCATATATCCTACATATCCACCAAATTATTAAGATTTATCTGTCACTTAGCAGAATCATATTACATGTATAATGTATTGTTATCATTTAAAATGAAATAATTGATAATTAATTACATGTAAATGCATAATTTCATTAAATATTTGCACTATAAAAAATATTGAAGAGTTCTTTCATGGAACTTTCCAATCCATTAAAACTCTTGAAAGAGAGAAATATGCACACTGGGCCCTACATCTCAGCTCCCACTCAGTAAATTGGTACTCAAACATAGGGCTAGTATTATACTAGAGTGCTGTAGTTTGTGTGTGCTCACTACTCACTGGCACTGCACATTTGTGTGGGACAATTTTGAAAAGATGTTTAGAATTAATGGTGAATTTCTGATAGTATTATTATTATTATGACGATGATGATAACAATGATGATGAAGATGATGATGATGATGGTGATGATGATGATGATGATGATGTTATTTTATGTAATGTATTTGAATACACTGCAATTCATTTACATGACGTGTATGCTTCTCTAGTCTCTGGGTGCAAGAGTTTACATGTAGTGTACCACACACACACAAATATCCCCACATGACTGCTGTCTGTTATACAGGTGATCTAATGATCTGATACATGTAGATTTTACCTTCATGTACCATTGTGTGGTATGGCTGGTTGGTTGACTTGGCTTGAGCCCTTGAAATGTCTTGTGTGTGAGGTGCACTGGGGTGGGGTTTGGTAGGGTGGGAGTGTATAGGGAGAGTGGTGTGGTGTATTGAGTGACCTTTGGCCAATGACCTTGTTTTTCTACAAATTTATCATCAAAATGGCATAAAATTAAGTGGAATCTTTGAAATTTTCTTTTTTTCAGCAAATTTCTTATGATCCATTTTTTCAAAATGTTATACCAAATGACCCCCTTCTTTCAAAATGTTTATACCCAATTACCCCTTTTTCAATTTGTTATACCCAATGACCCATTTTTATACAAATAGGCTCCTACTAAGCAATGCCAGTAGGCAGATATATGTCACATTAAAGTTGAATGACCCCCCCCCCCCCCACCGGGAATGGACTCATTATTTTTGTTGGACTCGGACTTGGCTCGGACTCGGCACCCCCGGACTTGGACTCGAGTCCGGACTCGGACACAAAAGGACTCGGACTTGGCTCGGACTCGGATACAAATGGACTCGGCTCGGCTCGGACTCGGACACGCTGGACTCGGGTACAAGTCTGACATCAGTCCCGATCAGAAAGTTTAAAGCGATATTACAAACTCATCACTGGCGCATCTGCCTGTTTCTCTATTTTACCCCCCCCTTTTTTTTTAATAGCGCGGCATATAGGCCGAATGCCGATTTTGTTATTCGCGCAGAGTAACCGTGCGCGTTTTAGGATTTTTTCGCTATATCTACTGAAGATAGGCCTAGCATTTAGAATCTCATATAGTCCCAAATTAACGCATATAGTCCCAAATTAAACCAAAACAAAATGTCGCAACATTTGCAATTTTAATTTGATTCTCAGTAGATCATCACCAGTAGGCCTATAATTCGATTCGAAAATATATATCTCGCGCAGGGGACAATGAAAACATAGGCCTGCATTTTATTTCAGCTATATAGCCTACTAGTATTCATAGGTATAGAAGAAAAAAACCACATGCAATTAAAATTATAAAGCAAAACAAAATGTAGCAACATTTGACATTTTAATTTGATCTTCAGAAGATAGCAGTAACATGATTCTATAAAATATCGCTTTTGGGTTCATATACCACTAAATCCGCCTGCGAAGCGGTTTCCGGTAAAAGTTTATCACGCCTATAGTCCCAAACTTTGCATAAAACTTCTAGAAAATCGGTACAATATTAACAATTTTAGTGTTGGAAAATCGTGTTTTACTAGAACTTGTGAATGTGATCTCTACAAATTTGTAAAGAAAATGCGAAAATTTGAGTGATATTTACGATTATATGCGCATGAACAAACGAGGTCAGAAAGCGGTTAGCAGTTGGATGTAAACACAGGAAAATGTGACCTTTTTATATAGCACTAATTTTCTGAAAAATTAGTCGGACCTAAAATTTGTAGTCATTTTCAGAAATGTTATGCAGAATTTTGTTCTAGTTAAGATGATATCAAATATATATTTCAAAGTTGGACGTAACTCGTCTTATGGCTAAAACGCGTGACCCCTATTTAGCACGTAAAGTCTCTGGAAAGCTTTTCTGTGGTATGTACCCTTTATCTCGTTCAGCAGACAAAAACGACAACCCACGGGCATTTAAATTTGAGCTATCTGCAGTTGATAGCAAAATCACACTTATCCGACAAACACCAAAATGACATAAAACAGATAGAGAAATGTAAAAGCTTTATGGGTTCATACCACTAAATCCGCGTGTGAAGCGGTTTCCGGTAAAAGTTTATCACGACTATAGTCCCAACTTTGCATAAAAAATGTGCAAAATCAGTACAATATTAACAATTTTAGTGTTGCAAATCGTGTTTTGCTAGAACTTGTGAATGTGATCTCTACTAATTTGAACAGAAAACGCGAAAATTTGAGTGATGTTTACGATGATGAGCGGATGAACACACGAGGTCAAAACGCGGTTAGCAGTCAGACGTAAACACGGGAAAATCGGGTCTTTTTATATAGCGCTATTTTTCTCAAAAAGTAGACCTAAAATATGGTGTCATTTTCAGATATGTTATGCAGAATTTTGTTCTGATTAAAATGATATCAAATATATATTTCAAAGTAAGACGTAACTCGACTTATAGCCTAAAACGTGACCCCTGTTTTGCACGTAAAGTCTATGGAAAGCTATTTGGTGGCATGTACCCTTTAAGGAGCAATTCCATGCGTTTTTCGCGCGTCTTTATCTATTTAAAATGCACGCGAAGAAATGAGGAAGGACATCAACAAGCGCGTGCATGGACGCCGCCATGTTTTTCGCTGTACGTGCGTTTTCCGCGAATAGGCTTACTTTTATTTCCAATTTAATAAAAATTCCGATTTTGGTAGAAGTTTGAAACCTTTTGATATGAATAATGAAGAGTTTCAAAATATTGAAAACATTATTTATTGGTGTTTAAATTACAAAGAGGTTTGTCAAATTCATTGTTCTTTTTTAGCTAATTTTTTTGTCATTTAAACTCATGTTTTGGCCTTCATATTTAATAAAATTGCATAAAAAATTCGATTTTAAGATATTTAAGTTTCTAGTTTGCTTTATTTATACCACTGTTCAGTATTGTAAATTGTTATAACACTCAAAGTTAAATTCATATTAATATTTAATTTCAAATAGCCATTCATTACATATGGTTTTTGGACAAAACGGGTTAAAACGGACGCTGGAGGGGGGGTAGGCCTATTTGGTTGTCATTGTTTGACTTGTTAAATAGTCTGCACGTACTTATAATGTTTTATTTTTGAAGTTATGTACTTGTAGAAGATGTTCAAGTGACTTTTATTCTTAACATCAATTGATATCTTCATGAAAATTACAAATCTGCAACTATAGTGCGTTCATGTGCGTCAAAATGACGAAAAATGGCAATTGTCGGTTATCATGCTTGTATTTGAAATCGCCAGTGTGTCTAAAGTATAAAAGAAAATAACCTAACATTTCTTTAAATTAATTCAAAACTTAGTGAAAAAGATAACAAAATCATTTTCAAGGCCTAAAAACGATGTTTTAGCCTCTTTAAGGAGCAATTCCATGCGTTTTTCGCGCGTCTTTATCTATTTAAAATGCACGCGAAGAAATGAGGAAGGACATCAACAAGCGCGTGCATGGACGCCGCCATGTTTTTCGCTGTACGTGCGTTTTCCGCGAATAGGCTTACTTTTATTTCCAATTTAATAAAAATTCCGATTTTGGTAGAAGTTTGAAACCTTTTGATATGAATAATGAAGAGTTTCAAAATATTGAAAACATTATTTATTGGTGTTTAAATTACAAAGAGGTTTGTCAAATTCATTGTTCTTTTTTTAGCTAATTTTTTTGTCATTTAAACTCATGTTTTGGCCTTCATATTTAATAAAATTGCATAAAAAATTCGATTTTAAGATATTTAAGTTTCTAGTTTGCTTTATTTATACCACTGTTCAGTATTGTAAATTGTTATAACACTCAAAGTAAATTCATATTACTATTTAATTTCAAATAGCCATTCATTACATATGGTTTTTGGACAAAACGGGTTAAAACGGACGCTGGAGGGGGGTAGGCCTATTTGGTTGTCATTGTTTGACTTGTTAAATAGTCTGCACGTACTTATAATGTTTTATTTTTGAAGTTATGTACTTGTAGAAGATGTTCAAGTGACTTTTATTCTTAACATCAATTGATATCTTCATGAAAATTACAAATCTGCAACTATAGTGCGTTCATGTGCGTCAAAATGACGAAAAATGGCAATTGTCGGTTATCATGCTTGTATTTGAAATCGCCAGTGTGTCTAAAGTATAAAAGAAAATAACCTAACATTTCTTTAAATTAATTCAAAACTTAGTGAAAAAGATAACAAAATCATTTTCAAGGCCTAAAAACGATGTTTTAGCCTCTTCAAGGGTTCATACCACTAAATCCGCGTGTGAAGCGGTTTCCGGTAAAAGTTTATCACGACTATAGTCCCAACTTTGCATAAAAAATGTGCAAAATCAGTACAATATTAACAATTTTAGTGTTGCAAATCGTGTTTTGCTAGAACTTGTGAATGTGATCTCTACTAATTTGAACAGAAAACGCGAAAATTTGAGTGATGTTTACGATGATGAGCGGATGAACACACGAGGTCAAAACGCGGTTAGCAGTCAGACGTAAACACGGGAAAATCGGGTCTTTTTATATAGCGCTATTTTTTCTCAAAAAGTAGACCTAAAATATGGTGTCATTTTCAGATATGTTATGCAGAATTTTGTTCTGATTAAAATGATATCAAATATATATTTCAAAGTAAGACGTAACTCGACTTATAGCCTAAAACGTGACCCCTGTTTTGCACGTAAAGTCTATGGAAAGCTATTTGGTGGCATGTACCCTTTAAGGAGCAATTCCATGCGTTTTTCGCGCGTCTTTATCTATTTAAAATGCACGCGAAGAAATGAGGAAGGACATCAACAAGCGCGTGCATGGACGCCGCCATGTTTTTCGCTGTACGTGCGTTTTCCGCGAATAGGCTTACTTTTATTTCCAATTTAATAAAAATTCCGATTTTGGTAGAAGTTTGAAACCTTTTGATATGAATAATGAAGAGTTTCAAAATATTGAAAACATTATTTATTGGTGTTTAAATTACAAAGAGGTTTGTCAAATTCATTGTTCTTTTTTAGCTAATTTTTTGTCATTTAAACTCATGTTTTGGCCTTCATATTTAATAAAATTGCATAAAAATTCGATTTTAAGATATTTAAGTTTCTAGTTTGCTTTATTTATACCACTGTTCAGTATTGTAAATTGTTATAACACTCAAAGTTAAATTCATATTAATATTTAATTTCAAATAGCCATTCATTACATATGGTTTTTGGACAAAACGGGTTAAAACGGACGCTGGAGGGGGGGGGGGGTAGGCCTATTTGGTTGTCATTGTTTGACTTGTTAAATAGTCTGCACGTACTTATAATGTTTTATTTTTGAAGTTATGTACTTGTAGAAGATGTTCAAGTGACTTTTATTCTTAACATCAATTGATATCTTCATGAAAATTACAAATCTGCAACTATAGTGCGTTCATGTGCGTCAAAATGACGAAAAATGGCAATTGTCGGTTATCATGCTTGTATTTGAAATCGCCAGTGTGTCTAAAGTATAAAAGAAAATAACCTAACATTTCTTTAAATTAATTCAAAACTTAGTGAAAAAGATAACAAAATCATTTTCAAGGCCTAAAAACGATGTTTTAGCCTCTTTAAGGAGCAATTCCATGCGTTTTTCGCGCGTCTTTATCTATTTAAAATGCACGCGAAGAAATGAGGAAGGACATCAACAAGCGCGTGCATGGACGCCGCCATGTTTTTCGCTGTACGTGCGTTTTCCGCGAATAGGCTTACTTTTATTTCCAATTTAATAAAAATTCCGATTTTGGTAGAAGTTTGAAACCTTTTGATATGAATAATGAAGAGTTTCAAAATATTGAAAACATTATTTATTGGTGTTTAAATTACAAAGAGGTTTGTCAAATTCATTGTTCTTTTTAGCTAATTTTTTGTCATTTAAACTCATGTTTTGGCCTTCATATTTAATAAAATTGCATAAAAATTCGATTTTAAGATATTTAAGTTTCTAGTTTGCTTTATTTATACCACTGTTCAGTATTGTAAATTGTTATAACACTCAAAGTTAAATTCATATTACTATTTAATTTCAAATAGCCATTCATTACATATGGTTTTTGGACAAAACGGGTTAAAACGGACGCTGGAGGGGGGGTAGGCCTATTTGGTTGTCATTGTTTGACTTGTTAAATAGTCTGCACGTACTTATAATGTTTTATTTTTGAAGTTATGTACTTGTAGAAGATGTTCAAGTGACTTTTATTCTTAACATCAATTGATATCTTCATGAAAATTACAAATCTGCAACTATAGTGCGTTCATGTGCGTCAAAATGACGAAAAATGGCAATTGTCGGTTATCATGCTTGTATTTGAAATCGCCAGTGTGTCTAAAGTATAAAAGAAAATAACCTAACATTTCTTTAAATTAATTCAAAACTTAGTGAAAAAGATAACAAAATCATTTTCAAGGCCTAAAAACGATGTTTTAGCCTCTTCAAGGGTTCATACCACTAAATCCGCGTGTGAAGCGGTTTCCGGTAAAAGTTTATCACGACTATAGTCCCAACTTTGCATTAAAAATGTGCAAAATCAGTACAATATTAACAATTTTAGTGTTGCAAATCGTGTTTTGCTAGAACTTGTGAATGTGATCTCTACTAATTTGAACAGAAAACGCGAAAATTTGAGTGATGTTTACGATGATGAGCGGATGAACACACGAGGTCAAAACGCGGTTAGCAGTCAGACGTAAACACGGGAAAATCGGGTCTTTTTATATAGCGCTATTTTTCTCAAAAAGTAGACCTAAAATATGGTGTCATTTTCAGATATGTTATGCAGAATTTTGTTCTGATTAAAATGATATCATATATATATTTCAAAGTAAGACGTAACTCGACTTATAGCCTAAAACGTGACCCCTGTTTTGCACGTAAAGTCTATGGAAAGCTATTTGGTGGCATGTACCCTTTAAGGAGCAATTCCATGCGTTTTTCGCGCGTCTTTATCTATTTAAAATGCACGCGAAGAAATGAGGAAGGACATCAACAAGCGCGTGCATGGACGCCGCCATGTTTTTCGCTGTACGTGCGTTTTCCGCGAATAGGCTTACTTTTATTTCCAATTTAATAAAAATTCCGATTTTGGTAGAAGTTTGAAACCTTTTGATATGAATAATGAAGAGTTTCAAAATATTGAAAACATTATTTATTGGTGTTTAAATTACAAAGAGGTTTGTCAAATTCATTGTTCTTTTTTAGCTAATTTTTTGTCATTTAAACTCATGTTTTGGCCTTCATATTTAATAAAATTGCATGAAAAATTCGATTTTAAGATATTTAAGTTTCTAGTTTGCTTTATTTATACCACTGTTCAGTATTGTAAATTGTTATAACACTCAAAGTTAAATTCATATTAATATTTAATTTCAAATAGCCATTCATTACATATGGTTTTTGGACAAAACGGGTTAAAACGGACGCTGGGGGGGGTAGGCCTATTTGGTTGTCATTGTTTGACTTGTTAAATAGTCTGCACGTACTTATAATGTTTTATTTTTGAAGTTATGTACTTGTAGAAGATGTTCAAGTGACTTTTATTCTTAACATCAATTGATATCTTCATGAAAATTACAAATCTGCAACTATAGTGCGTTCATGTGCGTCAAAATGACGAAAAATGGCAATTGTCGGTTATCATGCTTGTATTTGAAATCGCCAGTGTGTCTAAAGTATAAAAGAAAATAACCTAACATTTCTTTAAATTAATTCAAAACTTAGTGAAAAAGATAACAAAATCATTTTCAAGGCCTAAAAACGATGTTTTAGCCTCTTTAAGGAGCAATTCCATGCGTTTTTCGCGCGTCTTTATCTATTTAAAATGCACGCGAAGAAATGAGGAAGGACATCAACAAGCGCGTGCATGGACGCCGCCATGTTTTTCGCTGTACGTGCGTTTTCCGCGAATAGGCTTACTTTTATTTCCAATTTAATAAAAATTCCGATTTTGGTAGAAGTTTGAAACCTTTTGATATGAATAATGAAGAGTTTCAAAATATTGAAAACATTATTTATTGGTGTTTAAATTACAAAGAGGTTTGTCAAATTCATTGTTCTTTTTTAGCTAATTTTTTTGTCATTTAAACTCATGTTTTGGCCTTCATATTTAATAAAATTGCATAAAAAATTCGATTTTAAGATATTTAAGTTTCTAGTTTGCTTTATTTATACCACTGTTCAGTATTGTAAATTGTTATAACACTCAAAGTTAAATTCATATTACTATTTAATTTCAAATAGCCATTCATTACATATGGTTTTTGGACAAAACGGGTTAAAACGGACGCTGGAGGGGGGGGGGGTAGGCCTATTTGGTTGTCATTGTTTGACTTGTTAAATAGTCTGCACGTACTTATAATGTTTTATTTTTGAAGTTATGTACTTGTAGAAGATGTTCAAGTGACTTTTATTCTTAACATCAATTGATATCTTCATGAAAATTACAAATCTGCAACTATAGTGCGTTCATGTGCGTCAAAATGACGAAAAATGGCAATTGTCGGTTATCATGCTTGTATTTGAAATCGCCAGTGTGTCTAAAGTATAAAAGAAAATAACCTAACATTTCTTTAAATTAATTCAAAACTTAGTGAAAAAGATAACAAAATCATTTTCAAGGCCTAAAAACGATGTTTTAGCCTCTTCAAGGGTTCATACCACTAAATCCGCGTGTGAAGCGGTTTCCGGTAAAAGTTTATCACGACTATAGTCCCAACTTTGCAAAAAAATGTGCAAAATCAGTACAATATTAACAATTTTAGTGTTGCAAATCGTGTTTTGCTAGAACTTGTGAATGTGATCTCTACTAATTTGAACAGAAAACGCGAAAATTTGAGTGATGTTTACGATGATGAGCGGATGAACACACGAGGTCAAAACGCGGTTAGCAGTCAGACGTAAACACGGGAAAATCGGGTCTTTTTATATAGCGCTATTTTTCTCAAAAAGTAGACCTAAAATATGGTGTCATTTTCAGATATGTTATGCAGAATTTTGTTCTGATTAAAATGATATCAAATATATATTTCAAAGTAAGACGTAACTCGACTTATAGCCTAAAACGTGACCCCTGTTTTGCACGTAAAGTCTATGGAAAGCTATTTGGTGGCATGTACCCTTTAAGGAGCAATTCCATGCGTTTTTCGCGCGTCTTTATCTATTTAAAATGCACGCGAAGAAATGAGGAAGGACATCAACAAGCGCGTGCATGGACGCCGCCATGTTTTTCGCTGTACGTGCGTTTTCCGCGAATAGGCTTACTTTTATTTCCAATTTAATAAAAATTCCGATTTTGGTAGAAGTTTGAAACCTTTTGATATGAATAATGAAGAGTTTCAAAATATTGAAAACATTATTTATTGGTGTTTAAATTACAAAGAGGTTTGTCAAATTCATTGTTCTTTTTAGCTAATTTTTTGTCATTTAAACTCATGTTTTGGCCTTCATATTTAATAAAATTGCATAAAAAATTCGATTTTAAGATATTTAAGTTTCTAGTTTGCTTTATTTATACCACTGTTCAGTATTGTAAATTGTTATAACACTCAAAGTTAAATTCATATTAATATTTAATTTCAAATAGCCATTCATTACATATGGTTTTTGGACAAAACGGGTTAAAACGGACGCTGGAGGGGGGGGGGGTAGGCCTATTTGGTTGTCATTGTTTGACTTGTTAAATAGTCTGCACGTACTTATAATGTTTTATTTTTGAAGTTATGTACTTGTAGAAGATGTTCAAGTGACTTTTATTCTTAACATCAATTGATATCTTCATGAAAATTACAAATCTGCAACTATAGTGCGTTCATGTGCGTCAAAATGACGAAAAATGGCAATTGTCGGTTATCATGCTTGTATTTGAAATCGCCAGTGTGTCTAAAGTATAAAAGAAAATAACCTAACATTTCTTTAAATTAATTCAAAACTTAGTGAAAAAGATAACAAAATCATTTTCAAGGCCTAAAACGATGTTTTAGCCTCTTCAAGGGTTCATACCACTAAATCCGCGTGTGAAGCGGTTTCCGGTAAAAGTTTATCACGACTATAGTCCCAACTTTGCATAAAAAATGTGCAAAATCAGTACAATATTAACAATTTTAGTGTTGCAAATCGTGTTTTGCTAGAACTTGTGAATGTGATCTCTACTAATTTGAACAGAAAACGCGAAAATTTGAGTGATGTTTACGATGATGAGCGGATGAACACACGAGGTCAAAACGCGGTTAGCAGTCAGACGTAAACACGGGAAAATCGGGTCTTTTTATATAGCGCTATTTTTCTCAAAAAGTAGACCTAAAATATGGTGTCATTTTCAGATATGTTATGCAGAATTTTGTTCTGATTAAAATGATATCAAATATATATTTCAAAGTAAGACGTAACTCGACTTATAGCCTAAAACGTGACCCCTGTTTTGCACGTAAAGTCTATGGAAAGCTATTTGGTGGCATGTACCCTTTAAGGAGCAATTCCATGCGTTTTTCGCGCGTCTTTATCTATTTAAAATGCACGCGAAGAAATGCGGAAGGACATCAACAAGCGCGTGCATGGACGCCGCCATGTTTTTCGCTGTACGTGCGTTTTCCGCGAATAGGCTTACTTTTATTTCCAATTTAATAAAAATTCCGATTTTGGTAGAAGTTTGAAACCTTTTGATATGAATAATGAAGAGTTTCAAAATATTGAAAACATTATTTATTGGTGTTTAAATTACAAAGAGGTTTGTCAAATTCATTGTTCTTTTTTAGCTAATTTTTTGTCATTTAAACTCATGTTTTGGCCTTCATATTTAATAAAATTGCATAAAAAATTCGATTTTTAAGATATTTAAGTTTCTAGTTTGCTTTATTTATACCACTGTTCAGTATTGTAAATTGTTATAACACTCAAAGTTAAATTCATATTAATATTTAATTTCAAATAGCCATTCATTACATATGGTTTTTGGACAAAACGGGTTAAAACGGACGCTGGAGGGGGGTAGGCCTATTTGGTTGTCATTGTTTGACTTGTTAAATAGTCTGCACGTACTTATAATGTTTTATTTTTGAAGTTATGTACTTGTAGAAGATGTTCAAGTGACTTTTATTCTTAACATCAATTGATATCTTCATGAAAATTACAAATCTGCAACTATAGTGCGTTCATGTGCGTCAAAATGACGAAAAATGGCAATTGTCGGTTATCATGCTTGTATTTGAAATCGCCAGTGTGTCTAAAGTATAAAAGAAAATAACCTAACATTTCTTTAAATTAATTCAAAACTTAGTGAAAAAGATAACAAAATCATTTTCAAGGCCTAAAAACGATGTTTTAGCCTCTTTAAGGAGCAATTCCATGCGTTTTTCGCGCGTCTTTATCTATTTAAAATGCACGCGAAGAAATGAGGAAGGACATCAACAAGCGCGTGCATGGACGCCGCCATGTTTTTCGCTGTACGTGCGTTTTCCGCGAATAGGCTTACTTTTATTTCCAATTTAATAAAAATTCCGATTTTGGTAGAAGTTTGAAACCTTTTGATATGAATAATGAAGAGTTTCAAAATATTGAAAACATTATTTATTGGTGTTTAAATTACAAAGAGGTTTGTCAAATTCATTGTTCTTTTTTAGCTAATTTTTTTGTCATTTAAACTCATGTTTTGGCCTTCATATTTAATAAAATTGCATAAAAAATTCGATTTTAAGATATTTAAGTTTCTAGTTTGCTTTATTTATACCACTGTTCAGTATTGTAAATTGTTATAACACTCAAAGTTAAATTCATATTACTATTTAATTTCAAATAGCCATTCATTACATATGGTTTTTTGACAAAATTTGTTAAAACGGACGCTGGAGGGGGGGTTAATCCTATTTGGTTGTCATTGTTTGACTTGTTAAATAGTCTGCACGTACTTATAATGTTTTATTTTGAAGTTATGTACTTGTAGAAGATGTTCAAGTGACTTTTATTCTTAACATCAATTGATATCTTCATGAAAATTACAAATCTGCAACTATAGTGCGTTCATGTGCGTCAAAATGACGAAAAATGGCAATTGTCGGTTATCATGCTTGTATTTGAAATCGCCAGTGTGTCTAAAGTATAAAAGAAAATAACCTAACATTTCTTTAAATTAATTCAAAACTTAGTGAAAAAGATAACAAAATCATTTTCAAGGCCTAAAAACGATGTTTTAGCCTCTTCAAGGGTTCATACCACTAAATCCGCGTGTGAAGCGGTTTCCGGTAAAAGTTTATCACGACTATAGTCCCAACTTTGCATAAAAAATGTGCAAAATCAGTACAATATTAACAATTTTAGTGTTGCAAATCGTGTTTGCTAGAACTTGTGAATGTGATCTCTACTAATTTGAACAGAAAACGCGAAAATTTGAGTGATGTTTACGATGATGAGCGGATGAACACACGAGGTCAAAACGCGGTTAGCAGTCAGACGTAAACACGGGAAAATCGGGTCTTTTTATATAGCGCTATTTTTCTCAAAAAGTAGACCTAAAATATGGTGTCATTTTCAGATATGTTATGCAGAATTTTGTTCTGATTAAAATGATATCAAATATATATTTCAAAGTAAGACGTAACTCGACTTATAGCCTAAAACGTGACCCCTGTTTTGCACGTAAAGTCTATGGAAAGCTATTTGGTGGCATGTACCCTTATTTCAAAGTTTGTTTCAGTGTCATACAGTATTCGGTTCTTGAGATATTTCAATTTTAATATTACCCTTGTAAATCAATGCAGGAGCTCTATAGACACCGGCACCAGAATCGAGCAAATTACGGCATGTCTCGCCACATTTTCTTTTAGTATAAAAATCGGCACTAGGCCGAATGCAAAGCTATAAAGAAATATTAAAATGACGAAGCTGTCCAAAATTGCTATCTTCAGAGGAAAGCAAGCAAAAAAAATAAAAAATAATAATATTAAAAAAACAACAACAAAAACCATTGCCTAGCACGCGTTGTAGATGATGATTCAGTACGGCGCGAAACGGTAAAACTGCATTGAACGGGGTTACGCGCTCAGAGAAAAATCGGCATGCCGACTGCAGAGCTATAAAGAAATGTAAAAATAACGAAGCTGACCAAAATTTTAAACGGCACTTATAAAGCAGAGATTATCATCTGCCTGTTTCTCTATTTTTACCTCTTTTTTTCTCCCTTTTTTTTAAAAAGCGGCTTAGGGCCTATAGGCCGAATGCCGATTTTTTTAATTTGGGCAGAGTAACCGTGCGAGTTTTAGGATTTTTCGCTATATCTACTGAAGATAGCATTTAGAATCTCATCCCGATTCATTGCATCTTTCTACTCTAGAAGTAATGTTTTACATTATTTTCTCTAAATTTTACTTCATCACGTAGCGGCGAATTTTTTCTTTCTAATACATTAGTTCCGATCTGAAAGTTTAAAGCGATATTACAGACTCATCACTTTCCGCATCTGACTGTTTCTCTATTTTTACCTCTTTTTCCCCCTTCTTTCTTATAGCTTGGCATATAGGCCGAATGCCGAGAAAGATCATTTGGTATATTTTATTTATATTTCATGTTTGTTTGTCTGTCTGTTTGTTTGTTTGTTTTTTATCTACCCAAGATACCATTTACGATGCGATTCGCAAATCGGCACCCGTTGCGACATGCATCATCCTCTGTGAACACGCGCGAGCTCACTTCCGGCATGCATCATTTACGATCTGCATCATTTTCTCGGAACGCGCCCGTAAAAGGCTATCTTCTTAAGATAGCATTGCAGGCCTAATAAATAAATAGCATTTAGAATCTCATCCCGATTCATTGCATCTTTCTACTCCAGAAGTAATGTTTTACATTAATTTCTCTAAATTTTTACTTCATTATGTAGCGGCGAATTTTTACCTCTTTTTTTGCCCCCTTTTTCTTATAGCTTGGCATATAGGCCGAATGCCGAGAAAGATCATTTGGTATATTTTTTTTATATTTCATGTTTGTTTGTCTGTCTGTTTGTTTGTTTGTTTGTTTTTTATCTACCCAAGATACCATTTACGGTGCGATTTGCAAATCACCCGTTGCGACATGCATCATCTTCTGTGAACACGCGCGAGCCTGTGCTTACGGCATGCATCATTTACGATCTGCATCATTTTCTCGGAACGCGCCCGCAAACGGCTATCTTCTGAAGATAGCATTGCAGGCCTAATAAATAAATAGCATTTAGAATCTCATCCCGATTCATTGCATCTTTCTACTCTAGAAGTAATGTTTTACATTATTTTCTCTAAATTTTTACTTCATCATGTAGCGGCGAGTTTTTTCTTTCTAATACATCAGTCCCGATCAGAAAGTTTAAAGCGATATTACAAACTCATCACTTTCCGCATCTGCCTGTTTCTCTATTTTTACCTCTCCCCCCCTTTTTTTTTTTTTTTTTAATAGCGCGGCATATAGGCCGAATGCCGATTTTGTTATTCGCGCAGAGTAACCGTGCGCGTTTTAGGATTTTTTTCGCTATATCTACTGAAGATAGGCCTAGCATTTAGAATCTCATATAGTCCCAAATTAACGCATATAGTCCCAAATTAAACCAAGACAAAATGTCGCAACATTTGCAATTTTAATTTGATTCTCAGTAGATCATCACCAGTAGGCCTATAATTCGATTCGAAAATATATATCTCGCGCAGGGGACAATGAAAACATAGGCCTGCATTTTATTTCAGCTATATAGCCTACTAGTATTCAGTAGGTAGAAGAAACCACATGCAATTAAAATTATAAAGCAAAACAAAATGTAGCAACATTTGACATTTTAATTTGATCTTCAGAAGATAGCAGTAACATGATTCTATAAAATATCGCTTTTGGGTTCATATACCACTAAATCTGCCTGCGAAGCGGTTTCCGGTAAAAGTTTATCACGCCCATAGTCCCAAACTTTGCATAAAAATTCTAGAAAATCGGTACAATATTAACAATTTTAGTGTTGAAAATCGTGTTTTACTAGAACTTGTGAATGTGATCTCTACAAATTTGTAAAGAAAATGCGAAAATTTGAGTGATATTTACGATTATATGCACATGAACAAACGAGGTCAGAAAGCGGTTAGCAGTCGGATGTAAACACAGGAAAATGTGACCTTTTTATATAGCACTAATTTTCTGAAAAATTAGTCGGACCTAAAATTTGTAGTCATTTTCAGAAATGTTATGCAGAATTTTGTTCTAGTTAAGATGATATCAAATATATATTTCAAAGTTGGACGTAACTCGTCTTATGGCCAAAACGCGTGACCCTATTTAGCACGTAAAGTCTCTGGAAAGCTTTTCTGTGGTATGTACCCTTTATCTCGTTCAGCAGACAAAAACGACAACCAACGGGCATTTAAATTTGAGCTATCTGCAGTTGATAGCAAAATCACACTTATCCGACAAACACCAAAATGACATAAAACAGATAGAGAAATGTAAAAGCTTTATTTCAAAGTTTGTTTCAGTGTCATACAGTATTCGGTTCTTGAGATATTTCAATTTTAATATTACCCTTGTAAATCAATGCAGGAGCTCTATAGACACCGGCACCAGAATCGAGCAAATTACGGCATGTCTCGCCACATTTTCTTTTAGTATAAAAATCGGCACTAGGCCGAATGCAAAGCTATAAAGAAATATTAAAATGACGAAGCTGTCCAAAATTGCTATCTTCAGAAGAAAGCAAGCAAAAAAAATTTAAAAAAATAATATTAAAAACAAAACAAAAAAACCATTGCCTAGCACGCGTTGTAGATGATGATTCAGTACGGCGCGAAACGGTAAAACTGCATTGAACGGGGTTACGCGCTCAGAGAAAAATCGGCATGCCGACTGCAGAGCTATAAAGAAATGTAAAAATAACGAAGCTGACCAAAATTTTAAACGGCACTTATAAAGCAGAGATTATCATCTGCCTGTTTCTCTATTTTTACCTCTTTTTTTTTCTCCCTTTTTTAATAGCGCGGCATAGGGCCTATAGGCCGAATGCCGATTTTTTAATTCGGGCAGAGTAACCGTGCGAGTTTTAGGATTTTTTCGCTATATCTACTGAAGATAGCATTTAGAATCTCATCCCGATTCATTGCATCTTTCTACTCTAGAAGTAATGTTTTACATTATTTTCTCTAAATTTTTACTTCATCACGTAGCGGCGAATTTTTTCTTTCTAATACATTAGTTCCGATCTGAAAGTTTAAAGCGATATTACAGACTCATCACTTTCCGCATCTGACTGTTTCTCTATTTTTACCTCTTTTTTTCCCCTTCTTTCTTATAGCTTGGCATAAAGGCCGAATGCCGAGAAAGATCATTTGGTATGTTTTATTTATATTTCATGTTGTTTTGTCTGTCTGTTTGTTTGTTTGTTTTTTATCTACCCAAGATACCATTTACGATGCGATTCGCAAATCGGCACCCGTTGCGACATGCATCATCCTCTGTGAACACGCGCGAGCCCACTTCCGGCATGCATCATTTACGATCTGCATCATTTTCTCGGAACGCGCCCGTAAAAGGCTATCTTCTTAAGATAGCATTGCAGGCCTAATAAATAAATAGCATTTAGAATCTCATCCCGATTCATTGCATCTTTCTACTCCAGAAGTAATGTTTTACATTAATTTCTCTAAATTTTTACTTCATTATGTAGCGGCGAATTTTTACCTCTTTTTTGCCCCTTTTTCTTATAGTTTGGCATATAGGCCGAATGCCGAGAAAGATCATTTGGTATATTTTTTTATATTTCATGTTTGTTTGTCTGTCTGTTTGTTTGTTTGTTTGTTTTTATCTACCCAAGATACCATTTACGGTGCGATTTGCAAATCCCCCGTTGCGACATGCATCATCTTCTGTGAACACGCGCGAGCCTGTGCTTACGGCATGCATCATTTACGATCTGCATCATTTTCTCGGAACGCGCCCGCAAACGGCTATCTTCTGAAGATAGCATTGCAGGCCTAATAAATAAATAGCATTTAGAATCTCATCCCGATTCATTGCATCTTTCTACTCTAGAAGTAATGTTTTACATTATTTTTCTAAATTTTACTTCATCATGTAGCGGCGAGTTTTTTCTTTCTAATACATCAGTCCCGATCAGAAAGTTTAAAGCGATATTACAAACTCATCACTTTCCGCATCTGCCTGTTTCTCTATTTTTACCTCTCCCCTTTTTTTTTTAATAGCGCGGCATATAGGCCGAATGCCGATTTTGTTATTCGCGCAGAGTAACCGTGCGCGTTTTAGGATTTTTTTCGCTATATCTACTGAAGATAGGCCTAGCATTTAGAATCTCATATAGTCCCAAATTAACGCATATAGTCCCAAATTAAACCAAGACAAAATGTCGCAACATTTGCAATTTTAATTTGATTCTCAGTAGATCATCACCAGTAGGCCTATAATTCGATTCGAAAATATATATCTCGCGCAGGGGACAATGAAAACATAGGCCTGCATTTTATTTCAGCTATATAGCCTACTAGTATTCAGTAGGTAGAAGAAACCACATGCAATTAAAATTATAAAGCAAAACAAAATGTAGCAACATTTGACATTTTAATTTGATCTTCAGAAGATAGCAGTAACATGATTCTATAAAATATCGCTTTTGGGTTCATATACCACTAAATCTGCCTGCGAAGCGGTTTCCGGTAAAAGTTTATCACGCCCATAGTCCCAAACTTTGCATAAAAATTCTAGAAAATCGGTACAATATTAACAATTTTAGTGTTGAAAATCGTGTTTTACTAGAACTTGTGAATGTGATCTCTACAAATTTGTAAAGAAAATGCGAAAATTTGAGTGATATTTACGATTATATGCACATGAACAAACGAGGTCAGAAAGCGGTTAGCAGTCGGATGTAAACACAGGAAAATGTGACCTTTTTATATAGCACTAATTTTCTGAAAAATTAGTCGGACCTAAAATTTGTAGTCATTTTCAGAAATGTTATGCAGAATTTTGTTCTAGTTAAGATGATATCAAATATATATTTCAAAGTTGGACGTAACTCGTCTTATGGCCAAAACGCGTGACCCCTATTTAGCACGTAAAGTCTCTGGAAAGCTTTTCTGTGGTATGTACCCTTTATCTCGTTCAGCAGACAAAAACGACAACCAACGGGCATTTAAATTTGAGCTATCTGCATTTGATAGCAAAATCACACTTATCCGACAAACACCAAAATGACATAAAACAGATAGAGAAATGTAAAAGCTTTATTTCAAAGTTTGTTTCAGTGTCATACAGTATTCGGTTCTTGAGATATTTCAATTTTAATATTACCCATGTAAATCAATGCAGGAGCTCTATAGACACCGGCACCAGAATCGAGCAAATTACGGCATGTCTCGCCACATTTTCTTTTAGTATAAAAATCGGCACTAGGCCGAATGCAAAGCTATAAAGAAATGTTAAAATGACGAAGCTGACCAAAATTGCTAACTTCAGAAGAAAGCAAGCAAAAAAAAAAAATAATAATATTAAAAACAAAACAAAAAAAAACCATTGCCTAGCACGCGTTGTAGATGATGATTCAGTACGGCGCGAAACGGTAAAACTGCATTGAACGGGGTTACGCGCTCAGAGAAAAATCGGCATGCCGACTGCAGAGCTATAAAGAAATAAAAAAAATAACGAAGCTGACCAAAATTTTAAACGGCACTTATAAAGCAGAGATTATCATCTGCCTGTTTCTCTATTTTTACCTCTTTTTTCTCCCTCTTTTTTAATAGCGCGGCATAGGGCCTATAGGCCGAATGCCGATTTTTTAATTCGGGCAGAGTAACCGTGCGAGTTTTAGGATTTTTTCGCTATATCTACTGAAGATAGCATTTAGAATCTCATCCCGATTCATTGCATCTTTCTACTCTAGAAGTAATGTTTTACATTATTTTCTCTAAATTTTACTTCATCATGTAGCGGCGAATTTTTTCTTTCTAATACATTAGTTCCGATCTGAAAGTTTAAAGCGATATTACAGACTCATCACTTTCCGCATCTGACTGTTTCTCTATTTTTACCTCTTTTTTGCCCCCTTTTTTCTTATAGCTTGGCATATAGGCCGAATGCCGAGAAAGATCATTTGGTATATTTCATTTATATTTCATGTTTGTTTGTCTGTCTGTTTGTTTGTTTGTTTGTTTGTTTTTTATCTACCCAAGATACCATTTACGATGTGATTCACAAATCGGCACCCGTTGCGACATGCATCATCCTCTGTGAACACGCGCGAGCCCACTTCCGGCATGCATCATTTACGATCTGCATCATTTTCTCGGAACGCGCCCGTAAAAGGCTATCTTCTGAAGATAGCATTGCAGGCCTAATAAATAAATAGCATTTAGAATCTCATCCCGATTCATTGCATCTTTCTACTCTAGAAGTAATGTTTTACATTAATTTCTCTAAATTTTTACTTCATTATGTAGCGGCGAATTTTTACCTCTTTTTTTCCCCCTTTTTTCTTATAGCTTGGCATATAGGCCGAATGCCGAGAAAGATCATTTGGTATATTTTTTTTTATATTTCATGTTTGTTTGTCTGTTTGTTTGTTTGTTTGTTTGTTTGTTTTTATGTAGAGCTACCATTTACGGTGCGATTTGCAAATCACCCGTTGCGACATGCATCATCTTCTGTGAACACGCGCGAGCCTGTGCTTACGGCATGCATCATTTACGATCTGCATCATTTTCTCGGAACGCGCCCGCAAACGGCTATCTTCTGAAGATAGCATTGCAGACCTAATAAATAAATAGCATTTAGAATCTCATCCCGATACATTGCATCTTTCTACTCTAGAAGTAATGTTTTACATTATTTTCTCTAAATTTTACTTCATCATGTAGCGGCGAGTTTTTTCTTTCTAATACATCAGTCCCGATCAGAAAGTTTAAAGCGATATTACAAACTCATCACTTTCCGCATCTGCCTGTTTCTCTATTTTTACCTCTCCCCCTTTTTTTTTTTAATAGCGCGGCATATAATGCCGATTTTTGTTATTCGCGCAGAGTAACCGTGCGCGTTTTAGGATTTTTTTCGCTATATCTACTGAAGATAGGCCTAGCATTTAGAATCTCATATAGTCCCAAATTAACGCATATAGTCCCAAATTAAACCAAGACAAAATGTCGCAACATTTGCAATTTTAATTTGATTCTCAGTAGATCATCACCAGTAGGCCTATAATTCGATTCGAAAATATATATCTCGCGCAGGGGACAATGAAAACATAGGCCTGCATTTTATTTCAGCTATATAGCCTACTAGTATTCATAGGTATAGAAGAAAAAAACCACATGCAATTAAAATTATAAAGCAAAACAAAATGTAGCAACATTTGACATTTTAATTTGATCTTCAGAAGATAGCAGTAACATGATTCTATAAAATATCGCTTTTGGGTTCATATACCACTAAATCCGCCTGCGAAGCGGTTTCCGGTAAAAGTTTATCACGCCTATAGTCCCAAACTTTGCATAAAAATTCTAGAAAATCGGTACAATATTAACAATTTTAGTGTTGGAAAATCGTGTTTTACTAGAACTTGTGAATGTGATCTCTACAAATTTGTAAAGAAAATGCGAAAATTTGAGTGATATTTACGATTATATGCGCATGAACAAACGAGGTCAGAAAGCGGTTAGCAGTTGGATGTAAACACAGGAAAATGTGACCTTTTATATAGCACTAATTTTCTGAAAAATTAGTCGGACCTAAAATTTGTAGTCATTTTCAGAAATGTTATGCAGAATTTTGTTCTAGTTAAGATGATATCAAATATATATTTCAAAGTTGGACGTAACTCGTCTTATGGCTAAAACGCGTGACCCCTATTTAGCACGTAAAGTCTCTGGAAAGCTTTTCTGTGGTATGTACCCTTTATCTCGTTCAGCAGACAAAAACGACAACCCACGGGCATTTAAATTTGAGCTATCTGCAGTTGATAGCAAAATCACACTTATCCGACAAACACCAAAATGACATAAAACAGATAGAGAAATGTAAAAGCTTTATGGGTTCATACCACTAAATCCGCGTGTGAAGCGGTTTCCGGTAAAAGTTTATCACGACTATAGTCCCAACTTTGCATAAAAAATGTGCAAAATCAGTACAATATTAACAATTTTAGTGTTGCAAATCGTGTTTTGCTAGAACTTGTGAATGTGATCTCTACTAATTTGAACAGAAAACGCGAAAATTTGAGTGATGTTTACGATGATGAGCGGATGAACACACGAGGTCAAAACGCGGTTAGCAGTCAGACGTAAACACGGGAAAATCGGGTCTTTTTATATAGCGCTATTTTTCTCAAAAAGTAGACCTAAAATATGGTGTCATTTTCAGATATGTTATGCAGAATTTTGTTCTGATTAAAATGATATCAAATATATATTTCAAAGTAAGACGTAACTCGACTTATAGCCTAAAACGTGACCCCTGTTTTGCACGTAAAGTCTATGGAAAGCTATTTGGTGGCATGTACCCTTTAAGGAGCAATTCCATGCGTTTTTCGCGCGTCTTTATCTATTTAAAATGCACGCGAAGAAATGAGGAAGGACATCAACAAGCGCGTGCATGGACGCCGCCATGTTTTTCGCTGTACGTGCGTTTTCCGCGAATAGGCTTACTTTTATTTCCAATTTAATAAAAATTCCGATTTTGGTAGAAGTTTGAAACCTTTTGATATGAATAATGAAGAGTTTCAAAATATTGAAAACATTATTTATTGGTGTTTAAATTACAAAGAGGTTTGTCAAATTCATTGTTCTTTTTAGCTAATTTTTTGTCATTTAAACTCATGTTTTGGCCTTCATATTTAATAAAATTGCATAAAAAATTCGATTTTAAGATATTTAAGTTTCTAGTTTGCTTTATTTATACCACTGTTCAGTATTGTAAATTGTTATAACACTCAAAGTTAAATTCATATTAATATTTAATTTCAAATAGCCATTCATTACATATGGTTTTTGGACAAAACGGGTTAAAACGGACGCTGGAGGGGGGTAGGCCTATTTGGTTGTCATTGTTTGACTTGTTAAATAGTCTGCACGTACTTATAATGTTTTATTTTTGAAGTTATGTACTTGTAGAAGATGTTCAAGTGACTTTTATTCTTAACATCAATTGATATCTTCATGAAAATTACAAATCTGCAACTATAGTGCGTTCATGTGCGTCAAAAAAAAAAAAATGGCAATTGTCGGTTATCATGCTTGTATTTGAAATCGCCAGTGTGTCTAAAGTATAAAAGAAAATAACCTAACATTTCTTTAAATTAATTCAAAACTTAGTGAAAAAGATAACAAAATCATTTTCAAGGCCTAAAACGATGTTTTAGCCTCTTCAAGGGTTCATACCACTAAATCCGCGTGTGAAGCGGTTTCCGGTAAAAGTTTATCACGACTATAGTCCCAACTTTGCATAAAAATGTGCAAAATCAGTACAATATTAACAATTTTCGTGTTGCAAATCGTGTTTTGCTAGAACTTGTGAATGTGCTCTCTACTAATTTGAACAGAAAACGCGAAAATTTGAGTGATGTTTACGATGATGAGCGGATGAACACACGAGGTCAAAACGCGGTTAGCAGTCAGACGTAAACACGGGAAAATCGGGTCTTTTTATATAGCGCTATTTTTCTCAAAAAGTAGACCTAAAATATGGTGTCATTTTCAGATATGTTATGCAGAATTTTGTTCTGATTAAAATGATATCAAATATATATTTCAAAGTAAGACGTAACTCGACTTATAGCCTAAAACGTGACCCCTGTTTTGCACGTAAAGTCTATGGAAAGCTATTTGGTGGCATGTACCCTTTAAGGAGCAATTCCATGCGTTTTTCGCGCGTCTTTATCTATTTAAAATGCACGCGAAGAAATGAGGAAGGACATCAACAAGCGCGTGCATGGACGCCGCCATGTTTTTCGCTGTACGTGCGTTTTCCGCGAATAGGCTTACTTTTATTTCCAATTTAATAAAAATTCCGATTTTGGTAGAAGTTTGAAACCTTTTGATATGAATAATGAAGAGTTTCAAAATATTGAAAACATTATTTATTGGTGTTTAAATTACAAAGAGGTTTGTCAAATTCATTGTTCTTTTTAGCTAATTTTTTGTCATTTAAACTCATGTTTTGGCCTTCATATTTAATAAAATTGCATAAAAAATTCGATTTTAAGATATTTAAGTTTCTAGTTTGCTTTATTTATACCACTGTTCAGTATTGTAAATTGTTATAACACTCAAAGTTAAATTCATATTAATATTTAATTTCAAATAGCCATTCATTACATATGGTTTTTGGACAAAACGGGTTAAAACGGACGCTGGAGGGGGGTAGGCCTATTTGGTTGTCATTGTTTGACTTGTTAAATAGTCTGCACGTACTTATAATGTTTTATTTTTGAAGTTATGTACTTGTAGAAGATGTTCAAGTGACTTTTATTCTTAACATCAATTGATATCTTCATGAAAATTACAAATCTGCAACTATAGTGCGTTCATGTGCGTCAAAATGACGAAAAATGGCAATTGTCGGTTATCATGCTTGTATTTGAAATCGCCAGTGTGTCTAAAGTATAAAAGAAAATAACCTAACATTTCTTTAAATTAATTCAAAACTTAGTGAAAAAGATAACAAAATCATTTTCAAGGCCTAAAAACGATGTTTTAGCCTCTTTAAGGAGCAATTCCATGCGTTTTCGCGCGTCTTTATCTATTTAAAATGCACGCGAAGAAATGAGGAAGGACATCAACAAGCGCGTGCATGGACGCCGCCATGTTTTTCGCTGTACGTGCGTTTTCCGCGAATAGGCTTACTTTTATTTCCAATTTAATAAAAATTCCGATTTTGGTAGAAGTTTGAAACCTTTTGATATGAATAATGAAGAGTTTCAAAATATTGAAAACATTATTTATTGGTGTTTAAATTACAAAGAGGTTTGTCAAATTCATTGTTCTTTTTAGCTAATTTTTTGTCATTTAAACTCATGTTTTGGCCTTCATATTTAATAAAATTGCATAAAAAATTCGATTTTAAGATATTTAAGTTTCTAGTTTGCTTTATTTATACCACTGTTCAGTATTGTAAATTGTTATAACACTCAAAGTTAAATTCATATTAATATTTAATTTCAAATAGCCATTCATTACATATGGTTTTTGGACAAAACGGGTTAAAACGGACGCTGGAGGGGGGGTAGGCCTATTTGGTTGTCATTGTTTGACTTGTTAAATAGTCTGCACGTACTTATAATGTTTTATTTTTGAAGTTATGTACTTGTAGAAGATGTTCAAGTGACTTTTATTCTTAACATCAATTGATATCTTCATGAAAATTACAAATCTGCAACTATAGTGCGTTCATGTGCGTCAAAATGACGAAAAATGGCAATTGTCGGTTATCATGCTTGTATTTGAAATCGCCAGTGTGTCTAAAGTATAAAAGAAAATAACCTAACATTTCTTTAAATTAATTCAAAACATAGTGAAAAAAGATAACAAAATCATTTTCAAGGCCTAAAAACGATGTTTTAGCCTCTTTAAGGAGCAATTCCATGCGTTTTTCGCGCGTCTTTATCTATTTAAAATGCACGCGAAGAAATGAGGAAGGACATCAACAAGCGCGTGCATGGACGCCGCCATGTTTTTCGCTGTACGTGCGTTTTCCGCGAATAGGCTTACTTTTATTTCCAATTTAATAAAAATTCCGATTTTGGTAGAAGTTTGAAACCTTTTGATATGAATAATGAAGAGTTTCAAAATATTGAAAACATTATTTATTGGTGTTTAAATTACAAAGAGGTTTGTCAAATTCATTGTTCTTTTTTAGCTAATTTTTTTGTCATTTAAACTCATGTTTTGGCCTTCATATTTAATAAAATTGCATAAAAAATTCGATTTTAAGATATTTAAGTTTCTAGTTTGCTTTATTTATACCACTGTTCAGTATTGTAAATTGTTATAACACTCAAAGTTAAATTCATATTACTATTTAATTTCAAATAGCCATTCATTACATATGGTTTTTGGACAAAACGGGTTAAAACGGACGCTGGAGGGGGGGTAGGCCTATTTGGTTGTCATTGTTTGACTTGTTAAATAGTCTGCACGTACTTATAATGTTTTATTTTTGAAGTTATGTACTTGTAGAAGATGTTCAAGTGACTTTTATTCTTAACATCAATTGATATCTTCATGAAAATTACAAATCTGCAACTATAGTGCGTTCATGTGCGTCAAAATGACGAAAAATGGCAATTGTCGGTTATCATGCTTGTATTTGAAATCGCCAGTGTGTCTAAAGTATAAAAGAAAATAACCTAACATTTCTTTAAATTAATTCAAAACTTAGTGAAAAAGATAACAAAATCATTTTCAAGGCCTAAAAACGATGTTTTAGCCTCTTCAAGGAGCAATTCCATGCGTTTTTCGCGCGTCTTTATCTATTTAAAATGCACGCGAAGAAATGAGGAAGGACATCAACAAGCGCGTGCATGGACGCCGCCATGTTTTTCGCTGTACGTGCGTTTTCCGCGAATAGGCTTACTTTTATTTCCAATTTAATAAAAATTCCGATTTTGGTAGAAGTTTGAAACCTTTTGATATGAATAATGAAGAGTTTCAAAATATTGAAAACATTATTTATTGGTGTTTAAATTACAAAGAGGTTTGTCAAATTCATTGTTCTTTTTAGCTAATTTTTTGTCATTTAAACTCATGTTTTGGCCTTCATATTTAATAAACTTGCATAAAAAATTCGATTTTAAGATATTTAAGTTTCTAGTTTGCTTTATTTATACCACTGTTCAGTATTGTAAATTGTTATAACACTCAAAGTTAAATTCATATTAATATTTAATTTCAAATAGCCATTCATTACATATGGTTTTTGGACAAAACGGGTTAAAACGGACGCTGGAGGGGGGGGGGGGTAGGCCTATTTGGTTGTCATTGTTTGACTTGTTAAATAGTCTGCACGTACTTATAATGTTTTATTTTTGAAGTTATGTACTTGTAGAAGATGTTCAAGTGACTTTTATTCTTAACATCAATTGATATCTTCATGAAAATTACAAATCTGCAACTATAGTGCGTTCATGTGCGTCAAAATGACAAAAAATGGCAATTGTCGGTTATCATGCTTGTATTTGAAATCGCCAGTGTGTCTAAAGTATAAAAGAAAATAACCTAACATTTCTTTAAATTAATTCAAAACTTAGTGAAAAGATAACAAAATCATTTTCAAGGCCTAAAACGATGTTTTAGCCTCTTTAAGGAGCAATTCCATGCGTTTTTCGCGCGTCTTTATCTATTTAAAATGCACGCGAAGAAATGAGGAAGGACATCAACAAGCGCGTGCATGGACGCCGCCATGTTTTTCGCTGTACGTGCGTTTTCCGCGAATAGGCTTACTTTTATTTCCAATTTAATAAAAATTCCGATTTTGGTAGAAGTTTGAAACCTTTTGATATGAATAATGAAGAGTTTCAAAATATTGAAAACATTATTTATTGGTGTTTAAATTACAAAGAGGTTTGTCAAATTCATTGTTCTTTTTAGCTAATTTTTTGTCATTTAAACTCATGTTTTGGCCTTCATATTTAATAAAATTGCATAAAAATTCGATTTTAAGATATTTAAGTTTCTAGTTTGCTTTATTTATACCACTGTTCAGTATTGTAAATTGTTATAACACTCAAAGTTAAATTCATATTAATATTTAATTTCAAATAGCCATTCATTACATATGGTTTTTGGACAAAACGGGTTAAAACGGACGCTGGAGGGGGGTAGGCCTATTTGGTTGTCATTGTTTGACTTGTTAAATAGTCTGCACGTACTTATAATGTTTTATTTTGAAGTTATGTACTTGTAGAAGATGTTCAAGTGACTTTTATTCTTAACATCAATTGATATCTTCATGAAAATTACAAATCTGCAACTATAGTGCGTTCATGTGCGTCAAAATGAAAAAAATGGCAATTGTCGGTTATCATGCTTGTATTTGAAATCGCCAGTGTGTCTAAAGTATAAAAGAAAATAACCTAACATTTCTTTAAATTAATTCAAAACTTAGTGAAAAAGATAACAAAATCATTTTCAAGGCCTAAAAACGATGTTTTAGCCTCTTTAAGGAGCAATTCCATGCGTTTTTCGCGCGTCTTTATCTATTTAAAATGCACGCGAAGAAATGAGGAAGGACATCAACAAGCGCGTGCATGGACGCCGCCATGTTTTTCGCTGTACGTGCGTTTTCCGCGAATAGGCTTACTTTTATTTCCAATTTAATAAAAATTCCGATTTTGGTAGAAGTTTGAAACCTTTTGATATGAATAATGAAGAGTTTCAAAATATTGAAAACATTATTTATTGGTGTTTAAATTACAAAGAGGTTTGTCAAATTCATTGTTCTTTTTAGCTAATTTTTTGTCATTTAAACTCATGTTTTGGCCTTCATATTTAATAAAATTGCATAAAAATTCGATTTTAAGATATTTAAGTTTCTAGTTTGCTTTATTTATACCACTGTTCAGTATTGTAAATTGTTATAACACTCAAAGTTAAATTCATATTACTATTTAATTTCAAATAGCCATTCATTACATATGGTTTTTGGACAAAACGGGTTAAAACGGACGCTGGAGGGGGGTAGGCCTATTTGGTTGTCATTGTTTGACTTGTTAAATAGTCTGCACGTACTTATAATGTTTTATTTTTGAAGTTATGTACTTGTAGAAGATGTTCAAGTGACTTTTATTCTTAACATCAATTGATATCTTCATGAAAATTACAAATCTGCAACTATAGTGCGTTCATGTGCGTCAAAATGACGAAAAATGGCAATTGTCGGTTATCATGCTTGTATTTGAAATCGCCAGTGTGTCTAAAGTATAAAAGAAAATAACCTAACATTTCTTTAAATTAATTCAAAACTTAGTGAAAAAGATAACAAAATCATTTTCAAGGCCTAAAAACGATGTTTTAGCCTCTTCAAGGGTTCATACCACTAAATCCGCGTGTGAAGCGGTTTCCGGTAAAAGTTTATCACGACTATAGTCCCAACTTTGCATAAAAAATGTGCAAAATCAGTACAATATTAACAATTTTAGTGTTGCAAATCGTGTTTTGCTAGAACTTGTGAATGTGATCTCTACTAATTTGAACAGAAAACGCGAAAATTTGAGTGATGTTTACGATGATGAGCGGATGAACACACGAGGTCAAAACGCGGTTAGCAGTCAGACGTAAACACGGGAAAATCGGGTCTTTTTATATAGCGCTATTTTTCTCAAAAAGTAGACCTAAAATATGGTGTCATTTTCAGATATGTTATGCAGAATTTTGTTCTGATTAAAATGATATCAAATATATATTTCAAAGTAAGACGTAACTCGACTTATAGCCTAAAACGTGACCCCTGTTTTGCACGTAAAGTCTATGGAAAGCTATTTGGTGGCATGTACCCTTTAAGGAGCAATTCCATGCGTTTTTCGCGCGTCTTTATCTATTTAAAATGCACGCGAAGAAATGAGGAAGGACATCAACAAGCGCGTGCATGGACGCCGCCATGTTTTTCGCTGTACGTGCGTTTTCCGCGAATAGGCTTACTTTTATTTCCAATTTAATAAAAATTCCGATTTTGGTAGAAGTTTGAAACCTTTTGATATGAATAATGAAGAGTTTCAAAATATTGAAAACATTATTTATTGGTGTTTAAATTACAAAGAGGTTTGTCAAATTCATTGTTCTTTTTAGCTAATTTTTTGTCATTTAAACTCATGTTTTGGCCTTCATATTTAATAAAATTGCATAAAAATTCGATTTTAAGATATTTAAGTTTCTAGTTTGCTTTATTTATACCACTGTTCAGTATTGTAAATTGTTATAACACTCAAAGTTAAATTCATATTAATATTTAATTTCAAATAGCCATTCATTACATATGGTTTTTGGACAAAACGGGTTAAAACGGACGCTGGAGGGGGGGTAGGCCTATTTGGTTGTCATTGTTTGACTTGTTAAATAGTCTGCACGTACTTATAATGTTTTATTTTTGAAGTTATGTACTTGTAGAAGATGTTCAAGTGACTTTTATTCTTAACATCAATTGATATCTTCATGAAAATTACAAATCTGCAACTATAGTGCGTTCATGTGCGTCAAAATGACGAAAAATGGCAATTGTCGGTTATCATGCTTGTATTTGAAATCGCCAGTGTGTCTAAAGTATAAAAGAAAATAACCTAACATTTCTTTAAATTAATTCAAAACTTAGTGAAAAAGATAACAAAATCATTTTCAAGGCCTAAAACGATGTTTTAGCCTCTTCAAGGGTTCATACCACTAAATCCGCGTGTGAAGCGGTTTCCGGTAAAAGTTTATCACGACTATAGTCCCAACTTTGCATAAAAATGTGCAAAATCAGTACAATATTAACAATTTTAGTGTTGCAAATCGTGTTTTGCTAGAACTTGTGAATGTGATCTCTACTAATTTGAACAGAAAACGCGAAAATTTGAGTGATGTTTACGATGATGAGCGCATGAACACACGAGGTCAAAACGCGGTTAGCAGTCAGACGTAAACACGGGAAAATCGGGTCTTTTATATAGCGCTATTTTTCTCAAAAAGTAGACCTAAAATATGGTGTCATTTTCAGATATGTTATGCAGAATTTTGTTCTGATTAAAATGATATCAAATATATATTTCAAAGTAAGACGTAACTCGACTTATAGCCTAAAACGTGACCCTGTTTTGCACGTAAAGTCTATGGAAAGCTATTTGGTGGCATGTACCCTTTAAGGAGCAATTCCATGCGTTTTTCGCGCGTCTTTATCTATTTAAAATGCACGCGAAGAAATGAGGAAGGACATCAACAAGCGCGTGCATGGACGCCGCCATGTTTTTCGCTGTACGTGCGTTTTCCGCGAATAGGCTTACTTTTATTTCCAATTTAATAAAAATTCCGATTTTGGTAGAAGTTTGAAACCTTTTGATATGAATAATGAAGAGTTTCAAAATATTGAAAACATTATTTATTGGTGTTTAAATTACAAAGAGGTTTGTCAAATTCATTGTTCTTTTTAGTTAATTTTTTTGTCATTTAAACTCATGTTTTGGCCTTCATATTTAATAAAATTGCATAATCATTTCGTTTTTAATATATTTAAGTTTCTAGTTTGCTTTATTTATACCACTGTTCAGTATTGTAAATTGTTATAACACTCAAAGTTAAATTCATATTAATATTTAATTTCAAATAGCCATTCATTACATATGGTTTTTGGACAAAACGGGTTAAAACGGACGCTGGAGGGGGGGTAGGCCTATTTGGTTGTCATTGTTTGACTTGTTAAATAGTCTGCACGTACTTATAATGTTTTATTTTTGAAGTTATGTACTTGTAGAAGATGTTCAAGTGACTTTTATTCTTAACATCAATTGATATCTTCATGAAAATTACAAATCTGCAACTATAGTGCGTTCATGTGCGTCAAAATGACGAAAAATGGCAATTGTCGGTTATCATGCTTGTATTTGAAATCGCCAGTGTGTCTAAAGTATAAAAGAAAATAACCTAACATTTCTTTAAATTAATTCAAAACTTAGTGAAAAAGATAACAAAATCATTTTCAAGGCCTAAAAACGATGTTTTAGCCTCTTTAAGGAGCAATTCCATGCGTTTTTCGCGCGTCTTTATCTATTTAAAATGCACGCGAAGAAATGAGGAAGGACATCAACAAGCGCGTGCATGGACGCCGCCATGTTTTTCGCTGTACGTGCGTTTTCCGCGAATAGGCTTACTTTTTATTTCCAATTTAATAAAAATTCCGATTTTGGTAGAAGTTTGAAACCTTTTGATATGAATAATGAAGAGTTTCAAAATATTGAAAACATTATTTATTGGTGTTTAAATTACAAAGAGGTTTGTCAAATTCATTGTTCTTTTTTAGCTAATTTTTTTGTCATTTAAACTCATGTTTTGGCCTTCATATTTAATAAAATTGCATAAAAAAATTCGATTTTAAGATATTTAAGTTTCTAGTTTGCTTTATTTATACCACTGTTCAGTATTGTAAATTGTTATAACACTCAAAGTTAAATTCATATTAATATTTAATTTCAAATAGCCATTCATTACATATGGTTTTTGGACAAAACGGGTTAAAACGGACGCTGGAGGGGGGTAGGCCTATTTGGTTGTCATTGTTTGACTTGTTAAATAGTCTGCACGTACTTATAATGTTTTATTTTTGAAGTTATGTACTTGTAGAAGATGTTCAAGTGACTTTTATTCTTAACATCAATTGATATCTTCATGAAAATTACAAATCTGCAACTATAGTGCGTTCATGTGCGTCAAAATGACGAAAAATGGCAATTGTCGGTTATCATGCTTGTATTTGAAATCGCCAGTGTGTCTAAAGTATAAAAGAAAATAACCTAACATTTCTTTAAATTAATTCAAAACTTAGTGAAAAAGATAACAAAATCATTTTAAAGGCCTAAAACGATGTTTTAGCCTCTTTAAGGAGCAATTCCATGCGTTTTTCGCGCGTCTTTATCTATTTAAAATGCACGCGAAGAAATGAGGAAGGACATCAACAAGCGCGTGCATGGACGCCGCCATGTTTTTCGCTGTACGTGCGTTTTCCGCGAATAGGCTTACTTTTATTTCCAATTTAATAAAAATTCCGATTTTGGTAGAAGTTTGAAACCTTTGATATGAATAAAGAATAGTTTCAAAATATGAAACACATGGTTTATTGGTGTTTAAATTACAAAGAGGTTTGTCAAATTCATTGTTCTTTTTTAGCTATTTTTTTGTCATTTAACCTCATGTTTTGGCCTTCATATTTAATAAAATTGCATAAAAATTCGATTTTAAGATATTTAAGTTTCTAGTTTGCTTTATTTATACCACTGTTCAGTATTGTAAATTGTTATAACACTCAAAGTTAAATTCATATTACTATTTAATTTCAAATAGCCATTCATTACATATGGTTTTTGGACAAAACGGGTTAAAACGGACGCTGGAGGGGGGGGTAGGCCTATTTGGTTGTCATTGTTTGACTTGTTAAATAGTCTGCACGTACTTATAATGTTTTATTTTTGAAGTTATGTACTTGTAGAAGATGTTCAAGTGACTTTTATTCTTAACATCAATTGATATCTTCATGAAAATTACAAATCTGCAACTATAGTGCGTTCATGTGCGTCAAAATGACGAAAAATGGCAATTGTCGGTTATCATGCTTGTATTTGAAATCGCCAGTGTGTCTAAAGTATAAAAGAAAATAACCTAACATTTCTTTAAATTAATTCAAAACTTAGTGAAAAAGATAACAAAATCATTTTCAAGGCCTAAAAACGATGTTTTAGCCTCTTCAAGGAGCAATTCCATGCGTTTTTCGCGCGTCTTTATCTATTTAAAATGCACGCGAAGAAATGAGGAAGGACATCAACAAGCGCGTGCATGGACGCCGCCATGTTTTTCGCTGTACGTGCGTTTTCCGCGAATAGGCTTACTTTTATTTCCAATTTAATAAAAATTCCGATTTTGGTAGAAGTTTGAAACCTTTTGATATGAATAATGAAGAGTTTCAAAATATTGAAAACATTATTTATTGGTGTTTAAATTACAAAGAGGTTTGTCAAATTCATTGTTCTTTTTAGCTAATTTTTTGTCATTTAAACTCATGTTTTGGCCTTCATATTTAATAAAATTGCATAAAAATTCGATTTTAAGATATTTAAGTTTCTAGTTTGCTTTATTTATACCACTGTTCAGTATTGTAAATTGTTATAACACTCAAAGTTAAATTCATATTAATATTTAATTTCAAATAGCCATTCATTACATATGGTTTTTGGACAAAACGGGTTAAAACGGACGCTGGAGGGGGGGGGGGTAGGCCTATTTGGTTGTCATTGTTTGACTTGTTAAATAGTCTGCACGTACTTATAATGTTTTATTTTTGAAGTTATGTACTTGTAGAAGATGTTCAAGTGACTTTTATTCTTAACATCAATTGATATCTTCATGAAAATTACAAATCTGCAACTATAGTGCGTTCATGTGCGTCAAAATGACGAAAAATGGCAATTGTCGGTTATCATGCTTGTATTTGAAATCGCCAGTGTGTCTAAAGTATATAAAAAGAAAATAACCTAACATTTCTTTAAATTAATTCAAAACTTAGTGAAAAAGATAACAAAATCATTTTCAAGGCCTAAAAACGATGTTTTAGCCTCTTTAAGGAGCAATTCCATGCGTTTTTCGCGCGTCTTTATCTATTTAAAATGCACGCGAAGAAATGAGGAAGGACATCAACAAGCGCGTGCATGGACGCCGCCATGTTTTTCGCTGTACGTGCGTTTTCCGCGAATAGGCTTACTTTTATTTCCAATTTAATAAAAATTCCGATTTTGGTAGAAGTTTGAAACCTTTTGATATGAATAATGAAGAGTTTCAAAATATTGAAAACATTATTTATTGGTGTTTAAATTACAAAGAGGTTTGTCAAATTCATTGTTCTTTTTAGCTAATTTTTTGTCATTTAAACTCATGTTTTGGCCTTCATATTTAATAAAATTGCATAAAAAATTCGATTTTAAGATATTTAAGTTTCTAGTTTGCTTTATTTATACCACTGTTCAGTATTGTAAATTGTTATAACACTCAAAGTTAAATTCATATTAATATTTAATTTCAAATAGCCATTCATTACATATGGTTTTTGGACAAAACGGGTTAAAACGGACGCTGGAGGGGGGTAGGCCTATTTGGTTGTCATTGTTTGACTTGTTAAATAGTCTGCACGTACTTATAATGTTTTATTTTTGAAGTTATGTACTTGTAGAAGATGTTCAAGTGACTTTTATTCTTAACATCAATTGATATCTTCATGAAAATTACAAATCTGCAACTATAGTGCGTTCATGTGCGTCAAAATGACGAAAAATGGCAATTGTCGGTTATCATGCTTGTATTTGAAATCGCCAGTGTGTCTAAAGTATAAAAGAAAATAACCTAACATTTCTTTAAATTAATTCAAAACTTAGTGAAAAAGATAACAAAATCATTTTCAAGGCCTAAAAACGATGTTTTAGCCTCTTTAAGGAGCAATTCCATGCGTTTTTCGCGCGTCTTTATCTATTTAAAATGCACGCGAAGAAATGAGGAAGGACATCAACAAGCGCGTGCATGGACGCCGCCATGTTTTTCGCTGTACGTGCGTTTTCCGCGAATAGGCTTACTTTTATTTCCAATTTAATAAAAATTCCGATTTTGGTAGAAGTTTGAAACCTTTTGATATGAATAATGAAGAGTTTCAAAATATTGAAACATTATTATTTATTGGTGTTTAAATTACAAAGAGGTTTGTCAAATTCATTGTTCTTTTTAGCTAATTTTTTGTCATTTAAACTCATGTTTTGGCCTTCATATTTAATAAAATTGCATAAAAATTCGATTTTAAGATATTTAAGTTTCTAGTTTGCTTTATTTATACCACTGTTCAGTATTGTAAATTGTTATAACACTCAAAGTTAAATTCATATTACTATTTAATTTCAAATAGCCATTCATTACATATGGTTTTTGGACAAAACGGGTTAAAACGGACGCTGGAGGGGGGGGGGGTAGGCCTATTTGGTTGTCATTGTTTGACTTGTTAAATAGTCTGCACGTACTTATAATGTTTTATTTTTGAAGTTATGTACTTGTAGAAGATGTTCAAGTGACTTTTATTCTTAACATCAATTGATATCTTCATGAAAATTACAAATCTGCAACTATAGTGCGTTCATGTGCGTCAAAATGACGAAAAATGGCAATTGTCGGTTATCATGCTTGTATTTGAAATCGCCAGTGTGTCTAAAGTATAAAAGAAAATAACCTAACATTTCTTTAAATTAATTCAAAACTTAGTGAAAAAGATAACAAAATCATTTTCAAGGCCTAAAAACGATGTTTTAGCCTCTTCAAGGGTTCATACCACTAAATCCGCGTGTGAAGCGGTTTCCGGTAAAAGTTTATCACGACTATAGTCCCAACTTTGCATAAAAAATGTGCAAAATCAGTACAATATTAACAATTTTAGTGTTGCAAATCGTGTTTTGCTAGAACTTGTGAATGTGATCTCTACTAATTTGAACAGAAAACGCGAAAATTTGAGTGATGTTTACGATGATGAGCGGATGAACACACGAGGTCAAAACGCGGTTAGCAGTCAGACGTAAACACGGGAAAATCGGGTCTTTTTATATAGCGCTATTTTTCTCAAAAAGTAGACCTAAAATATGGTGTCATTTTCAGATATGTTATGCAGAATTTTGTTCTGATTAAAATGATATCAAATATATATTTCAAAGTAAGACGTAACTCGACTTATAGCCTAAAACGTGACCCTGTTTTGCACGTAAAGTCTATGGAAAGCTATTTGGTGGCATGTACCCTTTAAGGAGCAATTCCATGCGTTTTTCGCGCGTCTTTATCTATTTAAAATGCACGCGAAGAAATGAGGAAGGACATCAACAAGCGCGTGCATGGACGCCGCCATGTTTTTCGCTGTTCGTGCGTTTTCCGCGAATAGGCTTACTTTTATTTCCAATTTAATAAAAATTCCGATTTTGGTAGAAGTTTGAAACCTTTTGATATGAATAATGAAGAGTTTCAAAATATTGAAAACATTATTTATTGGTGTTTAAATTACAAAGAGGTTTGTCAAATTCATTGTTCTTTTTTAGCTAATTTTTTGTCATTTAAACTCATGTTTTGGCCTTCATATTTAATAAATTTGCATAAAAAATTCGATTTTAAGATATTTAAGTTTCTAGTTTGCTTTATTTATACCACTGTTCAGTATTGTAAATTGTTATAACACTCAAAGTTAAATTCATATTAATATTTAATTTCAAATAGCCATTCATTACATATGGTTTTTGGACAAAACGGGTTAAAACGGACGCTGGAGGGGGGTAGGCCTATTTGGTTGTCATTGTTTGACTTGTTAAATAGTCTGCACGTAATTATAATGTTATAATTTTAAAGTTATGTACTTGTAGAAGATGTTCAAGTGACTTTTATTCTTAACATCAATTGATATCTTCATGAAAATTACAAATCTGCAACTATAGTGCGTTCATGTGCGTCAAAATGACGAAAAATGGCAATTGTCGGTTATCATGCTTGTATTTGAAATCGCCAGTGTGTCTAAAGTATAAAAGAAAATAACCTAACATTTCTTTAAATTAATTCAAAACTTAGTGAAAAAGATAACAAAATCATTTTCAAGGCCTAAAAACGATGTTTTAGCCTCTTTAAGGAGCAATTCCATGCGTTTTTCGCGCGTCTTTATCTATTTAAAATGCACGCGAAGAAATGAGGAAGGACATCAACAAGCGCGTGCATGGACGCCGCCATGTTTTTCGCTGTACGTGCGTTTTCCGCGAATAGGCTTACTTTTATTTCCAATTTAATAAAAATTCCGATTTTGGTAGAAGTTTGAAACCTTTTGATATGAATAATGAAGAGTTTCAAAATATTGAAAACATTATTTATTGGTGTTTAAATTACAAAGAGGTTTGTCAAATTCATTGTTCTTTTTAGCTAATTTTTTGTCATTTAAACTCATGTTTTGGCCTTCATATTTAATAAAATTGCATAAAAATTCGATTTTAAGATATTTAAGTTTCTAGTTTGCTTTATTTATACCACTGTTCAGTATTGTAAATTGTTATAACACTCAAAGTTAAATTCATATTACTATTTAATTTCAAATAGCCATTCATTACATATGGTTTTTGGACAAAACGGGTTAAAACGGACGCTGGAGGGGGGGTAGGCCTATTTGGTTGTCATTGTTTGACTTGTTAAATAGTCTGCACGTACTTATAATGTTTTATTTTGAAGTTATGTACTTGTAGAAGATGTTCAAGTGACTTTTATTCTTAACATCAATTGATATCTTCATGAAAATTACAAATCTGCAACTATAGTGCGTTCATGTGCGTCAAAATGACGAAAAATGGCAATTGTCGGTTATCATGCTTGTATTTGAAATCGCCAGTGTGTCTAAAGTATAAAAGAAAATAACCTAACATTTCTTTAAATTAATTCAAAACTTAGTGAAAAAGATAACAAAATCATTTTCAAGGCCTAAAAACGATGTTTTAGCCTCTTCAAGGGTTCATACCACTAAATCCGCGTGTGAAGCGGTTTCCGGTAAAAGTTTATCACGACTATAGTCCCAACTTTGCATAAAAAATGTGCAAAATCAGTACAATATTAACAATTTTAGTGTTGCAAATCGTGTTTTGCTAGAACTTGTGAATGTGATCTCTACTAATTTGAACAGAAAACGCGAAAATTTGAGTGATGTTTACGATGATGAGCGGATGAACACACGAGGTCAAAACGCGGTTAGCAGTCAGACGTAAACACGGGAAAATCGGGTCTTTTTATATAGCGCTATTTTTCTCAAAAAGTAGACCTAAAATATGGTGTCATTTTCAGATATGTTATGCAGAATTTTGTTCTGATTAAAATGATATCAAATATATATTTCAAAGTAAGACGTAACTCGACTTATAGCCTAAAACGTGACCCCTGTTTTGCACGTAAAGTCTATGGAAAGCTATTTGGTGGCATGTACCCTTATTTCAAAGTTTGTTTCAGTGTCATACAGTATTCGGTTCTTGAGATATTTCAATTTTAATATTACCCTTGTAAATCAATGCAGGAGCTCTATAGACACCGGCACCAGAATCGAGCAAATTACGGCATGTCTCGCCACATTTTCTTTTAGTATAAAAATCGGCACTAGGCCGAATGCAAAGCTATAAAGAAATATTAAAATGACGAAGCTGTCCAAAATTGCTATCTTCAGAGGAAAGCAAGCAAAAAAAATAAAAAATAATAATATTAAAAAAACAACAACAAAAACCATTGCCTAGCACGCGTTGTAGATGATGATTCAGTACGGCGCGAAACGGTAAAACTGCATTGAACGGGGTTACGCGCTCAGAGAAAAATCGGCATGCCGACTGCAGAGCTATAAAGAAATGTAAAAATAACGAAGCTGACCAAAATTTTAAACGGCACTTATAAAGCAGAGATTATCATCTGCCTGTTTCTCTATTTTTACCTCTTTTTTCTCCCTTTTTTAATAGCGCGGCATAGGGCCTATAGGCCGAATGCCGATTTTTAATTCGGGCAGAGTAACCGTGCGAGTTTTAGGATTTTTTCGCTATATCTACTGAAGATAGCATTTAGAATCTCATCCCGATTCATTGCATCTTTCTACTCTAGAAGTAATGTTTTACATTATTTTCTCTAAATTTTTACTTCATCACGTAGCGGCGAATTTTTTCTTTCTAATACATTAGTTCCGATCTGAAAGTTTAAAGCGATATTACAGACTCATCACTTTCCGCATCTGACTGTTTCTCTATTTTTACCTCTTTTTCCCCCTTCTTTCTTATAGCTTGGCATATAGGCCGAATGCCGAGAAAGATCATTTGGTATATTTTATTTATATTTCATGTTTGTTTGTCTGTCTGTTTGTTTGTTTGTTTTTTATCTACCCAAGATACCATTTACGATGCGATTCGCAAATCGGCACCCGTTGCGACATGCATCATCCTCTGTGAACACGCGCGAGCTCACTTCCGGCATGCATCATTTACGATCTGCATCATTTTCTCGGAACGCGCCCGTAAAAGGCTATCTTCTTAAGATAGCATTGCAGGCCTAATAAATAAATAGCATTTAGAATCTCATCCCGATTCATTGCATCTTTCTACTCCAGAAGTAATGTTTTACATTAATTTCTCTAATTTTTTACTTCATTATGTAGCGGCGAATTTTTACCTCTTTTTTTGCCCCCTTTTTCTTATAGTTTGGCATATAGGCCGAATGCCGAGAAAGATCATTTGGTATATTTTTTTTATATTTCATGTTTGTTTGTCTGTCTGTTTGTTTGTTTGTTTGTTTTTATCTACCCAAGATACCATTTACGGTGCGATTTGCAAATCACCCGTTGCGACATGCATCATCTTCTGTGAACACGCGCGAGCCTGTGCTTACGGCATGCATCATTTACGATCTGCATCATTTTCTCGGAACGCGCCCGCAAACGGCTATCTTCTGAAGATAGCATTGCAGGCCTAATAAATAAATAGCATTTAGAATCTCATCCCGATTCATTGCATCTTTCTACTCTAGAAGTAATGTTTTACATTATTTTCTCTAAATTTTACTTCATCATGTAGCGGCGAGTTTTTTCTTTCTAATACATCAGTCCCGATCAGAAAGTTTAAAGCGATATTACAAACTCATCACTTTCCGCATCTGCCTGTTTCTCTATTTTTACCTCTCCCCCTTTTTTTTTTTTTTTGCGCAGCATATAGGCCGAATGCCGATTTTGTTGTTCGCGCAGAGTAACCGTGCGCGTTTTAGGATTTTTTTCGCTATATCTACTGAAGATAGGCCTAGCATTTAGAATCTCATATAGTCCCAAATTAACGCATATAGTCCCAAATTAAACCAAGACAAAATGTCGCAACATTTGCAATTTTAATTTGATTCTCAGTAGATCATCACCAGTAGGCCTATAATTCGATTCGAAAATATATATCTCGCGCAGGGGACAATGAAAACATAGGCCTGCATTTTATTTCAGCTATATAGCCTACTAGTATTCAGTAGGTAGAAGAAACCACATGCAATTAAAATTATAAAGCAAAACAAAATGTAGCAACATTTGACATTTTAATTTGATCTTCAGAAGATAGCAGTAACATGATTCTATAAAATATCGCTTTTGGGTTCATATACCACTAAATCTGCCTGCGAAGCGGTTTCCGGTAAAAGTTTATCACGCCCATAGTCCCAAACTTTGCATAAAAATTCTAGAAAATCGGTACAATATTAACAATTTTAGTGTTGAAAATCGTGTTTTACTAGAACTTGTGAATGTGATCTCTACAAATTTGTAAAGAAAATGCGAAAATTTGAGTGATATTTACGATTATATGCACATGAACAAACGAGGTCAGAAAGCGGTTAGCAGTCGGATGTAAACACAGGAAAATGTGACCTTTTATATAGCACTAATTTTCTGAAAAATTAGTCGGACCTAAAATTTGTAGTCATTTTCAGAAATGTTATGCAGAATTTTGTTCTAGTTAAGATGATATCAAATATATATTTCAAAGTTGGACGTAACTCGTCTTATGGCCAAAACGCGTGACCCTATTTAGCACGTAAAGTCTCTGGAAAGCTTTTCTGTGGTATGTACCCTTTATCTCGTTCAGCAGACAAAAACGACAACCAACGGGCATTTAAATTTGAGCTATCTGCAGTTGATAGCAAAATCACACTTATCCGACAAACACCAAAATGACATAAAACAGATAGAGAAATGTAAAAGCTTTATTTCAAAGTTTGTTTCAGTGTCATACAGTATTCGGTTCTTGAGATATTTCAATTTTAATATTACCCTTGTAAATCAATGCAGGAGCTCTATAGACACCGGCACCAGAATCGAGCAAATTACGGCATGTCTCGCCACATTTTCTTTTAGTATAAAAATCGGCACTAGGCCGAATGCAAAGCTATAAAGAAATATTAAAATGACGAAGCTGTCCAAAATTGCTATCTTCAGAAGAAAGCAAGCAAAAAAATTTAAAAAATAATATTAAAAACAAAACAAAAAACCATTGCCTAGCACGCGTTGTAGATGATGATTCAGTACGGCGCGAAACGGTAAAACTGCATTGAACGGGGTTACGCGCTCAGAGAAAAATCGGCATGCCGACTGCAGAGCTATAAAGAAATGTAAAAATAACGAAGCTGACCAAAATTTTAAACGGCACTTATAAAGCAGAGATTATCATCTGCCTGTTTCTCTATTTTACCTCTTTTTTCTCCCTTTTTTAATAGCGCGGCATAGGGCCTATAGGCCGAATGCCGATTTTTAATTCGGGCAGAGTAACCGTGCGAGTTTTAGGATTTTTCGCTATATCTACTGAAGATAGCATTTAGAATCTCATCCCGATTCATTGCATCTTTCTACTCTAGAAGTAATGTTTTACATTATTTTCTCTAAATTTTTACTTCATCACGTAGCGGCGAATTTTTTCTTTCTAATACATTAGTTCCGATCTGAAAGTTTAAAGCGATATTACAGACTCATCACTTTCCGCATCTGACTGTTTCTCTATTTTTACCTCTTTTTTTCCCCTTCTTTCTTATAGCTTGGCATAAAGGCCGAATGCCGAGAAAGATCATTTGGTATATTTTATTTATATTTCATGTTTGTTTGTCTGTCTGTTTGTTTGTTTGTTTTTTATCTACCCAAGATACCATTTACGATGCGATTCGCAAATCGGCACCCGTTGCGACATGCATCATCCTCTGTGAACACGCGCGAGCCCACTTCCGGCATGCATCATTTACGATCTGCATCATTTTCTCGGAACGCGCCCGTAAAAGGCTATCTTCTTAAGATAGCATTGCAGGCCTAATAAATAAATAGCATTTAGAATCTCATCCCGATTCATTGCATCTTTCTACTCCAGAAGTAATGTTTTACATTAATTTCTCTAAATTTTACTTCATTATGTAGCGGCGAATTTTTACCTCTTTTTTTGCCCCCCTTTTTCTTATAGTTTGGCATATAGGCCGAATGCCGAGAAAGATCATTTGGTATATTTTTTTATATTTCATGTTTGTTTGTCTGTCTGTTTGTTTGTTTGTTTGTTTTTTATCTACCCAAGATACCATTTACGGTGCGATTTGCAAATCACCCGTTGCGACATGCATCATCTTCTGTGAACACGCGCGAGCCTGTGCTTACGGCATGCATCATTTACGATCTGCATCATTTTCTCGGAACGCGCCCGCAAACGGCTATCTTCTGAAGATAGCATTGCAGGCCTAATAAATAAATAGCATTTAGAATCTCATCCCGATTCATTGCATCTTTCTACTCTAGAAGTAATGTTTTACATTATTTTCTCTAAATTTTACTTCATCATGTAGCGGCGAGTTTTTCTTTCTAATACATCAGTCCCGATCAGAAAGTTTAAAGCGATATTACAAACTCATCACTTTCCGCATCTGCCTGTTTCTCTATTTTACCTCTCCCCCTTTTTTTTTTTTTTAATAGCGCGGCATATAGGCCGAATGCCGATTTTTGTTATTCGCGCAGAGTAACCGTGCGCGTTTTAGGATTTTTTTCGCTATATCTACTGAAGATAGGCCTAGCATTTAGAATCTCATATAGTCCCAAATTAACGCATATAGTCCCAAATTAAACCAAGACAAAATGTCGCAACATTTGCAATTTTAATTTGATTCTCAGTAGATCATCACCAGTAGGCCTATAATTCGATTCGAAAATATATATCTCGCGCAGGGGACAATGAAAACATAGGCCTGCATTTTATTTCAGCTATATAGCCTACTAGTATTCAGTAGGTAGAAGAAACCACATGCAATTAAAATTATAAAGCAAAACAAAATGTAGCAACATTTGACATTTTAATTTGATCTTCAGAAGATAGCAGTAACATGATTCTATAAAATATCGCTTTTGGGTTCATATACCACTAAATCTGCCTGCGAAGCGGTTTCCGGTAAAAGTTTATCACGCCCATAGTCCCAAACTTTGCATAAAAATTCTAGAAAATCGGTACAATATTAACAATTTTAGTGTTGAAAATCGTGTTTTACTAGAACTTGTGAATGTGATCTCTACAAATTTGTAAAGAAAATGCGAAAATTTGAGTGATATTTACGATTATATGCACATGAACAAACGAGGTCAGAAAGCGGTTAGCAGTCGGATGTAAACACAGGAAAATGTGACCTTTTATATAGCACTAATTTTCTGAAAAATTAGTCGGACCTAAAATTTGTAGTCATTTTCAGAAATGTTATGCAGAATTTTGTTCTAGTTAAGATGATATCAAATATATATTTCAAAGTTGGACGTAACTCGTCTTATGGCCAAAACGCGTGACCCCTATTTAGCACGTAAAGTCTCTGGAAAGCTTTTCTGTGGTATGTACCCTTTATCTCGTTGAGCAGACAAAAACGACAACCATCGGGCATTTAAATTTGAGCTATCTGCATTTGATAGCAAAATCACACTTATCCGACAAACACCAAAATGACATAAAACAGATAGAGAAATGTAAAAGCTTTATTTCAAAGTTTGTTTCAGTGTCATACAGTATTCGGTTCTTGAGATATTTCAATTTTAATATTACCCATGTAAATCAATGCAGGAGCTCTATAGACACCGGCACCAGAATCGAGCAAATTACGGCATGTCTCGCCACATTTTCTTTTAGTATAAAAATCGGCACTAGGCCGAATGCAAAGCTATAAAGAAATATTAAAATGACGAAGCTGACCAAAATTGCTATCTTCAGAAGAAAGCAAGCAAAAAAAAAAAAAATAATAATATTAAAAACAAAACAAAAAAACCATTGCCTAGCACGCGTTGTAGATGATGATTCAGTACGGCGCGAAACGGTAAAACTGCATTGAACGGGGTTACGCGCTCAGAGAAAATCGGCATGCCGACTGCAGAGCTATAAAGAAATAAAAAAAATAACGAAGCTGACCAAAATTTTAAACGGCACTTATAAAGCAGAGATTATCATCTGCCTGTTTCTCTATTTTTACCTCTTTTTCTCCCTCTTTTTTAATAGCGCGGCATAGGGCCTATAGGCCGAATGCCGATTTTTTAATTCGGGCAGAGTAACCGTGCGAGTTTTAGGATTTTTTCGCTATATCTACTGAAGATAGCATTTAGAATCTCATCCCGATTCATTGCATCTTTCTACTCTAGAAGTAATGTTTTACATTATTTTCTCTAAATTTTACTTCATCATGTAGCGGCGAATTTTTTCTTTCTAATACATTAGTTCCGATCTGAAAGTTTAAAGCGATATTACAGACTCATCACTTTCCGCATCTGACTGTTTCTCTATTTTTACCTCTTTTTTGCCTCCTTTTTTCTTATAGCTTGGCATATAGGCCGAATGCCGAGAAAGATCATTTGGTATATTTCATTTATATTTCATGTTTGTTTGTCTGTCTGTTTGTTTGTTTGTTTGTTTGTTTTTTATCTACCCAAGATACCATTTACGATGTGATTCACAAATCGGCACCCGTTGCGACATGCATCATCCTCTGTGAACACGCGCGAGCCCACTTCCGGCATGCATCATTTACGATCTGCATCATTTTCTCGGAACGCGCCCGTAAAAGGCTATCTTCTGAAGATAGCATTGCAGGCCTAATAAATAAATAGCATTTAGAATCTCATCCCGATTCATTGCATCTTTCTACTCTAGAAGTAATGTTTTACATTAATTTCTCTAAATTTTTACTTCATTATGTAGCGGCGAATTTTTACCTCTTTTTTTCCCCCTTTTTTCTTATAGCTTGGCATATAGGCCGAATGCCGAGAAAGATCATTTGGTATATTTTTTTTATATTTCATGTTTGTTTGTCTGTTTGTTTGTTTGTTTGTTTGTTTGTTTGTTTGTTTTTTATCTACCCAAGATACCATTTACGGTGCGATTTGCAAATCACCCGTTGCGACATGCATCATCTTCTGTGAACACGCGCGAGCCTGTGCTTACGGCATGCATCATTTACGATCTGCATCATTTTCTCGGAACGCGCCCGCAAACGGCTATCTTCTGAAGATAGCATTGCAGACCTAATAAATAAATAGCATTTAGAATCTCATCCCGATACATTGCATCTTTCTACTCTAGAAGTAATGTTTTACATTATTTTCTCTAAATTTTTACTTCATCATGTAGCGGCGAGTTTTTTTCTTTCTAATACATCAGTCCCGATCAGAAAGTTTAAAGCGATATTACAAACTCATCACTTTCCGCATCTGCCTGTTTCTCTATTTTTACCTCTCCCCTTTTTTTTTAATAGCGCGGCATATAGGCCGAATGCCGATTTTGTTATTCGCGCAGAGTAACCGTGCGCGTTTTAGGATTTTTTCGCTATATCTACTGAAGATAGGCCTAGCATTTAGAATCTCATATAGTCCCAAATTAACGCATATAGTCCCAAATTAAACCAAGACAAAATGTCGCAACATTTGCAATTTTAATTTGATTCTCAGTAGATCATCACCAGTAGGCCTATAATTCGATTCGAAAATATATATCTCGCGCAGGGGACAATGAAAACATAGGCCTGCATTTTATTTCAGCTATATAGCCTACTAGTATTCAGTAGGTAGAAGAAACCACATGCAATTAAAATTATAAAGCAAAACAAAATGTAGCAACATTTGACATTTTAATTTGATCTTCAGAAGATAGCAGTAACATGATTCTATAAAATATCGCTTTTGGGTTCATATACCACTAAATCTGCCTGCGAAGCGGTTTCCGGTAAAAGTTTATCACGCCCATAGTCCCAAACTTTGCATAAAAATTCTAGAAAATCGGTACAATATTAACAATTTTAGTGTTGAAAATCGTGTTTTACTAGAACTTGTGAATGTGATCTCTACAAATTTGTAAAGAAAATGCGAAAATTTGAGTGATATTTACGATTATATGCACATGAACAAACGAGGTCAGAAAGCGGTTAGCAGTCGGATGTAAACACAGGAAAATGTGACCTTTTTATATAGCACTAATTTTCTGAAAAATTAGTCGGACCTAAAATTTGTAGTCATTTTCAGAAATGTTATGCAGAATTTTGTTCTAGTTAAGATGATATCAAATATATATTTCAAAGTTGGACGTAACTCGTCTTATGGCCAAAACGCGTGACCCTATTTAGCACGTAAAGTCTCTGGAAAGCTTTTCTGTGGTATGTACCCTTTATCTCGTTGAGCAGACAAAAACGACAACCATCGGGCATTTAAATTTGAGCTATCTGCATTTGATAGCAAAATCACACTTATCCGACAAACACCAAAATGACATAAAACAGATAGAGAAATGTAAAAGCTTTATTTCAAAGTTTGTTTCAGTGTCATACAGTATTCGGTTCTTGAGATATTTCAATTTTAATATTACCCATGTAAATCAATGCAGGAGCTCTATAGACACCGGCACCAGAATCGAGCAAATTACGGCATGTCTCGCCACATTTTCTTTTAGTATAAAAATCGGCACTAGGCCGAATGCAAAGCTATAAAGAAATATTAAAATGACGAAGCTGACCAAAATTGCTATCTTCAGAAGAAAGCAAGCAAAAAAAAAAAAATAATATTAAAAACAAAACAAAACAAAACCATTGCCTAGCACGCGTTGTAGATGATGATTCAGTACGGCACGAAACGGTAAAACTGCATTGAACGGGGTTACGCGCTCAGAGAAAAAACGGCATGCCGACTGCAGAGCTATAAAGAAATAAAAAAAATAACGAAGCTGACCAAAATTTTAAACGGCACTTATAAAGCAGAGATTATCATCTGCCTGTTTCTCTATTTTTACCTCTTTTTCTCCCTCTTTTTAATAGCGCGGCATAGGGCCTATAGGCCGAATGCCGATTTTTTAATTCGGGCAGAGTAACCGTGCGAGTTTTAGGATTTTTTCGCTATATCTACTGAAGATAGCATTTAGAATCTCATCCCGATTCATTGCATCTTTCTACTCTAGAAGTAATGTTTTACATTATTTTCTCTAAATTTTACTTCATCGTGTAGCGGCGAATTTTTTCTTTCTAATACATTAGTTCCGATCTGTAAGTTTAAAGCGAAGGTCCACTTTTTACAAAATCGCACCACCCCCTGGAAAAAGGTCCACCTTTTAAAATCAGCACCCCCCCCTAAAAGAAATACTGCGTACAGGCCTGGCTATGCCACTGCTCTGTCACTCCCCTTCCTCTTCCCTCCCTCTCCTTTCTCTCTCTGTCTAGCTCTTTTTTAAGACCCGGGTGCTGCAGGCCCCAAAGCCTCACCCCCTGGGCACGCCCCTGGTTTACCGTAATTTGTTGATCTATTTTGATCCACCTTATCATAACATAATCCCACCCCTATTAATAAAATACAAGTGTCCATATTTATCCGAATTCATCCCATGCACGTGTGCAAGTCAGGCCACGAGGTTAGGCCTGAACTTTTCCGTATGGGCCCACCATTTCCCCCCAGTCATTTTTGAACATATTTTTGAAAAGGTGCCGCCACAATGCGTGCCAAAAATCGCTCCCCTCCCCCCTCTTTGACTGGCAAAAAATTCCTTGTCCCCTCATTTTTTGCCTTGCCCAAATATCCACCCCCCCCCATGAATTGGGATTTTTTTACTTCAAAACGGTGTATTTGGGCCGTAAATGGCTCGATTTTGCAATTAAGTATTTTCTGAGACCATTTGTCAGAATTTGCACAGATAGATATGATGTTTGAACAGATAGATATTTGCTAAACATAGGAAAGCATATTCCGATCCCAGGGGGGCCTCTTGGAAAATATTTGTACAGGGGTGCTAAAAGTAGACTTCTGATTGTTGACCATCTCTATACCTGCATAGTGCAAAAAACACCCGATCACTATACCTCACTTCTATCAGTAAACCAACCCATCTCTATACCATTTTTACTGTAATGGTGACCCATCATTATATCATCAATATAACCAAAAACCTACAACAGCCCATCTCAATACCATCACAGAAATAAGGGGTCATTAATATACCCGAAACAACTTCAAAACCACCCCATTGGTATACCAAAAACGATGAAAATGCACCTCAAAACCTTTGAGCATCCCCGTATACCATTTCTTAGGGAGAGGCCCCCCCCCCCCGGGATTCCGATACATTCACCTTCGCTCCGATGTGCTGCATCTAGCGCCGAACTGTCAAAAAAGCACGACGTATGTGATATCACAGACCCCTGTATGTGAAATCACTGACCCGTCTTTGATATCAGAGACGTCTTTGAATTAGCAGTGCCCCCGAACTGATATAGCCTAGCTATGTGTATCGATGATTTGCTCAAAACCTTTTACACTTTTGTTGATGGCGCTGTTCATTTTTTTATATTTTTGCACGTTTTCAAAAGCCCTCGATAGAAGGCACATGTGCTAACTATCGAGTGAATACGGTATTTTTGATATTAATATTTTTGATTTTTATTGATATTATATTTTTGATTGATATTAGGGAGATTACCCTCATGTTCAGAGGAACCTATGGTATTCTGGCAAACAAAATCAGGGACAGGAGAGACCGAAAAATAATATTTATATTAGAATATAGCAGAAATTTCCATTTTTTTTATATTGTTTCATCATGAACAGAAATTTTAAAATGGGCTTTCCTTTGTTTTATGGCTTATCAACAGCATTCATAGACTTCTCCGTAGTCCACTTGCCCATTTTGCATACTCTGGCTATTACATTTAAGCATAAAACTCTGATTTATATTGATTTGTGTGCAACTGATAGATTTTCACATCTGTATCTGATCTTTTCAGTCACCGCACTCCCTGTTTGTTAGCTTCCCAAGTGGATTTTCGTGGTTCGCTATCAATAAACTGGTAGATTCCAAAATCAGAATTGTTCAGTATTAAAGTGAGCCATTATAATTATGCAAGATAATGTTGCATTCAATTACTTATTATCACTAATCATCTGATATTCTTAATACTTTATGACCATTTTACTATTGAAAACTTTAATTTTAATAAACATCAGTATAATTTTGAGTTCAACGAAATGGGTTCATCATGACTAATAATAATATATTTTTAATAAAATTCAACTATGGCATAGTCTACAGCATTCAACACTGACAATTATTGTGGACCAACCTTAAGTCTAACAAAAACAAGTTTGTATTGTCCTTTTCGACCGATCTGTAAAATGGGGTCGGTTTTTTTTTGTATTTGAATTTTCATGTATTTGGTTTAAAATTTGCTGAATGTTTTGCCCACTTCACAAATCTGATATTGAAAAGCAAGCCTGCCAAACCCTAAAAGCATTGTTTATCATCATATCTTATGGTGAACTTACATTTTTTTAACATTGTATTTGTATGCGGCAAAATATAAACATATCAAAAAACATATACCCACCGACCGACCCCGACTTTAAAACAAGGATTTAACACTAATAGTCTTCAAACACACTCATTTGTGCCCAATATTCTTCCAGGTCAAATAATAAATAGTATGAAACTTTTTCTCTTAAAATCATTTCATCTTACTGAAACATTATCATACTTAATTGTTCATAAATATGTTACTTGTTGGGGAAATTCTTAAATCTTAAAAGAACTTGCGTGATTTAGTGTGTAGCAAATAAGATATTTTGGGCGATCCCGACTTTTAGACCACCCGAGCTATATAAAGTTAAAATAGCTAATTTATCAAATTAAACTTTCTCAAGTTAAACTTATTTTTAACTGTACAAACATACCTTTTGTTCCGTCGGTCAAGCTTTATTTTGTTCCAAAATTCATGTTTTTATAGCTATTTTTGGCGTAAACGAGCTTGATGCAAAACCGGCGATCCCAGCTCCGAAGCTTTCGTGTTGATGTACGCGCATTTTGACAGTAATTTACGCTAGCGAATCATGCATTTTCAAGCGCTACTGACACCGTCCCTTTTACTGTGTGACGCAATTCTGCATTTATTCAAGATGGCGAATTTGTCAAAAAACGTGATATACTTTTCCGAGAAAATTCCCATATTTCTAAAATTTTCTGCAACTTTTCACTCATCTGATCCTCTTTCCATGTGACGGAAGTGATGCTAACTTTATAAAGGTACGTTTCTTGCTTTTACGAGCGCCCTAAAAGCAGCAGATTTTGATGTATATTAAAAATTTGTCTAAAATTGTTATGCTTTATCAAATTTATCTGCCCGTTTGTATTTACTAATTCTTTTTGCCGCCCCTTCTTCTTCCGCCGCCCCTTCATTTCGGCCGCCCCTGCTTTTACCCCGGGGGGCTGGCGCCTCCAAAGCCCCCCCCCCAAATACGCGCATGAATGTGGCACTCAAAAGTTGATACAAAGCTTCAAGCCTAACAGAGGAGACTGAATTTGACCTCAGATGACACCTGGATGACCCCAAAACAACCTTCCAATGACACCTGGGTGACCTTGAAAAATTTTGGCTGTAAATGGTGACAATACCCACCAAGTTTCATGCCCATAGGACAAATATTAAGAATTTGACCCAAGATGACCCCAAAATGACCTTTCAAAAAAGCATAGAATTTCCTGACCCCAATACACCTTTTCACCCATCACTGTACATTAGCACATTATGCAAATTAGCTAGTACTTCATTTGCGCCAAAATCTACTGCATAACAATTGTATTCTACCAAAGTGCATCACAACATGACATACCACTTCCGAGAAATATCCTCTCAAATATGTGACGGACATTTTGACAAAATGACCTTCCAAAATTTGGCTCTAAATGTTGACTGTACCCACCAAATTTCATGCCCATACGACAGTTTTTATTGATTTGACCTCAGATGACCTATGGGTGACCCTGGATGACCTTCCAAATATGTGGCTCTAAATGTTGACTGTACCCACCAAGTTTCATGCACGTATGACAGTTTTTACTAATTTGACCTCATGACCCCAAAATGGCCTCCCAAAAATTTGGCTCTAAATGTTGACTGTACCCACCAAGTTTCATGCCCATATGATAGTTTTTACTAATTTGACCTCAGATGACTCCTGGTGACCCCAAAATGACCTTCCAAAAATTTGGCTCTAAATGTTGACTGTACCCACTAAGTTTCATGCCTATCCAACAGTTTTTACTAATTTGACCTCAGATGACCCTAGTGACCCCAAAATGACCTTCCAAAATGTTGGCTCTATATGTTGATTATGTCTAAGTTTCCTGCCCATGTGACTGTTTGTACTAATTTGACCTCAGATGACCCCTGCATGATCTTGGATGACCCTGAAATGACCTGCCAAAAATTTGGCTCTAAATGTTGACTGTACCCACCAAATTTCATGCCCATACAACAGTTTTTACTAATTTGACCTCAGATGACCCCTGGGTGACCCTGGATGACCCCAAAATGACCTTCCAAAAATTTGTATCTAAATGGTGACTTGCACCCACCAAGTTTCATGCCCATACAAGTTTTTACTAATTTGACTTCAGATGACCCCTGAGTGACCCCAAAATGTCCTTCCAAAATTTTTGCTCTAAATGTTGACTGTCCCTATCAAGTTTCATGGCCATACAACAGTTTTTGCTAATTTGACCTCAGATGACCCTAGATAACCTCAGGTGACCTAACCAATACAAACATGTTCTGCCTGGAGTCAAGATGCACCCACCCACCAAGTTTGAGGAACGTGCGACCCCTAGTCTCCGAGAAAAGAGGTAAATAAGGAAAATGGGCCCCCTGACCTCAAATGACCTTTTACCTCAGTATATGACCTTGAACCTCACCCAAAAAAAAGTAGCCCGAGTTTCTGACCATGACCCACCTATCCTGAAAATCTGAAGTCAATCCGTCCATCCATGCCCGAGATATAGCCTCCGGACGGAAGCACGGACATTGCAAAAACAGTATGCCTCGCGGTGGAGGCATAAAAATTTAGTTCCTATATAGTGAGTGTGGTCTGAAAGTCAGGATCGCCATACTTTGGATAGGGTTGCCATATGAAAGGCACATTTATGCTAACAAAGTGAAAAGACAAAAGACTACATAACCTCTAAAAATCATAAGTTTCACTTACTTTTTTTATTGTTGTTTGTTTTTCTTTAATTTTTTGTCGAGTTGGGGGACTCAAGTCATTCAATATTTATTACATTATATACATATTCATGACATGAATTATTATTAGCACAACTACAGAACAATATATTTTTTCTAAAATGAAAAAAAAGGGGAAAACAAGAAAATAAAAAAATAACAAACAGTCATATAATATGCGCGCACACAGGAATGCATGTGCGTACAGATCACAGCCAGGTATGTACCCAGATTCAAACTTAACTAAGGGTAATTAACAAAATCGTCAAAAGTGAGCAATTAAAACAAAAATAATTCAACAACTTCTGCCTTACATTAACTGATAAACGTTCAAGACAAAGTCCCCAACAGTTGAAATACATAAAAATTTCCCACTTCTTTATCTACGGACAATTAGCGTGTCACCATCCATGACATGCCATACTACATGTATGTGTGTGCTATTCTGTCATACCTTCCCAGCATCATAACAAATTGGGCAAGTCTTTTCTTAGAAACCAGGATCATTGAACACATCTTCCAGTTTTACTTTTATCATACCAATTTGCATTACAGTATGTATACTGTGTAACCATGTCACTTCCTATCATTCCTAAATTCAATCTCTTCTACTCATAACATAATACAAGGTATCATTCCAGCAACATAAAGCACTCCTTTTTATACCGGTATACATTGATGAGGTGACAGCTGGCCATATACACATATTATTATTACATCATATAAATACTTACACAACATCAATATTTTGCATACTTTTTCATCCTTCACAGCATGTCCACTCCTTACCCATTTCCCAACACTTATACTTTGTTCAACCTATTGGGCAACAAAAAAAACCCTGTTCTACGAGTGGACAAGCAGGGTTGGTCGGGCATTGTTTTTTTAACAAACCAGCAAAATCTTTTATCAGTCAAAATAAATCTACTTTTTGCCCAAAACAGCTGATTTTACATGCAAACAACAATTTCTGTCAAAATTGGTCCAATTTTGCCCCCCCAAAAAAAAAAACCCGGCTGATTTTACATGCATACAGCAAATTTTTAAAAAAGCTCAAAAACAAAAAATGCTGGGGTGATTGGGCCAAAATGCTGGGGTGATTGGGCCCATAGAACAGGATTTTTTATTCAGATTTTGTTACTGTATGCATCAATATAAAGACTCAATTTCAGTTCCTGTAACTTAATTCACATGCAAGTCAATCACACATTAATTGCACATAGTGCACTTATTTCTTAAATTGCATACACAACATTCTACATCAATCCATGTTATGAATATTGCCCCTTATAGATTGAACACAAGTAGCTGGATCTCTCTTACCAAGCTCACATTAATCTGACCCAAGGCCCCATTTCTTTCCAACCCACCCTCCCCCTTTGCATTCTACAATACTATAAACTGAGCACCTTGCCAACACATAATATAGTGCAATGAAAACAAAATAGCATCAAATATGGAATAGTATTACAATAGAGGTAAACTTTACAAGATAGTCAACTCTCTTCCCTTAAGCTATAGTTTATAGATCATCTAAATCTATTGTAAAAGAACTTTATCTAGAACCAACACAAGGATTGAATAACTTATACTTTCATTTCAAGGGCTGTACATGACATCAAGCAAAAACAAGTCGGTTATTGACTCTCCATCCATCCAATACGATAGAACTTTTGCTGATTGCAAAAAAAGAGTGGATTCAAGTCCTTACAAATGTGACGTCCCATGTCAAAACCAGACACTTTTGGGCAGGTTATCAATTTTGAGGTACATATTTTCAATCTTAAATATAGAGATATTTTGCTCCACAATGCCATTTTCCCCAATGAAATCGGACACAATTTCCTAAGCGAAGATATTGAGTTCGTAACTTACGACCCAATTTTATAATACTATTATAAAATAGGAAATTGAGATATCAGCCTTTAAAAATATTATTACTGACAATGTTGAGAGTAAGAATTACCTTAAAAATGTCTCAAAAAATACAAGATGCCAGTTATATTCCGATGTGAAACTATCAGACAATATTTTAAACATTAATAACATCACAAATTCGCAACAAACCCAAATTGTGAGGCAGATTTTTGGCTATTTCTCCATTTACGATCCTGCCCAAAGGTGTCTGGTTTTGACATGGGACGTCACAAACAAGAAATGGCATGGAAAAAGTAAGATCTACTTATCAGAGACAGACTGCTTGATCTTGTCACACACAAATCATCAAAAACATTGGATATTTACGATAGCTGTATACCCAAGGGAATCTCTCACAAATAAAGGATTACTTCCACAATTAAAACATTTCTTTTTCAATCTACATTTTGTGATATTATCCAAACTTCACATTACTATTTCTTTACAATTTCTCAACAAAACGTCTCTATTGCAGAACCATTGTAAACACCTAAAGAAATCAAAGCTACAATTGTCTTGAGAAGATCTATCTGGGTTATTTTGTGCATCAGATGTAACAGGTCAACAAATTTAATCATAAACACCAAGAACAAAAATATGCCTTGATGTTTAAAGAAATACTTCAAAAGTAATAATGTTATAATTTAAATATACAAGTAGTTTGGTACATGTTATCTACAGCATACTGTATAAGTGGACATTTTTTGTGACATTAATTGTTAGCGTTTTGCTCATTTTGAACCGATTCTAAGTTTCCTTACATTGGCCTATACACTAAAAGAAAATATTTAGTTTGGAAGGTGAAAAGCGCAAAAACAAATGAAGCGCAAAATTTCCACTTTTTCAGTACATATTGAGATTATATTTTCTTCACATTTTTGTCAAGCTGCTTAACTTCCTTTGTATTTGGACCAAAGAAGATGATCACACAACACTTAGTAAACAGTCATATAATTATTTCCAAGTTAGCTTTATTGGTACATAATTTTACCATAGGATGTTATGACAAAAAGTTGAGAGGGGGACCTTATTTCTTGTGATGTGTTTAGCATAACAAAGGGTTAGTTGCTGATAGATGCATAAATCCATTGTGGTGTGAAAAAGAACATCATAATCCTTTCCTGACGAGTGTGTATATAAAAGATATGTCATGGTTTGGTCTGGCTGAAAACAGTTCAATTTTACTTCAGTGGTATGGAAAGCACATGGGTTTCTGGTATGCTGTGAAAATCTTCTTTGTATTTGGACCAACTTGCAGTTTGTAAGTCAGACATTCACAAACCATGTTAATGACAACAAGGCAGTATGCAGACTTTTTATTAGACATAAAATATTTGATGTAACATATCTACGCTATTTAATCTATTACCATTCTATTTCCAGTAATGTTTAAGTTCTAACAAATGTTTGATGACGTAAAATCGATAATATATTTCTACCAGATATTATATGTAACATATTATCGATTTTACGTCATCAAACATTCGTTAGAACTTAAACATTACTGGAAATAGAATGGGACTAGATTAAATAACGTAGATATGTTACATCAAATATTATCATCTAATACTCGGAGTCTGCATACTGCCTAAGGCTTAAATTTCCCCAACAATACACAAATAACAAATAAATGACTACCACATACTCTACCTCTCAACCTATTCAAGACTCACTCGTATTAATAAACCATATCATTGCAAATAATCTGTGCTGCTTCCAGTATGACATTGCGTGATAAATTTGGTACGCAATGACAAAAAACTGTTTTGGCATACTTAACTCCCTGAAGTGAAATGCTCTCTTTACACTATGTACACTTTCTCAAGATGATCAATCCTTTTTATTCAAGTGAGTCCAGTTGCCTTCATCATAAACTTGTTAATCACTTACAAAGTCAACAGGGGCATTCCAGGACCAGGGGACAAAATTTCCAAATTGTTAACTCCCAATTTTTTTTGCGCCAGAGCGCTCAAGAATCTCATAAGTAGGGGAGTGGGTGTTCTCTAATCTATCTATTCACTAGTAGCAACCATATCCAATACAATGTCAATACCACCAGCAACGAACAAAAATTGTAATTTTTAATGCAAAAAATGGACAATTTTGACCTAGTATAATGTCTGCCCCATATTTACAGCTGTCCCTCAATTTTGAGTCATAGGGCAACTTGCCCTTCCCTCCTTGGTTGGAACACCTCGTAAAGCAATGTTTGTCAACTTTAAATTGGTACTGATCTTATAATAAGCACCTATCCAATCGCAGTCAATTTGCAAGTCTAATAGTAATTTGCAAATTAATATGCTGATGATGAAGGGAATAAGTTTCAATTGACTACATGTACCAATACCCTTTGAGCGAACCCAGAGATCTGTCCAATGTTTGTATACATCGCTCATGGAGTAGAAAATAGTACAACATCAACACTACCAAATCACATCATTCCAAAAATATCAAATGTCCTTATGGGCGAAGTGTTTAGAAGTAGTATCCTTTTGACCAGGAAATGAAACATGGCATCTCAGTTTTGATATTGTTTTTAGGGCATTAGAAGCAGGGAGTGCAAACTATATGATTCATGAATAATATTTACGGATCTTGTTATCATTCATTGCAAGGAAAAAGTGTACAAAGCTGATATGTTTTAAGATAAGCAATTACATATTAAATTGCACACAAAACCGGTTTATACCACGAGTATGTTCAAACGCATCATTAAATTTTAATAAAAATAAACATATTAAAAAAAATAGCATAAGCCTGACCCACTTGCACATTAACAAAGTTATGGTCATATCAAACCTGCAGTGTCTAAAAGACAAAATGCCAGTGTAGTGATTGTAGCGGCCAAAGTTACAGAGCATTTTGTTATCAAGTTGCCTTGAACAACAGATTCCAACTCTGCTATTCTAGCAAATGCTTATCTATATCAGCTAGTGTGGAAGTACACACAAATAATGCTAAAAAAAGCTACACTAACAGTAACTGCTTGATATGATATTGCCATTACAGTAGATTGCATTCGCATGTGGTTGCAAGCACAAAAACACAAATCAAACTCCTACCACAAAAACAAGACCCAAATGAAAGTACAGAAATGAAATCAAATACTGGAATTTACGTTTTGGTAACACAATGTTTCTTCCCAAGTCACCTGGTGATGTCCGATGGACCAAAATTCAAAACGTAGGTTCCAGTATTTGCTTTAATTTCTGTACTTTTACCAACCGGATGAATAATCTACACCAAGATGTTAAGAACCCAAATGCTTGCACAAGCAATAGAGGCCGTCAGCCTTTCGTCATCTTGTGGGTACAAATGATCTGTGTGTTCATGCGTCGGACACTACACGCAGGGCGCAGCTTGTCACGCAGCTGTTATCGCGAATCAACGCGGTGATTTTGCTGTTCACGCATGGAGATCGAACGACCATCACAGCGTGTACCCACAAGATGGCGGCATATGACGTCACGCTGACGGCCTCTATATTATAACACTGTAGTCTGTAGCTGACTGCATGTAGTTCATTACTCTAGTTAGTAATCAATTTTCAGATGCATTTCATGGTCTTTATAATAATGCAAAACATAGCAGATGATGCCTTGGTTGACAAGCGATTATCAGTCCCAGAACAACGCCAAATATGGATTAAAAGACCTTTGACCTTGGATGTACAACAGCATGTTATGATCTAATGGGAAACTGTGCACATCAACAAACACCATTTCTATCAAAAAGGCAACGTCTGATATAATTTGAAACCACATAAATTACTAGAGTTGGTTCTTCTCTTGGATTTGGACCAAGCTTTAGAATATCGAATGTTGCGTTTTGAAATAAAACAAACCAGAAATTTATCACCCATTGTAAAGATATGGCACATGTACCGAATACATGTACATACATTGGCTGACCTTGTGGATTTCCTGGCCCAGCCATGCTAACCACATAAGGAGATTATACGATTAACCTAGTGCAGCTATTGTCATAGCAGGGTATTATTATGTAATACTCCTGATCCATATTTGGCGTTCTCTTGGACTGATTATGTACATCTTAATATTAGAATAATTTTGTGACCTGATGATATTAGGGACTTCTTGTTACCTCACAAGTCCAGATGGTGTACTGTACAAGCATGTATGTTTTGAGATTGGCAAATTGAAATCAATAAAACAGTATGTCCAGAAGTGTTACTGTCACTGAAACAGCTTTTGAACATTCCTCACTATTAATTAAGTAAAAGTAACATGAATAACCATCACTGTGTCCTCTCTCTTGTACATGAAGTAAGTCGCACAGTATCATATCAAAGTCAATACGATGGGTCTTGTCCTTGGCATAATATTAGAATTCTTATGACTAGGACAAAATTTACTCACACAACCAACCTTTGGTTCAAAAACCTAACAAAGTTCTTTGATGCTATGAAATATTTAGAAACAGTTTATCTTATCAACCACACCCTTCACAGTCATACAGAATAAAGTTCTCTTAATCTACACATTACATACAAATACATGGATTACATAAAGAGTTTACAGAGAAATTACATCATTACATGCAATAAATAATCTTGATAATTTCACACACACACAAAATGCACAGAACTATAATAGTAAAGACCATGTTCATGTTCCATATACAGGGAAGCATATGATTCAAGGTATAAGTTAAATTACAGGTTAATAATAATCACTAAAGGTGGTTTTGGCGACAGCGTAAGTTACAGATACTATGTGGTCTTTCTTTCATTGCATCAGAAGTACCTGACATCATGTATATGGTCTGCATTTCTCCCTCTCAGTATAGGTTTTTTAGCCTGACTTGAGCATTTTGTTTGAGCCTTGCCCACATCAGGATCCAGACATGTCTCCACACAGAACGACCATTTAAAAAAACTTTTGTGAAATACAGATCTATGTGTAAGACGCCTTTGTAAAATGATGCCATAGTACTTGCTATTCAAAATAGAGAAACTGGTGAGCTTGATCTCTGCTCATATGATTAAATAGCAACACATTTTTTTTATTATCATAAAAATACTTAGCAAACATTTTCTGTATATACACCTGCCCATACAACAGTACAGTTTATCAATCAATCAGAAAAAAGCAGAATAACAAAAATATCATTAGGCTAAGTGACGTCCCAGTTTCCCATTCAGACCTGAAACTGACTATTTGTTAAAAAAAGAGGAAAATAGCGCAAAATCATGCTAAAAAAGCTCAAATTGGGCTGAAAATAACAAATAATGCATAATTTCAGGTAAGTTTAAACTGATTCACACAAGCAATGATTTTTACTCACAAAAAATTTTCGAGTCACATCCGTGAAGCTCTTCTTCAGTTGTTATCGGAGACGTTGGTTGACCGGTCACTCAACTCAATAAATGAAGAGCTTATTTCCAAACCGTGTTAAGTCCACAAACCCAAGTTTCTGATTTACCTGTGCGATATTGTTGTGGACTTAACACGGTTTGGAAATAAGCTCTTCATTTATTGACAACTACTTTCCTGCAGCAATACATTGATACGCTATCTTTTACCATGTTTCATAGGAAGACAGTAAAAGTACAGTCTGTTCACATACAAGTACAAACCAAATCTGTGGCATCGGGGGCCGATGTTTGCGTCACACTGCGTGTTAAAAAAAAAGTGACGCGTAAAGAGCGTGGTGCGCTCAGCAAGTACAAATCGCGCAGCAGTTGGCGCGCCAAAGAAGCATTTACACACGCATTGCACTGAAATGATTATTCTCATACCTCCCGTTTCCAAGGTCTATTTACTTTGTACTTCTATGTGGACAGACTGTACTTGTTTTGTTAAATGTCAAGGTACAAAATACTGTATTTCACCAAGAGGTGGCTCACAAACCCAATCTTGAAAAAAAAAATGCAACAGGAAACTGGGCATTGACTTTCATTAGCCTAATGATGAATTTATAACAAATAAGACTGTTTTGAACCTAGATAACTCATTTGCAGTTTTTAACAATAAATACAAACAATATCGGCCAAATAATAGTGGATACTACACTAGCCACGATAAAGCTACAATATAATCATGTCACCGAATGAATGGGAACAAATACTGGGGAATTGGCTACAGTAAGATGACAAAATGAGGTTTTCAAATGTTCGTTTTACATTATATCAACTTGTATTTACTTTAACAAACCCTTTTTCAAGGATATACAGCAGTAACAAATATTCTTTTTTTTAATATATATTATTTTTCTTTCTTTTTTAAAATATTTTGTTGTTGTAAATGGACCTTCAAATATCGAAGTAAAAAAATCATTTTCCAAAATATTTTGATAAATTTAAGTGATAAAATATCAGCAAGTTAATCATGCATGGATAGTATTAAGTTGAATGCTTGTTCTACAAAGTCAGCATAATTATTTCCCTCTAAGCAAAACTTGTGAAGTTGAACTGTTTACCTATCTTAGGGGACACTACAAATCACTAGAGATCATCTTTCTTTTTACAAGTAACATCTCTATCGAGGTTTACCTATATTAAAAAGTATCTTTTATAAGGATAACTGTTTTTTCAGCAACAACAACTAGAAACATCGATTGGGATGCCTCCGCCATGGGGCGATTTAAATTCAGAAAGGTATTATAACAACTAAATGTCAAACTGTATGAGTGGTAAACAAACAAACATAACTTCAAATGACCTCCTTATGTGACCATGGATACCACCAATATATGAAGGTACCCATAATGCAGCTACGACCCATGTTTGGTTGCATTAGGATTTCAACTGTTCATATGAGACCAAATATTAACCTAAGTCTTGAATAATGATAGTTTACAAGTTGACCTCAAATGAACTCTGACCTCAGTATATGACCTTGAACACCACCAATGAGGGTTCCCATAGTGCAGCTATGCCTTAAGTTTGGTTGCAATAGGATTAGAACTGTTCGTATGAGACCAAATTTGAATTTACAAGTTGACGTCAAATGACTTTTAACCTCCGTTATGTGATCTTGGATTTACTACAATCATACAACCAACTCAAGAAGGTACCCATAATTAATGCAGCTATGAACCAAGTTTGGTTGCAATACGATTTCAACTGTTCATATGAGACCAAATATTAACCAAAGTCTTGAATAAGTAGACCTCAAATGACCTTTGAATTCCAGTATATAACCTTGAACAACACTATATCAGATATGGGTTCCCATAGTGCAGCTATGACCACGGTTTGGTTGCAATACAATTTAAACTGTTCATATGAGACCAAATTTTCATGACAGCATCCCGAGGGACAAATGCACAGACATTGCAAAAACAGTATACCTCGTGGTGGAGGCATAACAATTCTCACTATGGAGGAGGCTATGTAAGACGGAGAAAAAAAATACTCTCACTTCCTTCATCCTGGGCTAAAATTTGCACCAATAATTTTCTGCACTTGATACATCAACTGCAGCATATATAGAATTCTATCTATGCTGCTGCCTTGGGGTTGCACAGTCCAATTCTTGGTCTGAAATCTGAATTTGGCTTTCTCACTTAGACAAACATGCACACATCAAATGCAACTCAACCACACAATCAACCATTCTGTTTTCACATACAAGTCTAGTTTTTTGGTACTGTAAAGGCTGATCTTATAAAATAATACTCCAGTGGTTTGATTCACTACCCCAGAGTGCAATTTATTCCTTTCTGTTGTCTTCTGCTATTTCCTCGTCTGTGCTGAACATTTTGACCTTGCACACAGGGGAATTTGTCCAAGAATTTACAGTCACTGATGTCAAAATCATGACAACAAACTCTGCAGTTATAATTCTTTTATGTCTGTTACAAATTAACAAAAACGTGGAAGTATTAACTGGGTTTCTATCTTTTCCATTCCACCCTATCATCATGTTGTATGAGATATCTGCTGAACACATGAGACACTGCAACAGAAGCAGCCAAATCCTATTATACTCTGCATGCTAAAGTACTAAATATATGATGTCCCGTTGATAGTAACGGGGCAAGCCGATATCATAGGGTCTCCTCAAACGCTGCCATCAGGTCACTCTGTCTGTTCATGTCAATGCTACCAGCCAGCTGTGAAATGACAAAAGCAAAAAGATCAAGATTTAAACAAATGTTATTATAATCAAAGATGGCTTGTTTCCTATTTATTTCTTAACCCTAACGCCCTCGCTGCTTTTTGGCGAGGGGGAAGGAAAGAAGGAAGGAAGACTCAGGTGCGGTTTTGAACCACCAACCCTTCGGGTGCCAGACTCGTGCACAGGCCTACCTTGCCACGGGGGTGTAGCTTGCCCGGCCAAGCTTTCCGCGACCATATGACTGTTCGCATGACGACGCAATCACATTACGTGGGATACCTGCCCATAGCTATGTTTTGTGAAGTGTGTTTTTTGGTTGTTTAGTACGGTTAGGGTTAAGGCCAGAGTAATGGAAGACACATTCGTCCACGACCGAATTTGAGATATTTTGATATTTATCAACACTAAGATGTATTCTTTCACTTGAAACTGATAAAATACAACTTGCTAATATTTATTCGTATTTTGCTTGATTTATTTCACTCCTTTCAACTCTAAAAAGTCACATGGCTCAAGACAGCTTAGTAAATTGGCGGAAATAATGAGTCAGAAATGCGCTGAATGCGAAATATTGTGATTACTGCAGCGATCTTGGCGTCGCGTGTCGTGGCGCAACTCTGCGCGTATGTCCAACCCAGTCAAGGCGCATTCGGTATGTTGTTAACGCCAGCAAATGTGGTGTAAACAAAACAAAAATTTGCAGTCAAAATGCCACTTAGATTTTTTAATTATTTTGAATTTTGGCGCACTGAAAGCAGACATTATAGATTCATTGGTGCAAAAAGATGCATATTTAGACCATGCACCAGATACAGCTTTTACAAGTGTGAAAGTCTTACCGTTTTAAAATTCAAGGACGTTTTGTGCATAATTTTGACATTTTTTTACTAAAACGTCTATTTCTCAGAGTTCACTTTTGACAATATTGCGCGATTTTTGTGACAAGATAACTCGAAAAATATGCAAGCAAAGGGTAAACTTTTTGCACTATCCTTTAGAGTACATCAAAGTCTAGGGAAGGTTTTTTTATTTTTTCAAAATATTAGTTTTAAACAAAAATATACACCATTATGTGCAATTTTTAGCTTAATAGAGTGACAAAATAGCTTTTTTCACATGTTTTTTTCAATATTTGAAAAAAGAGACAATTTCAAAAAATAAAAAACATTCCCTAAGTTCATGTCTCTTCTTCATGAAAAGCTAACTGAATTTTTTACTCCGAACACATTTTCTAAAAAAAAAAAAAAAAATTGGGGTAAAAAAATGAATTTTTGTGATTTTTTCAAAAACTTGAGATTTTTGAACAAATCTGACGTCACCATGGGATTCCTTGACTCATTTCCTTTCCAAAAATGTATAGTTTTATATACTTTGGACATACAATTCAGAAATAATGAAGCTCGAAAAGGTTCATGTTCTCTCCCATTACTCTGCCCTTAATACCAAGTTATGATACAAATATATGTTTGAATTTCAAACCAATCTTGGATAATTTGGTAGGCCAAATTTGCCAGTGCATTCCAAAAGATTTTTGGGTAGGGAAGTAACATAGCTTTCTGTCCAAGCGGGTGCATTACCCAAATGAGTAGACAACATCAGCGATATGGTTCAATTGATTTCTATATTTCCATCTAATGACTCCTAGCCAATAAATAGGTCCTTCTCTATCATTTCCCCATTATACCCAGCCCAGAGGCTCTGCATTCCTCAGGAACCTCTGCTCTCAAACATAATGCATTATTGAGAGGTTGGATGATGCCACTTACTCTTGCTCTTTTCTGCCTTTCTTGTTCTCTCAATTTATCCCTCTCTCGACTTGATTGCTGTCTCTGCATATTTTCTTGTTGTCCTCGTCTGGCTCTCTCTAGAGCTTCGTCCTCCTCTCTCTCCCTGCAAATGAAGCACAAAAACCACTAGAATTTTTGCGGCTCTCTGGTTGCATGCAGTTGCCTCCACCTTGACATACATTGTTTTAACCAGGGCCATTTTACTTGAAGCTGGGGGGGGGGGGAAATGAGCTACCAAATGAGTGTATTTTGCAACAAAAACCTAGAGGAATTTGAAGAGTCCCAATTGGTCACATCACTATACGCCTTACCACTTCCAAGAAATTGCTCTTTTTTATGCAAATTAGCTACCAAATTAGCATATTTTGCGATGAAAACCTAATAGAATTTAGCGACTGCTAATTGCCACCCCTACACCAACTCACATCATGACACAATTTTGCTTTTGACACACCCTGGGATACCTCCGTGGAGGGATAAAATATACAGATCAAAATACTAACAAGTTTTTTTTTTTTGTTTTTTTTAACTCCTGGATGGCCTGACACACTGTGGGAAGTGAAGAAATGGGATTTAAAGCATTCCCATATGATAGAAGAAATCAGGTGGTATTGGAAAAATGTTTGATTGGTAACATTGTGCTGGGTAACACCAGTAGGTATATAGTGACAAACAAAACCTTGGGCAAAGCCCAGCTCACACACAAGCTCAGTATATGCTACCAAGTGTACACTCAAATATGACGAGTGCCTACCTTTTTGGATGCTTAAAACTCTTTAAAGGTGTTTAACCTGAGCATCACAGAATTGATATAATAGAATTACATTGAATTCTTCACATAAGAATGACTAACCTTTGCCGTTCTCTTTCCAGTCGCTGTCTTTCATACTCAGCTGCTTGCTTTTGTTGTTTCCTCATTTCCTCTTGTACTCTCAGTTGTTTTTCCTGAAAGGTAACATGAGTTACGATACAATGTCATTTTCAAAGATAATTTGTGCAACAGGTGAGGTGAACAGTGTTTAATATACACAAGTTATGAACTCACTATGGACCACAATGGCCTCAATTAAACAATCTAGAGCAAAATTTGACCTTAAGTTGCAGTGTATGAGTTTTGTACCCAAATTTTCAAAGGTCATTCAATGAATGTGCAACTGTATTTGAGTTAAAGAAATGTGCCCTGATAGATGAGCATGTTGTGGATCCTAGTGACTGGGCTATGGATAAACAGCATATGAACACTGACCAAGTTATAAAGCACTGCACTCAAGTTTGCCCGGCAATTGTCAGTAGTTTTTATGTTACGTCACCACATCTATAGAAATGCTTTTTTTGCCCCTGGCCCTTCCCTCATGTTTTGAAAAATATAAAACAGACAATACAAATGGTGATGACTTAATTCAAGTCTGTATAGTGTCATTCATTTCTAAATTTGTTCCCACAAACCATTTATCATACCATCAATGCACATTAGGGTGTGGCAAAAACACTTTTTTCTCGAATCGACTTGGAACTCTCTGAGAATTTTACTGGGGTACCTACTACTATTGTGCTGAAATATCTGTACGATCGAAGCATGTTTCGCCCAGGCAGTAAATTTTCACAAAACCCCTACCTATTTCCTATTTCTTACTGTATAACTCTATAGAGAAATCAGTAGGAACAACCTGGGAAAAGTAGGCATTCAGATGATATTATAGCCAAAATTAAACACATTGGGTATTTTGTTTGGACACTCTAAAACATCACCAGATAGCAATCAGTCTCAAATTGGTTACCATTATCTTTTGCTCAAGACAGGTATGTAGTTTTTAGGGGTAGGGGTAGCATTATGGAGCATTTCCCAGTTTTACTCAGTCAAATTTCACAATTTTGATCTTATTACATTGGTATGAACAGCAGCATTACCAAAAATAAACAATCAATGATTTTTGGGTAGCCATGTCTTGATCAGAGGTCAAAAGAGCCAAAAACATGCATTTTTGGCTTGGAACAAGTCTAACTCTAAGCACTCATTTTTTTTTCTTTGTTACTATGATTAAATGATTGGTTATAAAAATGAACCATGTCTTTTCCCAGAATTAGAATGCATAAACTGAAATTAGTCTTAATACAAGTCTTGGGGCTTGATTGTCACAGCATACTATTAAAAACCACCCTAAAAACGCATGATTTTGGCCCGTATCAATTGGCAAAATATTAAAATTTGACTCTTATTGCCAGCTAGGACTAACTAGAGGATTAGGATTTAGCTGTTTCATTTGGCAAAACAGGTTAATATTTTTTAAAAAAAAAAATTAGTGCTGTATTTTTCTGGAATGGGGAGTAGTAAAATTATCTTAGAAACAACACGTCTTTTTCGCCACACCCTAATGCACATGATTGTGTAAAGATTAATGAGTCACATATCGGCAATTTTCAACAAGAAGATTTTTACATCATTTTCTGGCAGTTTACAAATGCTACATTTTGATGCAAATCCCATCAAAATTGGACTTTTGGTTATCGAGTTATGAGCAATTTATCAATGGCTGAAAACAATATAAAACAAAAAAATCTGAACATTGTTTTTGCCAATATCTCAAAAACAATATTAGCGACATGCGACTCATTCCCCTTGATCATGTCACATATGATAATGACAAGTCTAACAATAAATCAAATAACTGTACATGCTTGCTTGCTTACCCTTTCTTCTTTCTCTTTTGCTGCCTTTCTGAACATTTCAAAGCTGCTGCTGCTACGTGGTGCCGGTTTATTTTGTTTCATAGATTTGGCTGCATTGGCTAAGTTAGACCAGGAACCAACATTATGAATTCGCAAATCCTGTAAAACACAGATTAAATTTAAAGAGAAATATATTTAACCACAAAATATTACCTACCCCCATATACAGGGTGCACAACTTTTAAGTTCCCCCCTAAATACTTTTTTATATTAATCGAAAAATATCTGACGAAATGCAAGCTTGTAAAAAGACATGAATAGCCTTATTTGTTTTACACCTATGGAACAAATTGTAGCGTCACACGTCATTGCGTTCAGTCACAATGGTTCATTATGTAAAACTAGAATTACGCGGTTCGTAATTAAGGTGGCCCTCACATAACTATACACCACATGAGGCCACCATATACTATCACAATACCAAGTTTGATATAATATTGGATGGCTGAGCATGATACCATAACATATCGGATGAGTCATAAAAATATCGGACGAGCCAACGGCGAGTTCGATATTTGTATGACAAACCGATATGTTATGGTATCATGCTAAATAAGCTATCCAATATTATCATTATTAGGTTTTCTTAACTCCTAATAACCATGAAAACATAATAATGAAGTTGATCGGTGATTGGGTTTAAGCTGGAGAGTGGAATAATGGAAATGAAGGCAAAATATGCAAATGAGCTCATTAATATTCATAAATATGCAAATAAAATGACACAAAACTATTCAGCACATCACGGCCCTGATTTGGTAAAATGATCTAACTTGATATTAAAATCGCTGTTTCGAGAAAAAGAGCTTTAAAGTTTGAACACTTGACGTTTTTCTTTTTGAATAAAATAAATTATTAAACAGATCTAATGTCTTAGAAAATATAAAAATCTCATTATTTGGTGGCATGGTGGTGATTTTAGGATGTCACCAATGGAAAGAGCGCCCTCACAGTATCCATGATATGGATTGATCTCAAAATGTCCAAATTTCAAGTAAGATCGTTTTACCCAATCAGGGCCGATCAGGCCACCATATCCTATCACCGTACCAAGTTTGAAGGTGATCGGTGATTTCGTTAAAGCTGCAGAGTGGATTAATGACAATGTAGGCCAAATATGCAAATGAGCTCATTAATATGCAAATAACATGACACAAAAGTATACAGCACATGAGGCTACCATAGACTATCACCGTAGCAAGTTTGAAGTTGATCGGTGGTTGCGTTTTAAGCTGCAGAGTGGATTAATGACAATGTAGGCAAAATATGCTAATGAGCTCATTAATATTCATAAATATGCAACTAATGCGACACAAAAGTATACAGCACATGAGGCCACCATATACTATCACCGTACCAATTTTGGAATTGATCGGTGATTGCGTTTGTGCTGCAGAGTGGATTAATAACAATGTAGGCAAAATATGCTAATGAGCTCATTAATATTCATAAATATGCAAATAATGCAACACAAAACTATATAGCACATGAGGCCACCATATCCTATCCCTGTACCAAGTTTGAAGTTGATCGGCCATGGCGTTTGAGCTGCAGAGTGGATTAATGAATTTGCTTCCGCCCGGACAAACAAAGATACAAAGAAAGAAACAAACAGGCAGGCAAGGGAACAAACAACCATCTGGATGATAACATAAGCCCCACATATATGTGGGGGCCAAAAAGAGACCATTTTAAACTGTGTGAACAGTTGCATCTGAGTCCATAGGAGTCAACTCTCAAACAATACAGCAGGCCAGGCCTATTCATGTGTTTGTTCAACAACTCTTCCTATACCTTTGTACAGGCGCCAACTGTTGTTAATCCGTTATGAATCCACACTTTACCAGTAGCATATACGCGTCAGAAATTTGCCATACCTGGAACTTATGTGCGCTACATTATTTTGGAGGAAGGGGCTAAATACTGCCCTTTCATTCTGTAGTTCTTTTGCTGCTATCAACAGGAAAGCATTGATCTTCTTGTAATTTTAGTGGCAATGACAAAACTGGTCTTTCCTCATGAAATAAACGTGTAAATTTGACAATCTTTAGCTTGTTTCGTTATTGAAAGCGATAAAATCATGTTTCGCCGTTGTTCATCATCGATTAACAACTCGCGTCTGGTGCGTGTGCATGGTTTACTACTTCGCTCAAGCAGTTTAGCTGCCCTCGCGAGGTAAACCACACAGATGACGCATCATTGTTAATCAGTGATGAACAACTGTGAAACATGATTGAATTCCTAATCAAAGAAAACCAGACTGCCGTGGGCTCAACTTGAAATTTGAAAACAGCCTCTTTTCTTACATAATTAACCATTATGACTGAACGCCATGATGTATGACGCTATAAATTGGTCCACAGGGGCAAAACAAATAGGGCTATACATATCTTTTTACATTTTTACATTTCGTAAAATATTTTTCGACTTATTTTTTAAAAGTATATAGACCCAATGAAATACTACATCACTCATCCTCATTTATAGTTAGATCCTGTCTACCAAGAGGCCTCCACGGGGCAATTTGCATGAAAATAAAATAATAAACCTAACATGTCTTACGCTATTTTGCACGGTTTGTATTTGAAGGACATAACTGGTTTGCATGATGCTGTGTTGCTCGGTTTGTATTGGAAGGAGATTGGTGGCTTGGGTGATTATCTTGGGGAATGGAAGTTATTATATTCATGTATTTTTTTGGAAACCTGTATTCTTCCTTACATCACCGCTAGCTTGATTTGTCTATTATTATTAGGGCACCCCTAACCTCACCATACCTCATCTCAATTGCAACCTGACTGTATCCTTTGCTCAATACTACCCTTATTAGGCTAAAAAATTATGCTATGTCTAAAAGGCCTGAGCAGTTTAAAAACGGGTGCAAAATGTGTGGGGTTTTTTTTAAAGATTTTTTTATAACTTAATTTTGAATTGAGATGTCAAAATTTTTACATCAAAAAACTGAAAAAAGAAAAGGGAAATGAAAAATGAATTTGCTGTTTCAGCTGACATGGACGTGTTACGTAAAACGAATGTCCACAGGGGCTTTGAGACATAGCATTTGTACTTGTACTCTTTACTGTAGACACACACATGCTGCTCAACCAAGTAAGTATACAGAGCACATAATGGCATGAAACAGTCAGCATTAAGATTCAAGTTTTTTTCACCACACTGATTTTCTCATGAACCATAGTTATATTAAAATTCATAGTTACAGCTTCACTTAAATTTGAACGATTTTCCATTTTTTAATATTATTTTCAACATAGCTTTACCTTCTTTGCTGCTGCTGAACTTGCTTTAGATTCCCCAAGCTTCTTCAGATTTTCCGAGCTACCACTGGAGCTTAAACCACCACCACCACCACCTGCCAAAGATGCTAAGCCTGCAAATACCAATTCACATTGCAATGTCATCTTTAATATTGATCTTTTTTTGAAAAATTCAACACATACATAAATTAGAATTATGCGGTTCTCGACAGTTCTTTAAGCAAAGAGTCGGTCCAATGCCTCCACCTTCACGCGCATCATTTTATCATTTCAATTTCACTGAAATTTATATTAAAAACCTTCAATCTTTAGCGATTTGACCCCGAATGACTCCAAACTGGCCTTCACATTATTTGTCTTTGGATAGTCATGAATTGTCAACTGTAACCTTTACATATTTCAGCATAGGCCTGAAATTGAAAAAATCAGTGTTTGAAAAGTTGTCCATACAGAGTGTCCCTGAACAAACTGTATCATCAGAAATTTAATTGTTTTGATATCTTAACGCCACAACTAAACATAACTAAATAACTGGTGTGGTTGAGGGATAAATCAGCTATCACATATTTTTTAATTTTGACAATTAACCACACCCTTTTTGAAATTTAAGAATTTTACAAAGTTTTCATTTCTCATTTTCAAACCGTTCCACAGATTCACATATCAATCGATGAGAAATTGAATGTTTTAGTGAAAAAAGTCAAAATTATGCACAAAACGGTAAGACTTTCAAGTTTGTAAAAGCTGTATCCGGTGCATGGTCTAAATGTGCATCTTTTGCACCAATGAATCCATCCCCAATGTCTGCTTTAGTACGCCAAAATTCAAAATAATTTAAAAATTCGAGTGGCATTTTGACTTATTTTGATTACACACATACCGAATGGCCTTGACTGTTTCGGACATACGCGCAGGGTTGCGCCACGTCATGCGACGCAAATCTTGCACGTAATCACAATATTTTACATTGTCGCATTCCTGACTCATTGTTTCCTGCCAATTTACTGAGCTGTCTTGAGCCATGTGACTTTTTGGAGTTGAAAGGAGCGAAATAAATCAAGCAAAAAAAGATATTTGGTCAGTTTCAAGTGATAGAATACATCTTAGTGTTCATAAGTATTAAGAAATCTCAAATTTGAGCGTGTCTCCCTTTATTCTGCCCTTATGGTCGTGTGTGCGCATTGTATATATTTGGAAATACGCATGTAGTCAGATCATTCCAATTGTGAGATTTATGTTTAGGCTCACCTGTTTCCATTGGCTTCATCATCATTGGACTACTTGGTCTACTGTTGGTCCGGCTATTGGAGCCACTATTTGGCGCGGATGGAATGTCATCATCTCCAATCATAAACTTCACTGGTGGATCCGAAGACGGTCGCTCGATCACCGACGATGGGATGCTCATGCTCATGATAGGCGATTTGGGCTTGACTTCTAGGGATGACACTGGTATCAACTGTGGAGGCTGGATGGCGGTGGATGCACAATTCTCTGAGGTTGAATTTTCGCAATCGGTACTGATGATAGCAGATGAGCAGCGGATACCTTTGGTGGTTGCTGTATAACACTTTGCTGCTGCAACACAGGGGGCACTTTAGCCTGTGTTTGTGACTTTGTGGGCGGAGGTTTGCTCACAGGTTGGACTAGTGACATGGGTTTTTCCTTGGGCTGCATGACTATCGGTGAGGGCATGATTGGTTTGCTTTGTAGCATTGGCTGCTGCTGTTGTTCCTCCTGTAGTGTTGGCAGCTTGGGTAATGTTGCTTGAAGACTAATGGGTGGTGATAATATTGGGAGACTTATTGGTGGGGGTGATGTTGGGAGACTTATTGGTGGGGGCGATAATGGGAGGCTTTCAAAAGGGCTGTGAAGTAGTGATGGAGGAGATGATGGAAGGCTGATTGGAGAACTCACACTGGGTGGTCTTGATGTAGCTGTATGAAGGATAGAAACAGTTAATGCAATCAATTTAATACTTTTCATTCTGTCTGATTTGGATCCAACATTATTTCTGTATATTTTATCATCTTTTATCGAGACATCAATTTTGACAAAACAAACAATACTTGTTGTAACAACTGTTGAGATTTTTGATTTCTTCTTTTACTAAATGACTTAAAAAGATAGTTTTGTGTATGAAAATGCAATGGAGCAAATAAATCTGCAATCAATACAGCATTGATTGCTAATTGAACAGGGCACCTACCTCATCAAATCGCTCTTAATACCTCTTCGAAAGTGACAGGTGTCATCGAAGCTGGTACAGATAATTAAATGAATTAAACTCCTTTGAATGAATCACAAAATGATAATTTTTACCTTGTCCCACAGGTTGTGTTTGTAAGGGTGGGGGTGCAACAATTGGTCTTTGTTTGCTGACTGGCAAGGCTGCGGCTTTACTGCTAGGCCTCATAGGCTGGGCAGGTAAACTGGTATGAGCTGCTGGAAGTCGACGCACTAACATCACAACAAGGAAATCAGAAAAACATAATAAACATTAATCATTTCACAGGGCACTTTTGATGGCTTGGAGCACATATCACGTCGGGTTCATCAAATAGTGATGTATCGTAAGGATAACTGGAAAGTGCATTTTGGAGAGAAAAACAAGTTTGAAAAAATGCTGATTTCTAATAAGGTTGTGTTGTTGTTAGTGTTTTAGTCCTCAAGTACTTTCCTTGGCCTCGAGGACTCCTCGTATCGTACGATACACCACTATCTGATACATTTTTTTCTACATTCTTTACCATTTTCTTACCATACGCCAATTTAATTATTTTTAAAATTAAAATTACTAATTATTTATTTAATGTTCTGCTTTGGGTAAGTAATTGAAGAGGATGAAATTTAAACATATATACCCAAAGTCGGTACACTATAATGCGGCTGCTTGCACAGGTAGACCGTCGCTTAGGTACCTGACTGGTGCACACAAAGTACCTACAATCCTACAAACTACCAATGCTGTTACAGCACAGGACCAACCAGCAGTGGTATGGTACTACACTGGTACTCTCCCGGTACTGCACAGTACCCCAGCCTGGTGTACCTGTACAGGAAGTCCCAAAATGAATCTTGTAGTGTATTTCTTATGCAATCCCTGTGTTTGTGGCAAATTTGATTCAAGTGAACATCAGACTCATTTTACTTGAAAGCATCCTGTATAATGCTTACCCGATTCAGATTTGGGTTTATGATGAACTGGAAGATTTGCATGAGCTGCCAATTGATTGGTTAGTTCCAGCTGCTGTTGCTGTAATGCTTGTTGCTGCTGCTGTATGCTTGGCGCCTATCAAGAAACAAAATAAAATTATGCAAAGGAATTATAACTGGACACAGCAGCAGCCAATCGGCCATGATACAGTTGTGCTGCAAGGTCAGGGGTTCATACACACATTGTATTCAGTATTCTAAATCTTCAGAGAATAAACACCATTTGTTGCTGTAAAAATTGTGTTCATCTTTCCAAAATATGGGACAAGATTTTCTGCCTCAATGTTTGTTTGTGCAGTTCATACGGTGATGATACTTATGCAACAAGACCAAAATAAATTGTGAAATTTGACTGGGTACAACTGGGTAAATTCTCCATAATGCTACCTCTACTCCTTAAAGGGAGTCTCCGATTTTCAAAATTCCCGGGCGCCAAACTTGACGAGTGCAATGACATCCCAGTAATACAATGAAGGCTGACGACAAATGAGCACAAATAACCATTACGTCATTGCACTTAGACAATTTCGACGTGGGAATTTTGAATATCGCGTGTTGAGAGCCGACTGTTTTATTCTTTTTTATGGTCAATATGACCATACAACTGTAGAAAACACAGCCAAATTAAAAAGTAGCCACTAGTTACATCCCCATTTAATCAGAGTCTGGTAAGTTTATGGCAAAATAATTTATATAATAATTTTCTATACACTTTCCTTCGAAGGTTGATACCAAATTTGATATTAAAAATTGAATCATCGTGAGCATAGGAACCATTGTTTGGAAATATGTGCAATTTAAAAAATGACAAATTACGAATTGACCACGCAAAAGCCAATGCATGGTATCAGCTTATTATGTGGCCCGAAGCAACCCGTACAGGAATCATTGTACACTTGCCTGCGCACAATTAAAAGAGCGGGGTATTTGATTTGGATTTTGACATGCATGGGTAAACCTTTAATATCAATGAAATTAGACCTCTCAGATTCGTGTAGATGTGTAGATGTTGAGAAGAGGTGGTTTATAATCGATTAACCTGCCGGCCTATTCAGGCAACGTAATTCTTGGCACTCAAGCTAGCTCCGCCGCGTGATACAACTCCCTATGTCATTTTTAAAATTGCAATAATTTCCAAACAACGGTTCCTATGCTCACGATGATTAAACTTTTGATATCAAATTTGGTATCAACATTCGAAGAGAAGTGTATAGAAAATTATTGTATAAATTATTTTGCTATAAACTCATCTCCAAATGTATACTTTTATGTCTTGTATGAATAATTACAAAGTTATGGCACTTTTACTACATGCATGTCTGAGAGTACACAGCTACCTTAAGCTTGTATGTTGTGTATATATTACTAAATCTGAACGACTCATGCTGCTGTAAGGTCTTTTCCTTTAGACAATCAAAAATGTTACAGTAAATTACAGTGACATGTTTTGAAGGGAGGGAGGGAGGGGTAAATTTACCTGTTGTTCAAGTTGACCCTGTTCTTGCATTAACTGTTGCTGTTGTTTGGCTTGTCTAGCTGCTGCTGCCGCCGCCGCTGCTGCTGCAGCAGACGCTGCCGATGCTGGCTGTTGCTTACCAGCCTTACTGCCTTTGGTCTTTTTCTTCTTAGCAGGAGATGCTGATAAAACAAAACATCATTACCACACTTATTTCAACACTTACAGTTTTGCTGTAGAAAATGATGCTATTTCAGATGCTTCTATGTTTTGCTCTCTGTGTTACTAGTATCTCAATCTGAGGAATTTACAAACTCATTTAACTTACAAAACCCTTTTAGTATTAGGGATTCAATCATGTTTCACAGTTGTTCATCACCGATTAACAACGATGCGTCCGCTTCGTCTGCATGGTTTACTTCGCGAGGGCAGCTAACCATGCAGACGCGCCGGACGCGAGTTGTTAATCGGTGATGAACAACGGCGAAACATGATTGAATCCCTTTCAACAACGAAACAAGCTAAAGATGTCTAATTCACATGATTATTTCATTCGGAATGTCCGTTTGTCATTGCCACTCAACCTTACAAAAAGATCGCGGTATTTCTCTGTTGATATCAGCAATAAAACTAAAGAATAAAGCGGTAATATTTATCTGCTACCGCCAACATAATAGAGTTCATGTTTACACATATGTTCCAGGCATGACAAATTTTTAGCGCTTATGCGTAACGCGTAACCTTGCGTTTGTGTATACGCTACTGAACTGTGGATTCATCACGGATTAACAACGGTTGGCTCCTGTACAAAGGTATAGGAAGAGTTGTTGAATATTATTTAAGTCATTGAATTAGCCCATTCAGGGAGCAAACTACCTTCTTAATAATAGGTGGACATTAAAGACATTAGTCCTGTATAAACTTCTGGAGTTCACTCAAAACTTTGCGAAAGCAATTGGTATCATTGATCTTCACATGGTGCTGGCTTCACATAGCACTATTTTGCACTTACAGGGTTGGGCGATATATGCAAGTTGCCATTTTAGCCCAGTAAAAAAATGATCCATGAAAAATTAAACATGGCCAAAAAGGGGCAATTCTTAATTTGAGGAACTAAAATTCAAGAGAGTGAACAAACAAACACTGCTTTAGATGTACCGTATTCGACCTAATACATGTAGTTGACCACTTTCAATTAAACTGATGACACCATTAAGCAGAATTCTAAACCAGATGGTTTAGATGGTAAATTGATTTAGACATTTGACAGAATCTAGCTGTAAGAAAGGGACGCTTGTACTTGGAAAAAAGTAGGGGCGCTTATTAGGGGACAGGCCCTAATTAGATCGAATACAGTACCCAAAGCCTGTGTATTTTGCTTACTACATTACACCAAGTTTCTTTTTTCTGTCAGTCAGCAGTGGGCAGTCATTTTCTGCTACAATTTGATACTGGCCTGCCAGCATGACAGGAAGGTTATGTGAGGCTGAGCAAGGCATTCATCACACACAATATTTATGTCAATCACCTGAGAGCAGCTGCTGGTTCAAGCTAGTCAAATTGTGATACTGATGCACCAAAACCCATGATGAATAATGGCAAGACCAAGAGCAAGCAAAGTCTTTTCTTTCCATCCTTGAAGTGAAGTCCTTCAATGGTTTGGCACTTACCCAAGTTAGTGATAGTCTTCTCCATTTCCAAAATCAGATTTATAGCAATTAATGTTAAGAAGCTCTCTAATAGATTTATCTCCAGGGATTTATATTATCACTTGAAGAGTGAAGAGCTAGGCAACAGCGAAAGTCTCCAAAAAAGCTAAGCGAAATCATTCCATCTCAACTCACCCAGAGGATGGCAGGTGATGTTACTCCAACAAAATGTTCCATTTTGGTCACAATGAATGCACAGAAAATATCAACTTGATAATTATAGTCCTGTTGTTTTTGCACTACAAAATCTGGACATTTTGCATGGAGCTCGGGACCACCCTCTTTTGCTCTCACGCATCAGGCCACTGAAAAGTTGCATTTTATTTCCTCATTAATTTGAAACAAAAGGGGGTATGAAGCTACAAATTACAATGCTGGGTAACTTTTAACCAAATTTTCAGATTCTGCCATCAAAAACATTGTATCTGCCTTTCTTTCAACATACTGACCCCCTCAAAATTCCCTTTTGTCAAGCAGAAGTGCTAAAAAAACCCATATGCAACACCTCAATTGCAGGATTGTAATACCTTGGTGCATATGTGCTATTACAAGCCAAATTAGCCTTTTTATACAGTTAGTTTGGAATAAGGTGGGGTTGAAAGTTGGGTGAAGAGCAATAAATATCAAATTGGCACCCTCTCCCAAGGGACAGTTTACCTTGTGGACATTTTGCCAAAACATTGCCCAAGGGGTATTTATTTTGGAAAACATTTTTAACAATATTGGGCATTACTGTATTAAAATCTTGTAATATTTGAACGCGTACGTTTTCAAGATTTTGTATGTGTTGGACTTAGAACTTGAAGGGGTCTGCATAGTGTGTGAACGCGTAAATGTGTGTTTTGTGCGTTAAAGTAAACCCTGGTTTTGATACCAGAAATGGGTAATGCCCACCAACTTGCACACGCCATATTGTAATAGACATTAGGCTTAGTGGAGTATGCACTTGCCATTTTCAGCATCAAATGCCACATCATATTATGACAGTTAAAGGAATCCCCCAAATAGGTTATACCCTGGCTGTCAACTTTTTGGAATTGCTTGGCGTGAGATGCTGTCCAACAGTGTCTTACAGAATTATTGTTTGCTGAATATAATAATTGTTCATTTTTTACTCTAACCATGATTATTAAGGAATCAGATAGCAACATTTGCAGTATTTTTGTGAGACCTGAGAGCACATCAGACACATTGAATTGCATTCTGAATACGAGGAATGTCTTCCAGATATCAAATAATTTTGATTTTTTTTTTTTTTTTTTTTAAATTAGCGATATAACACAAATTTTATCCTTGAAGTAAACTTATAAATCTAATGATATGTACATAAAGTGCATGTAGCTGGGATGAAAAGCCGACCATCAATTGAAGATACTCATTTTTTTCCAAAATTTGATCATTTACAGTCCTTGAAGTAAACTTATAAATCTAATGATATGTACATAAAGTGCATGTAGCTGGGATGAAAAGCCGATACTGATTTTTTTTTTTTCAAAAAAAAAGGGTGTTTTGGGTTAGCAAATCTCTATCTTCAATACGAAGGTCAAAATGTTCATATGATGGACTGCTTTCCATCCCAGCTACATGTATACACTTTAAGTACATATACAATTTACTTCAAGGACTGTTAAAACATCAATTTTTAATTGATTGTTGGCTTTCCATCCCAGCTACATACACTTTTAAGTACATATCATTAGATTATGTTTCCTTTGAGGACTGTTAAATATCAAAAATATCAATTTTTAATCATTTGCCATAAAATGTGTATTATTATATCGCTAAAAATCAAAATCATTTGATATCAGGACCTTCTTCATATTCAGAATGCAATTCCATGTGTCTGATGTGCTCTCATGTCCCACAAAAATACTGTCCAACCACACCCCTTAAGCAGAAATAAATTTTTAAAAGGGCATCCTTATTAGGGTACACACAATCAACAGAGCGTTCAATTGAAACACATGAAAACGTCTCTTTTCTTTGCACGATTTTGCACCTTTTAGGCAACAAATTGAATATGAAAATACCACCAATCGCAAATCAATGAAAATTTATGTTTCAATGTATGGTTAGTCTTCCAATTAAATTCCAAGATATGGGTGTTTAAACAGCACCATTACCATTTTCAACCTGTTTTTACCCAAAAATCCTGTTGCTGGCCATTTTTCAATCAGAGGCCTACTAATTTTCAAAAGTTGGGTTAGGCAACTTTTTTGGGATCCAAGTTCATGTATAGGTCTTATTTAAGCTATAACATGCTTCTCTTTTTGATTACAAGTCCACAGAAAGGCCCAAAATACCTCAATAAAGATTTTGTTTTTAATGGAACTCCTCAACATTACATTGCCCATGGAGTGATTTGATGGTGTGCGCCCATTAGTTTCAGGGAGTGTAGGACATATTATCATGGTTATGTTTCGTACATAGTACAGATCAGAATTGGGATCAGTCAATTCAGGAAATTTTCTGCCGTATTCACATAACATGCTCAATCCGACGGACGTGCTGATATTACGCTTTATTCTGTACAGTACGCGTATTCACCTGTATTGTTATAGAGGCCATACTACGGGCTGTATGCATTATAATGTACAAAAAGTAGGCTGTGTTCAGAACAGTAACCTCAGATCGTGCAAGGTCTACGTATTCAGAACTTTGGTTCTTCACTAAGGGGTTTATGCATTGGATGCGTCAACATCTCAGCTAGTCGGGTCAATGGTGTTTACAAAAATGATTTTGATTTGGAGCTATTAAATGTAAGCCAAATGTGGCAACTTTTCCTAGAGCTGTAAAAACTTTCTTTCAGATGGAATTGAATGAAAGAGGTAGCCTCATCTCCCAGTGTGATACAGATTTTTTTTTTTGCAGATGGTATTGAATGATAAAAGTAGCCTCATCTCCCAATACAGGTTTTTTTGCAGATGGTATTGAATGAAAGAAGTAGCCTCATCTCCCAGTGTGATACAGGTTTTTTTTGCAGAAGGTATTGAATGAAAGAGGTAGCCTCATCTCCCAGTGTAATACCAGGGATATGAAACAAATGGATATTTTACTCCTACTTGAATTACCCGCGGCTTGACCTTCCACAGAGTTCTTCGCTGGCCGACATAAGCCACTAAACATAAACACGACCTTGTACAGCCCCTTGATCTCCTATCTGGGTTTCTGACTTCACTATACAAGAAATCATTACTGGAGTAAGTACAGAGTTGTGCAAACAAGCAAGCGATGTTTCTGCTACTGTTGCACATGCGTAGTAGTTCCATTGATGCATACATCGACACTGGTGGAATATTCATGAAAAACCCTACTATTTGATCCCAAATCCTATTTCTTGTTCACATAGTCGCCTTGTTTTTTGAAGACGGGCTCAAATAGGCTTCAAAAAAATAAACGTTTACTTAACAGAATATTGAATTGTTCCAAAAACATGTATCATTCTAAAAACATGTATCAGTAGTATTTGCCTCCACATATCATGGTAATAGTTTCATGGTGACATTTTCAAAATTACAGATTTTAATGTGTTGCCTAAAAGTGACAAATTGTAGGAACTTCAAGGTTGCAAGCAGATTTTGAGTGCCGAATGGGAAGTTACAGAAACTTAAGATTTTACTACTACTGGACACTTGAGGTGCATGTTCATCAAGTTTTGAGTGGCAGGCTTCAGCGACCAGCATTGTAATTTAAATACGCTTACAGGACCTTTGGACGTCCAACATATCAATTTGAATGTACCATTGGTCTGGAGAGGAGGCATCTCTGTAGAACATAAATCAATGACCTTCATCCAGCGAGGATCAGCCAAGCACGGAAAGTTTCTTATTTACAGGCCAAATTCAAGTGTAATGTGCGAGTAAGAGGATTTGTTTGATATTATTCTTGATTGTGATTAATATTATAGGCCTACCCGTTTCTTTCCTTGACATCAGGTTAAGATACAATTACAATTTTTCACATACGCCTTCCAGTTTGAAAGAGTCGTATAATGAATAATGAATATATTATATTATTTCTGGGATTTGTTTGATTCTTTGTGTTGAATACATGCCTGCATTTGTGATGCTTACGGTAAAGAGTATCAGGAAATTATGTGTGCATGGCCTGAACCAAATGTCTGTAGTGCAAATCCGTCTTAACTACTGTTTAAAGAATGTGTACTCGACCGTTGCTATCAAAAGATTGTCGATTCTGGATTCTTGTCTGAGTATTTAATGGCATTGTACGATAATATGCCTACGGTATGCATCTGTAGTAATTTTCCACAAACTTTCATACTTCTCAGACCTAACGATTATAGGGATTATACACTTGAATGATGTTGTATTCATTCTTGCATCTTTCGAATATGCTTCTTGTGTGGAGAGTGTGTCAATAAACAAGTTGGGTGTGAAGCATGCAAGAAAGGCTAACATTGTTTCACGTCTGCTGAAGCCCATAGGTGCTGGTATGAACTTTCATTTGATATTCTGAATACCATTCTGAACCAAAGCACATGCACCTCAAATCCAACCTTCTACTTCTTGTCAGGCAAACATAGCCAAAGGTCCCTTAATTGTATTACAGTAAAACCTCATTATAACGAAATCGGATACAAGAAAAACCCTGTTATAAAGAAGTATTTTTCCAGAACCAAGATACAAAATTATTTTGTTATTTATTGTTTTTACAACCCTGAATAACAAAATTTGGATATAAAGAAGTAATTTCTCTGTCCCTGACAACTTTGTTATGCGTTTCCACTGTATAATTAACCCTTAGTGGTGGGATCCAGAGGTGATTGATGCGCCCCATCATCCACCTTTGCTACAACCCTGTATAGCTTTAAACCTCAACAAATCCCTCCTATATTCCACACACATCAGATCAAGGGTTGATTCTTTAGGGATGAAATCAAAACTTGACCGGCGGTTGACTACCAGCTCCTCAACCGACTGTCGAGTATTGATTTCATCCCTTAGCTAATTTAAGAAGTATTTAAAGACATACATATTTGAAGAAAGCAAAGTCCTCAATAAATGCTCCATTTTTTTATCACCCAAATTTTGCCACCTACCAATTGGGATAACAAAGCAGTCTTCCTATCAGCATGTTTCACTATAGAACGTTTAAGGGACCTTTGGACTATGTGTGCCCGACAAGAGGTAGAAGGTTGGTTTTGAGGTGCATGTGCTTGGTTCAAAATTGCATTTAGAATATCACATGGAAGTTCATACAAGCCCCAATGGGCATATACAGACGTGTAACAATGTTAACCTTTCGTACATGCTTCACACCTAACTCGTTTATTGTGTGCATGTGCTTTGGTTCAGAATTGCATTTAGAATATCACATGGAAGTTCATACAAGCCCCAATGGGCATATACAGACGTGTAACAATGTTAACCTTTCGTACATGCTTCACACCTAACTCGTTTATTTACACTCCAAGCAAGAAGCATATTGGAAAGGCTAGCATTGGGTGACGGCAATAGCTGCACGTATGAATACAACATCATTCAGTTAGTGTTTAATCCCTAATAATCTTTAGGTCCGATAAGTGTGAAAGTTTGTGAATGATGTTCTCTGTACATCAGTGGAGAATTCTAGTATGCAAATCCATCCGCAGTAGTCATATTATGTGACCAGCTCCAACAAAACCCAGAACAAGTTGCCAGGCATGTTTTTGAGTTATAGGCCTTTAAAGATGATATTCCCATAACAAAATATAATTTTGGAATTCTTAATTTCATGGTATTTGACCTTGGGACCGAGTGGACTCTCAAATCCTTGAAAGTACTTAAAAGAGGTTTATTTAATCAATAATTGACAGTTGAACTATCATCCCTATTCAATCCTGTGTAAAGCAGCAAACTAATTAGCCCATTTCCCAGATCAGCAAAAATATCAAGGTATCATTTACAAAATTATCCACATCTTGAAAAGTATTGATGCTATGTATATAATTTTGGTATCAAGTTGGAAGCTTATATCATGTGCTTACATTTTTATTCAAATCATGAAATGTCAAAAATGCGACTTGTTCCTGGTTTTGTCAGAACGGGTCACATATTATGATACATTGCCATTAAATACTCGGACTAAAATCCAGAATCCAGTCTTTTGATCGCAATGGTTGAGTTAACATTGTATAAACACTAGATAAAAGACAGCTTTGTACTATACGCTGGCGAAGTTACGTAATTAATCGGATTAATTACCATAGCAATAGGTGAAAACAATTTTGTACATATCGCGCTGCACTACAAGCAGGTTACACTCATCAACTGTGTATGTCTGCAATCATAGATTGAATACAATACTGGTCTTTTCAAAGATACTAATCTTACAGGTGCAAGTAATCGGCATGATATGGTTCAATGAAGAGGTACCGAGTGAACGTATCAGTGCTGCGCGGTATATTCAAAAATTGTTTTCACCTATTGCTATGGTAGTTAATCCGATTATTACCTAACTTCGCCAGCGTATAGATCTTTGGTTCAGGCCACGAACACAGAATATTATGTTACTCCCTGACGTCAATATCATAAATGCAGGCGTGTATCAAACACAATATGAATTTGAAAAATCCCAAAAGTAATAATACTAATTCATTATACGCCTCTTGCAAACTGGAATGTGTATGTGGAAAATTGTATTTTTAATAGCCGATGCTACGGAAACAAACAGGTATGACTAAATATTAATCAAAATCAAGAATGATATCAAACAAATCCTCTTACTCCAACAGTGCACTTGATTTAGGCCTGCATTATGATTATATGCTTGCGGTAAAAATGTTTGAACAGAATATGCTAGTTGCGCTAAACAAGAAACTCATGCTTGGCTGATCCTCGCTGGATGAAGGTCATATTGATTTATGGTCTACAGAAATGCCTCCTCTCCAGACCAATGGTACGTTCATATGGATCGGTTGGAAGTCCAAACATCCCGTAAACGTATTATAGAATTTGAATCTGTAATTTGCTCTCAATTTTAAGAATAAATTTCACTACAATCGGTCATTTTGAAAATATCACCATGATGTTCTTGAACTACCAAAATATGGTTTTTGGAACCATTTTTATTCTGATTTTATTGTATTTCTGTTTTCAACCTGTCTTCAATAACTGGCCAATTTGTTGAGAAAATAGAGCAGTTACTGGTGCCCAGGGGACTGAATGTAACCTACAATGCATTCAATATTTACAGGGTTTGGCAAGGACTTCAAATGGGCACAGGAGTGATGGGACCCAGGGTACCACTTGTATTTCAACTTGTATATCATCATTAACATACTCAGGAGAGATTATTATTCCTTGTGTAAAAAGATAAAATCAGACCCTAAACAAGTAACATGTGTTTTTTTCTAATAAAGAAGCATTTGAATTTTTGTAAAATTAACAATGTAATAAATGCATATCGTATTTCCTCTAAGTTGCCCGCAGGGCATGGCATTTTCCAAAAGGGGGCGTTTATTAGAGGACAATTTTTAGAATGATAATTCCTGATAATATCATAAGTCAAGCTTAAAACTCATGCTGAAACTGAACTTTAAGTTCATAGTAACAATGTCTTCCAAGTTTACAATCAAATTTTCCCCATTTACCGATGCTATTAGCGACCATGTATGCACATTGGTAAGCTTACTACACATCGACACATTTTTTAAACATCTTGGTTGAAAAAAGTGGTGGGGGCATTTAATTGAAGGGGGACTATTCGAGGAAATACGGTACAAATATTTTATATTTGAATTGGCTACCCTAACAATTATTTTGTTTTGACCATAAATGAGATGCTTCCACGCACCTTACTTGACCAAGGGAATTGTCAAATTTCCTGGTTGTTCCAATGTTGCACACATTGAAATTACAAGTGACCCTCTATAGGTATGGGACTATACTTGGTTGAGTACAGTAATAAATCACAAAACTTAATGATATAGCACAAGTAAATTGCATCTTGTCAAAATGCTTCATTTCCTTGCCATCATCACTAAGCTTTGCAATAATCATGAAGACACCCAGGTATAACATGGCAAAGCATCAGCATCTTTAAATTTGATAAAAACATGCATCATTCACACGACTCAAACTGTACACTTGGCAAATTCTTTGAACCATTTTTAATGTAATTTCTATACCATCAATTTCAACAAACATTAGTTTTCATCAAATATCACAACTTAGCAATACAAAGTATATACAATACAAAAATTTCAAGTACACAAGTTTCTTTCCTGAGTAATTTTTCTCTTACATCAATGTTTAGTTGTACTTCATTTAAATATGCTGATGCTCTGTCATGGGAAATGTTACAGCTTTGAGTCATCCAAGCTAATTCCAATTACAGCAGGTGCCAACATGGGTTTCTATAGTATTAGATAAGAACTGAATAAAGCATGGTAAAAATAACAGCGCTAGACCAAATAGATCACAGTTGAGTCAGTAACGACCCATATTTTATTGAGAAGTTTATTTACTGCCCTACCAGCCATTATTAGACTGAAAGGGGGTTTTACATATTATGTACAGGCACACTTTATAAGCTTTTGCTCCTCTACATATATGCCATTGAAGCATTTTTTGTTGTTAATGTTGGGATCTTTTTCTACAGAATCTACAAAGCCCATTGACACAAACTGGCAACATCTAAATAGCAAATAACAAGGGTCAAGGAACTGTTTCACTAATACTACAGGTGCACATTTGGACAGAGTACAATCTAAAACCTGCCTATCAAAAAATGAAATGATAGTCCCTAATCCATCACTGCAAAAAAAATTGTAATAAAAGTGAAATACAATGCTGATGGTTTGTAAAACACCTAAACAAAAGTACAAAAACATTGACAGCAATTTCCAACGGTTTATAAGAGCTAGAGCACCAACACTAAATTATTTACCGTTTTCAATTGCAAACTTGTTTAAAAACACAAATTAATTTTACATGAGCGTTATTTTATGTTGAGCTTCTTTTAAAGTGGCTTTACATCTATATACATACATTGATTTCATCTTTTCTGTAAGAGTGGACTAGTAGTCCACACTTTAAATGTTTTGATTTGTCCAGGTACGCCAGCCTAGCCTAGAAAAATAGGTATCAGGGATGTACAATTGCATTTGGTTTAAATTAAAACTTGGAAAGACTATTTTATAGAGATTCATCCTACTTTGAGAATACATTTGTTAAAAAAAAAAACTTAGGACAGTTCATGGTTCTGTAATGTGCTAGCAAAACAGGCACAAAATACAAATAAATTTTATAAAACAAAAATACTTTACAATACTATCAATATTTAAATAATACTAATAACAATAAGGCATCTATGAGTGCATGTGTGCTCAATGTATGGCATGGTCAGGTCTGTTTGTTTACAGTGTGAGGCAGTTTTTCTCTCAGCAATGTAAACTTTGAACATGATTTCTTGTAACTGGAGGTTCATTTAACAACTTTAGTTTCTTTCATTAGACACTATTTACAACCCATGTTGGCACAGTTCTTGGAAACTGATCTTGGGGCATGACCCAAACTGTAACAATATCAACCTGGAGGGGATTCTTTCATTTAAATTACATTAAATGAGCACCACCCTTTTATTCAAGAACAAAAGGATGAGCTCTACAAAAGAGCCTACGGAAGAAAATCCTATGTTACAGCAAAATTATCACTCCCGCACACCCTTCCTTGCTCGCTCTCTACTCGGTCACAGCTGCCTAGCTCTTCACAACCAATCTTCACAAGGTGAGAACAATAGCCCCAATGTAAGCAGGGAATCAAAGTCCGGTTGTAGCTGGCAAGGGACTACCGTTCTTGGTGGTGATCTCTGGTGGATCAATCAAGCGCAAGACTAGCTACCTACTCCTGCCATGCCTGCCTGCCTGCCTGCCTGCATTCCCAGCTGGCTGGCCTGGTGATGGGTCAAATGTGTGTGTGATGAATGGCCTGCCGCCGCTTGCTCGCTTGCACTCACTCACTCGGTGGAAACCAGACCTGACGTCAAATGCCATGCCCATTAAGAACACATGCCTCTCTCTTGTCTGCCCTGACAAACTGACTGACTGACATTCCAAAAAGGTGGTTAATTCCAAAGAAGGAAGTAAACACCAAACATTTGGCAAATTATGAGCCTTGACTTGAGTCATGGCCAGTCTCCCTTGGAAAAAATCTTGGGAAAGTTAAACTGTAACCACATTTCAATTTTTTCCCTTTGCACTTTTTATCAAATTGTTTTATATTACAAACTACAAAATTTCAGTTAAAAAGCCAGGCCAGATTCCACATGATGATGAGACAAAGAACATCACTGATTAAAACATCCTTAGGTATACAGATTTGTTATGGAACGCATAAATTAAGGTGCCAACTTATGAAACTGTGAATAAAAAAATGCTTGCATCAAATATGTGAGAACTACCTTAACACGATATTCATGAAAACTGCACCAACTGAGAAAATTGACAATATTAATTGAAAATGACAAAACTTGCAATACTCAAATTTGGTTTAACAACAGGGTAGATTGTTTGAGTGGCAAACATAGTCATCTTCATCATAAGTTATTTTCAATAATAAAGGGACAAAGTTGAAGAAAAAGGTTAGGAATGATCTCCAGCGAGAATTAAATCTTTCCAACTTTGTGGGGAATGGTGTAAGAAAGATAATCCAAAAATTAACTTCAAATAGCAAACTGTTCCTACCATATCTTTGCATATGTAACATTTCTGCAATTATCCTTACACACAGAATTTTGTCCTTCATGAAGTCCCACTGGTGCAACAGAAAATGAAGCCTGATAAAAAGAATCATTTCTCTGTATAACCTTCACAAAATTGTATCAAAGGAAAACCACAGGTTAATATTCCACACGCATGAGACTTGTTCTGTTCCTGTCCGATTCACAAAGACGGACCATCATTATAATGAGAAATTGATCTGATATACGAGTTACAAATTCATCACACTATTTTAATATTTCTTTTTTATGGAACAAACAGGCTATGTACCTGACTCCGAGTCACTACTATCCGAGGATGAGCTTGCGCTGCTACTACTGCTGCTGTCACTACCCGATGAACTACTACTACTGGCACTTAGCCTTGATGGCCCTCCCACATCTACCACGGAGTCCAGGGCTTCTTGGGCAGCTGAAACAAAAACAAAAAGAATACACTAGATGTAAGGGTGCAGACAAAAAATTTTTTTAATTTTATATGCTTTTCCAGATTGTTAACTGTACCATGGTATTGTACGGTTCAGAAAGGTAAAAAAGTAAATATCAAATTCAATAGTTGCTTTAAACCAAGCCACAAATACATCAGTCAGTAACATATTTAATTGTGGGATTGTAACAAATGAATTAACCCTATGAGAACTACCTGCTGATTGGCCAAAAAGAAGTTTTCATTATCAATTGGACCAATCGGCAATATTGTTACAATAATTTCACCACACAAAAAATTGGGGTGAAGTACTTGCAAAGCTCCATTCTGATTGGTGATTAAAGTGAAGATATCATGTAATTGACCAATCAGAGGCAATGTTAGATCGGCAGGTAGTGGCTCAAGGGGTTAAGAATGACAAATTCTGCTGTGTGGACATCTTCTCTGGCCGGGAAATTAAGTGTACTTAAAATTTCACTACAATGCTTGTTAAATTTTGGTTTCATTGTGTACCTTACATCCAAGCTATGTGAGACACAGCATGTGGGAAAACACTTGTCATGGACTATTCCAGTTGAAATCCATACCCCCCTATGGAAAACATGACCTTTATATCTCCTATGCAAGGGGTGTAGATTTCAAATGGAGTCACCCATTCAAGAAACCCCATTTGAAATTCATACTCCATGTGTGGAAAATTAAGGCCATGTCTTCCATAGGGAGTCTATAATTGATGGCCCAACTGGGATAGCCCAAATAAAACTTTATTCACTTTTTAATGCAACCTGGTTTCACATCCAGTGCAGGCTACAGGTTGCCATATTAAATCATCACCCCCAGAGGAAAATGTGAAGACAAAAAGAGATCCATGCATAAAAAACTCACCTTTCTTTGCATTTTTCTTGCTGAATTGCCCCCCAAGTTGCCCACTGACATCTTGAAGTCGCTTCTCAAGTTCTTGCTTCTTTTCTTTTTGCACTTCCTCCTTTGACTTTCCAGTTGCTTTCTTTGCTGTTGGAGATGAAAGATGCAACAAAGATTATCAAGAGTCTCTACATAATCACCAACTTGGTCTTATCCATCTCGTTAGTAATCAATCTTGCTGCCTTTGTCAACATCAAATCCTACCATTTTATTTGAATTCTCTAATCTTGTATCCCTTTGTTGCCTTTATATCAAGAGAAGTCACATCCATCCATTTCAGAGAAAACACTTGATCACTTCCCTAGTATATTTCTAAATAGCATCATATACCATTTGTAAATGCTGCATATTTTCAGCTTCTCTTTTTTTTTTTTTTTTTTTTGCTCCTTCATCATCATGCCACTTCTCTTTTCCTTTGTATTAGTTAACCTGCAACCACAAGGTACTTACAGTATGGTTTTCTTGGCTTTTTCCTGAGACATGACATAACGTATCTCTCCAATTCCCGGAGCGTTGATGGTTTTAGTGTCTCAAAGTCAATTTCTATTTCATCAGGATTGGAATCCTTCAGTGACGGTTCTCGTGATTGAATAATATGTACAACTCTGCCTAATTTGTCACCTGGATAATAAAATACAAAATACTCATTGAATTCATTGGTATTGAAAATCAAAGGTTAACTTCACTTAGCTGCACAGTGGATTAAGGGGTGGGGTATGAACGTTTGGACAGTATTTATTTTGGGACATTAGAGCACATCAGACATATCGAATTGCATTCTGAATACGAAGAATGTCATTCTGATATCAAATAATTTTGATTTTTTGAAATTTGCAATTTAATACACATTTTATGGCAAATCATTATAAATCTGATGATTTATACTTAAAGTGTATGTAGGTGGGATGAAAAGCCGACGATCAATTGAAAATTTTGACCTTTCGTATTGAAGATATGGATTTTTTTTTCCAAAACACCAAAAAAATTGGTCTTTTGGGAAAAAAATCCATATCTTCAATATGAAAGGTCAAAATTTTCAATTGACCGTCGGCTTTTCCTCCTGCTACATACACTTTAAGAATATATCATTAGATTTATATAATTTACTTCGAGGACAGTTATATATCAAAATTTGAAAATATCAAATTTTTATAATTTGTCATAAAATTTGTATTATATTGTGATTTTAAAAAATGAAAATTATTTGATATCAGAAAGACACGCTTCGTATTCAGAATGCAATTCGATAGGTCTGAGGTGCTCTCATGTCCCACAAAAAATACTGTCGAAACGCAATAAACGCTCATTTTGGATCCCTTAAATGGTTTTGCTTCAGTCAAGATGAACAGCAGAGTCAGGAAGGCAACCAACCAACCAACCGTTTGGATGATGGATAACATACGCACCCCATATGGGTGGGGGCCAAAAATAAGATTTGCAGGAATGGAATCCAGAAGGATCTGCACACTACAGGCAATCCATAAAGTTCTCCTGCCTTATCAGGCAAGTAAGTTTCGAAAACCTAACTCTATTGAAATGTCTTAACCATACGGTAACAGTTGGTATCAATAACAACACAATGCTTCATTGCAAATGCTTACCGGGTAATTTGTTGATATCTAAACTCAATTGCCTCTTCTCATCATAAGACATAGGTTTGGCCATGTCTTCATCTTCACTATCAAAAGCTGCTGGTGGTTGCTGCTGTTGCTTCTTCTTATTCGACCTACAGTGGGAGTGGGAGGAAAGCAGAGAACAGTAATGAGTACCAAGCTGGATAATGATCTCTATGTTTTTATGAGCACATTTTATCCATATTGATGTATGTTTGAATATTCTGTTCATAACATGCATGCTACAATGACTTAAAATTGGTAAGGACATCTTAACTAAATCCCGAGTCCCAAAGCTGCTGCGTGCGTTAGTAAAATCGTGCGTGTAGTCCTCTTTGAAAATCAAGAAATTCATTTTTTTATGTCATTAAAAAACAACAACAGAAGGCGAAAATAAAACTCGGAAATTCACAGAATTTGAGACTCTGGTTTAAATTAAAGTGGCCTAAAATGATAAGGAATTGCACTCTAGAATTGAATCCTTGCCAACTATTTGAGCCTTGAACGTCGGCCCTTGACAAACTCCCCTAGATACTGAACCCTGTTTACCAACAGATTGAACTAATTTGAAGTTATTTCTGCAAAATAGCTCTTGGTTGCACTTGTCAACACACACTCTTTGTCCTATGGAAAGAACCAGGACATGCAATGCTATGCTCAGGGAATGAGGTGCCAATCTTTTGTGACCCAATTCAATTACAACCCCCACTTCTGTATTTACAATACACAAACTACACTGGCGCAAAATTGCAAAAGAACTCTGATAAAAGGGGTAATACCATAATGAGAAACGTTTTTCAGTTCCCTAGCCCACAAGTTTTAGGACTTTTTCAACATGCTCCCGTGATTTTTTGCTGACTGACTGAAAACATTCATCAAACTGTAAAGTATTGATATATTCAAGTACTTGAAGTAAAGAACACTTGCACATCACTCAATATCTC